>NC_140457.1:706416-1013916 GCF_963576455.1 Neolamprologus multifasciatus | reverse complement strand
ATTCACTGAGACAGAACCAAGTCTGTCCAAGTGTTTATGGACCTGAGTGTAAACATCTGTTAATTCATGTGCATAGCATGAAACTGATCCAGAAATTACATAATATCACTCATTTTATTTATTTGTGGGTCATTTATTTTTCTTTTTACAATTTATTTTTATGCATCTGTGTAAAATAAGTTAATAAATACAGAAACAAATAAAATGGAAATAATTATTTCCTGCTTCTATTTGTCTGCCTGGACTTTATTCATTAATTTATTTCACTGAATAATTGAATAAATAATAATGCACTGGCATGAATAAAGATCAATAATAATAACGTGATCTTGATCTTTGTTTTAAATGCTGCTTTTAATAAGGAGTTTTGCTAAATGACGATCAGAGGAAAATCAATCAATCAATAAAAAGCTAAATGAATAAGCAGCACTTCTATGAAGGCTCAAAATCAGCAACCCTATGAATGCAAAGCCGTGCTGCATTAATAAAACATGCAGGACAGCAGGATGTAAGTACTGGATAAAAGCTGAACAGTGACCATAAAGTCCAGCGCAGAGCCTCCACGCTCTCATCCTAAGGCACGTCTGGGCGTCTTACTCATGTGGCAGGAATGCTCTTATCGAGCTTTAATCACGAGGGCCAATTTAAAGCACATCAGCCCCAAAGATAACGAGCAGAAGGCTTCGTAATGAGCTCAGGCACTAATCAGCCTTAATAAGAGCGAGCGTGCCGTCGGTGCGACGAGCTGAAAACACGCCGTTCCTCCAGCTTGGTGAAATCTGAACGTTGTGTTTTTGGCTCTGAGACATCTGAGCCGTGATGTTCTTTCAGCGCCACAGAGACACGAGCGTCAGGACGGATCCACGAGGCCGAATCGTCACTGAGCTGAGAGTCGAGACAGGAAAACATCAACACTCCTGCTCCTCTAGAAGAACTCCTCCCCGGCAGAGCTTCCAGCATTCTTCGTATCCGCCGACCTGGCAGAGGAAGTCATCTGGGTCACTCAGACCCAAACTGACAGACATGCCCGACAGCCCCCCCCCCAACTCTAAAGACTCTTCCTATGAAATCCAAAAACCTGAAAATCCACAAGCTTAAACCTGAAATCTGATCCGTTCCACTGAAGAAATCTACACAGGTGCATTCTGGGTAAACTGAAGGCTCCTGTCAGCATTCCTGTTCACAAATTCCTTCGTGCCAATATTTAAAGGACCCGCTCCAGAGAGCTGGGACTGGGCCGGGTGCAGGACCTCCCGTCTGGTCTCTGACTTCACCTATTTAACTGAACTACACCTGGCTGTTTGCAGCATCCTCCATCTCTGCTGTTTAATGAGGGCTGAGCGCTGCTTTACATCCTACCAGAGCAGAAATGAGGAAATATACCACGTCTAATAATCCCAGAAATGATTCAGTTCTTTTATAGTTAATGTCTGAATATTAGACCATCACTTCTAGTCTAATCAAACACCTGCTGTTGTTGTGCTGTGATGCATGTGTGAGTAAATGTAATGGAGACTTGAGGACAGGCATCGTCTCAAACCAAAGGTTTGCTCTGCAGTTCAAAGACAGAGCCGTGAGGGTCCACGAGGAAAGAGCAGGTACGGTACCCACAGAGCGCTCTGTCCAGACACGCCGAGGCCTACACCGCCCCCGGCTGTGAGGACGAGGAGGAGGGGGAGCTACGTGCTGGATCAGGCAGCTCTCCTTATAATGAACTTCTGTTAGAAGGTCTGAAAAGCCCGTGTCGTACATGCGACCCCGCCCTCAGAGCTGCCGATGGCTGTGAGGTCGTTAACTGGACCGGATTTAACGCGTCCTGCTCGGTGGCGGTGTTATTCTGGCTCAGTGCGAGTCGCTTTCATGGCTGGCATGACTGCGGCTCTTTGTGGAGAAGGCTAAATAAGGTCAGCAGAGCTTTGTCTGCGGGGTGTGTTTAAAGCATCAGCTGTCGAGGCTCAGCTGACCAGAATGTCCTGGAAGGACGGGAGGCGGTGAAATTGGCCCCGAGGGCCCGACGAGCGCTCCGATGCAGCGGGAGGAGACGGACTGAAAGCTGGCTGTCTTACAGCTGGATCGTGTGTTTGTGTCAGAGCTCGTTCTGTCTGCAGATCTGTTAATGAAACCCTCGTGAGCGCCAAAGCCTGACGCTGCCCATCCATCATACCTACAACCACATCTAATCCCCGCTCGGAGAGAGGAGGCAGCTTTGCGACGTGCACGTCGACGCTGCTTCTGCATGCACGAAAGCAAAAAACCTCAATTGTCTCAACACAATCAAACAGGATGTAATAACTCGCCCGAGGAGCACGGCGGTCTCTGGAGCCGCTCGATAGTTTAGAAAGAGGAGAAACCGGAGAAAAGCAGGGGAGGCGAGTGAGTCAGTCCACAAAGGGGAAATTACAGTGCGGAGCACGCTCAGTAAACAGTGTTTGTAGACGGCCCGAAATCCACACGCAGCATTTTAATGCTATTTGTGGCAGAGCTGATTTAATGAGTCAGATAACAGCCATTACGGTCCCGCGCCTTGAGGAACCGGCAGACAGCAAGGCTAACTCCCACACAGAACGGCGTCCCAGGTTACAGATGAAGGGAAATGAACAACAATGGGAGCAAAGGCAGGGAGGCGTGGAAAAAGATCGGCATTTCCCACACAGAGGCTCACTCAGACACTCAGGTACACAAACACAAGTGCAGGGAGGCAAAACCTGATCTCATCCACTGCTGAACTTCTAAGTTTGTTCCCGTCAAACGACCTGAGACACTCAAAAAGATCCATGTATGCTACCCTGCACACAGTCTGTCCCCTCACATCACACCAAGTCTGAGGGAACGACTAACGAGCAAAACAGCAGGAACGAGGAAGAAACACCGACAGACTCGGCCAATCACCGCAGCTGATATGTTCATCCAGCCACCCGTCCTCTAACAAGCCTCTGAAAGTCGCTCCTCTGACCCTGACCATCGTCGGCTCTGCTCGGTTCATTCTGAGCGCGCTCAGCAATCAGAGGAGATGCTGAGATGACCTCCAGCAGGTCTGCGGTGACCCTGGATGGGTTGGTATGGAAACCGAGCCAGTTTCATGGACTAATCAGAATTTTTCTTTGAGATTTGTGAATCATTTCCACGATGATGCGACTCACAGTTCTCTGCCACAGCAACAGGAAGTCATTGTGTTTGCTGTGATGCGTTTGACATATAAACAGTCAAAGACACGCAGGAAGTGAAGCACGGTGTTCCTGCGAAGAAAGGAAATCAGTTCACAGCTTCACAAAGACCACGAACAGATGAGACCAGGGCCGAGACCAGGTGGAGGTCTGGCACTGCAGCCAGGTGAAGCCGCTGAGCCACACAGGTGAGTAAATGTGAGCCTCCGACGTTCTCGCCCGTCTGGCTGCACATCAGCTGCAGGAGCAGGAGCCAAGCGGTGTGAACGAGGCCAACGTGGCCGGCGTCCAGATCACAAACACGAGGCAAAGCCAATTATCATGCAGGACTTGGTGGGCGCACAAACCCAGACAAAAGCAACCGGTCCTGTGTGAAAGTGCGGCGTCTGCCCCGCAGCTGCTGCACGCACCTGTAATCTGACCCCAGATCAGGTCACTCGAGCAACCTGCAGCTCGTCTGGCACCGACTCGCAGACCTGCTGGCTTTTTATCTGACGCTGATCTGGGAGGATTTCAGGTTTCTATGAATGTGGCGTGAGCCGGACGGCGAGCGGAGCTGGCTGCCTCCCAGCTCCTCCAGCATCTGAGGGCCACGTGTGCACCTCACCGTGCTCGGCGGGCTCTTCGGCTTTGCATGCCGAGCTGCCAGCGGCCTGTGCGAACCACCGAGTTAAACCAGTACATAACGGCCTCCACGCAGAGCAGGAGCTCCAAACACGGCCGTGACATTTATCTGGAAAACATCCTGCGTGGAGACGACTAGTAAGGCTGGATGTTGAGTTCAGCCTCTATGCATGCGTTACCTGTAGCAGGAGGCCACGCCCCCATTATTTTAAATACCTGAAAGAATCACTGCGGCCTTCAGACTCCAGTCACAAAAACAAGAATGTGACCTGTCACAACATGTGAGCTGCCATGTTTGCCATGTTGGTTTGTGTAGTTACAAAAAGATGTAATGTGATTACAGTTACAGCTCCCTGCAGAGAACTCAAAGCTAAAGCTGGGAGTAAAACACATCCTGCACACGTGACTGACCGACACGCTCCCCGCACAATCCACAAACGGCCTGCGTGTTCCAAAACAGCCAATCACAGACGTGCACCATACACCGATGAGCCGCGTGGCTGCAGGTGGGGGCCCAGCGGAGAGCCCGAGCTGTGCAAATGTTTGTTCAAATTAACCAAAAATCCAGTAAAAACAAACTCCAATAATAACAGGAAGTTCAAAACTGCTTTCTAAGTTTAAGGGCGGAGTCCTGCAGCGCGGTGAGAGGCGAGGTTAAACCCTCAGCGACTGCAGGTTTGTGCCCCGACACGAGACCCAAGGAGTTTGTATCTCGGCCGGTCGGCCTGAGCGAGCAAAGCTTTGCGCATTTCTGGCTCCGCATTCCACCTGCCGACACCGAGCCTCACAAACCCTGACTGCAGCACATTCCAGCGGCCGCGGCGCTGCCCGTCACGCAGGCAGATATCGGGGCTCTGTTTGGGGAGAGGACACTACCAGTGTCTCAGCGCCGTGACACGAATGCACGCCGAGCTGACTCACAGCGCACATCCCCGTGTGAGCCACTAATACCGAAAACAACCAGTTTATACCCCATGTTGGCAAAACAGGACCTTTCGTCCCACTGCTGCAAATCCCTGAGAAGATGCCGAGACCGTGAGTCACAGTTTGGCCTCAGACAGGCGTCCACAGAGGACACAGCTGACAAATACACACAAACCTCCATGTGTGGAGGCCCGAGAGCCAAACAGGAACGCTGCGGGCTCAAAACCAGGTCTCTGTGTCGTGACCCAGATTCAACAAGACGTTTCATACAGAGATCATCTTTCCTCTCCATAAAGGAAACCAGCACTTTTATTTATCTCAGTTATCTTTGTCTAATATTAAATGTGAAAAAGTCCGAATGACGCAGACGCTCACAGCGCTGCACGCTCTGACGTGGCTGTGACGTCATCGAATCAGGCGGGCCTAAACAAAGTCAGCTCTGCCTGATATTTACATGACATCATCAACTTCAGCTTCTGTGACTCCAGCATCATCATCCTCCAGCTGAGCTCACACCAAGCAGACCAATCGGTGCTGGGCGGAGCTCGTGGAGAGCGACGTCATCATAACAGTCACTCACATAAACACACGTGACAGCACGTGCTGTTTAGACTTTAATCACAAATATCTGAACAGAGCTAAAAGTTTAGCAGGACAGATGTGGGCTGACGTGAAGCATCATCTCCCACCTCTGTGATATTATCACTTTAAATTCCTCCCACGGCACGCCGCCAGCTGGACTCGCGGGCCGTTCCTGTGGAGCCACAGACGGAGGTCAGAAAGAATCTGCAGCAGCTGTGAGCTCGTCCTGAAACCACCTCACAGCTCACGGTAGGAACTGTGAAAGTTTCAGATGAAGGGCTCGCCGCCTCACACACAGCGGCGACGATGACCAGTGATGAAGCTCCACGCGGGAGCTGCATTTACACCTCGACCAGCAGGCGCGACTTCCTGCTGAGATCGGCGCTTGAACAGGCCTTTCATCGGTGGCCTCACGGGGGCATTCATCCTCCTCCATCCTCCTCTGGGGTCTGTGGGCAGCGCCGCTGAGGGCTGACGGGCAGGGAACGGCTAATTCTGGCACGCCTGGCTGAGTTGCCCCCTTTGTCCTGGATGAAGCTATTTATAGTCCGGCTATGACGCGCCCGCTTAAAGACAAAGGGACACATGTTTGGGACGGACAGATGTGGAGCTGCGTGTTCTCCCGCTGAGCCGAGCCGCTGCGACATGCTGACCAGCGCACGCCGGAGAATTTCCGCCCTTTCAGGGCAGAGGAAGAAAAACATGAACAACAAAAAGCTCCAAAGACAATCAGAGAAGGAAGGGAAGGTCACTGAGACGCACTACGCCACGGCGAGGACGCTGTGGGCGTGAGGGCCTCGGTTTGGGAGAGATCAGCTGACCCAGGCTGGGAGTCGGTGCTGACGAGGCCCGCCACAGGGTCAGAGTTCACTGTGAGGGAAGGGCAGCAGCGCTCACAATCGTCCTCATCTTTCTTTTACTCATCCTTGCCGCTAACGTGTCTCTGAAACGCCACGAGGGGCCGCGCGCAGACGCAGCATCGTGACAGCATCAGTGGTTCTCCTCCAAACACGCCAAAGCGAGCAGATCCAGATGTGCGAGGCTTCAGTTTTAAAAGCAGAGCGAGAGTTTGCGCCCCCTCCACTGAAACTCTCTCAGGTCTTTGTCTCTCCCTCTCCATCCTTCTTCTGTGGTTCCTTCTCCTCGGACGCTCCATCAGATGTTGTGCTCCTGGCTGAGGCTGTAACACAGTCGTGCTCGATGCAGAGATTCTGAGACCACCATCGGCTCCTTCCTGTTTCCCGATGCCCAGTCACAATGGCCGTCAGAGCGTGGAAAAACGTCCGTGCTCTGTGCAGTCTGCTTCCAGCGTGGCTCTTCTTCTCCACACTCGGGCAGAGGGACGGCTGAACAGCGAGGAGCTGCTCGGTATGGCAAAACGTCTGATTCAGGTGCAGAGACCATGATTATAAACAAACAAATAAACAATCAATAAACAATAAACAAGGAAGAACTGAACTCTCACAGAACAGCTGGGCAGGGAACAGCTGGGCAGGGAACGGCCCCCCCCAGAGGACTTTTTAGTCCAATACTCTGACCCGGCCTGAAGGTCGGGCTCAGCGTCAGATACGAGCTCAGGCCTCAACAAACCCCAGAATGAAAGCACAGCAGAATAATCACATCTATAACGCACATGTTTACATTTTCAATAAAAAACTGAAGCAAAGATCTTTGACGTCACAGCTAAAAACGACCACGCCCACCCGGACATCAGCTGACCCCCACCCTCACTGTGTTTATCTTTCTCATATTTATTTTATATTTACAGTGAATAAAGCGTCAGAGCTGTTCTACTCAGAAAAACTATCAATCACATAACTGCAGTTTTTGGGAACGTCGCTGGACTCGAGACGAAAACCAAAGACAAATATGATGAACACAAACGTGCGAGACCCCTGATTGGCTCCGGTGTAGAAACGCAAACACACAAGAAGCAAAAAGCAACACCAGGATCTGCTGATGTGTCCCTAAAACACCCGCTGGGACAGTTTAGGGGGACACAAGCCCCAGAATCTAACGTCAGCTTCATACCAGCTCGGTTGGACCTCTTTCAAAGACCTGCAGGCTTCCTGTGACCTCACAGATCGACTTTTAAGGTGGATCCACCGGATTCCTCCTGAGCTCAGCTGAAAACTTTCCTCTTCTCCAGCTTGGAGACCCTAAAAGCGCCTCTCCTGCACTCTCCGATCCCCAGAACCTGCAGCAGCACGGCTCGCAGTGCACACGTTCCCCTCCACCCTCACTAACACTAACTCGGACCGTGTCTCGGGCCTCCCCCTCCGCAGGCTTGCGGATCGAGCCGCTCTCCGCCGGGAGAAAGTACTCACAGGATGGTGGTCTGCGGAGAGACCGCCGGCACCGTCTCCAGGTTCAGATGCATACATCTCACCGTGGTCCGGAAACACAGGCAGCGGCTCGGACAGCACAGGCCGAACCGCCGAACCGCGCAGAGCAGCAGCAGAGAGGAGAGCAGCGCAGCCCGCAGCGCCATTTCTAACCGAGCAGAGCCGAGCGACCAGCTGCCCCCTCACACACACACACACACACACACTCAGAGAGGAGGAGGAGGAGAGGCAGCACACACACACGCACACACACACACGCAGGCTGGAAGCTCGCAGCCCGGCTGTTCTTCTCTGAGCGGAGCTCCTGAAACAATGAAGGAAACTTTCTGAAGTTTCACCGACCAATGATTCTGAGCAGGACGAAGCTGCAGTTCCTCTGCCCACCGGCAGGGGCAGCAGGGAGTCCGCCCCGTGCACTCACATGTTAGAACTTCACAGCAGAAACAAACACAGTCCTCCCGCTTTCTTCTAAAGGAGATCATATGCAGCAGTACCATCACTCAGCGAGCTCACGTCTCCAACATCCCTGCAACTTTTATGTTGCAGCAACTTTTATATTGTAGTAACTTTTGTTGTAGCAACTTTTATATTGTAGTAACTTTTGTTGTAGCAACTTTTATATTGTAGTAACTTTTATTGTAGCAACTTTTATATTGTAGTAACTTTTATATTGTAGTAACTTTTGTTGTAGCAACTTTTATATTGTAGTAACTTTTATATTGTAGTAACTTTTGTTGTAGCAACTTTTATATTGTAGTAACTTTTGTTGTAGCAACTTTTATATTGTAGTAACTTTTATTGTAGCAACTTTTATATTGTAGTAACTTTTATATTGTAGTAACTTTTGTTGTAGCAACTTTTATATTGTAGTAACTTTTATATTGTAGTAACTTTTATTGTAGAAACTTTTATATTGTAGTAACTTTTATTGTAGAAACTTTTATATTGTAGCAACTTTTATATTGTAGTAACTTTTATATTGTAGTAACTTTTATTGTAGAAACTTTTATATTGTAGCAACTTTTATATTGTAGTAACTTTTATATTGTAGTAACTTTTATATTGTAGAAACTTTTATATTGTAGCAACTTTTATATTGTAGTAACTTTTATATTGTAGTAACTTTTATATTGTAGTAACTTTTGTTGTAGCAACTTTTATATTGTAGTAACTTTTATATTGTAGTAACTTTTGTTGTAGCAACTTTTATATTGTAGTAACTTTTATTGTAGAAACTTTTATATTGTAGTAACTTTTATATTGTAGTAACTTTTTAAACCAACACTGTGTGCACGAAAAGACTTCAGCATGTGGAGACAGTCATTCATAATCATAACTGTATGTGTACAACATGCACACACAGAGCTGCAGACGAACACGAACAACAAGGCAGCAGGTCAGGTGTTGACGACACTTCTCTGCTGCTGATCTTCTGGACAAAAGTCTCCACTCGGGTCTCATCTGTCCAAAGGACGTTGTTCTGGTGCAGCTTTGCAAACCCAGGCTGTGCTGCCATGTTCTTATTAAAGGAAAAGGCGTTCTCCTGCAGGGTCAGTTTTTCTCATTGTGCTGTCATGAACTTTGACCTTTAACCTGCTGACCGAGGCCTGTAGAGTCAGACGGGCTCTCAGGGTTTTTCTTCCTGGTTTGATCTTTGAGTTAATTTGCTGGGACGTCCACTCCCGAGGCTGAAATGATGATGATGATAAAGGAACATTTTATTTTATGATATTAATTATAGTTATGATTGAAAATAAGGACACCCGCTCTGTCAACCATAAACGACACATTCATGTCATTTCTGTTATTTCTATTCATCTTTGTGTTATCGGCACAGTGAAGCAGCCACATGTTAAACGTTTGGCTTTGCTGACATCTGCTGGAAAATTCACGAATTACAGCACATACCAGCCATTAATGACGTCACTGTCTTCAGTTATTATTACGGGTGTGTTTTAAATGCGTTTTTATTGAGCTAATATTAATTATTTTCTGGTTTCCACTCATAAATCTGCTCTTCCAGATTATGCATGTTCATATTAAACGTGACTAAAGTTCCTAATAATGAGCTCAGTGTCTGTGCAGTGATCTCTGTGCTCCTACAGCCGAACAGCTTTATTACTTTTCTTTCTAATCAGAGTTTTTTCTCTTCAGTTTTTATTAGTTTCAGTTTTACTGTCCTTCATTCTTCGTTTCTTATTTAGTGGCGACTCAAACAAGTCACAGTAAGAAGACGACGTGGCGGGTCCTTCAGGACCTTAAAGCCTGCGACTGAGGGCGTACTTCCCCTGTAATTTAAACGTCAACTTATTTCATCTGAAATGACAGTATAATTATATTTACCAACAAATACTTTAACAAGCGTAAACTAGAAAAAGGAGGTATAGTTCAGGTTTGTACAGGAAACAAAGAAATACTGTGATTTAAGTGTATAAGTAATTTTATGTAGTACCACCTTTTCTGTGGTTTCCAGCCAAGGAGACAAATTATAGTGTGAGTAATTTTAGTGCTTTGCGTCTCCTTACCTGTAAAATACCCAGAAGTTAGACAAGGTTCAGATGCTTCATAATAAGCCCTGTGATGAAAAAAGTACAGCATACATATGATATGTTGTTTTTTGGGTAAATTACCAGGAAATTACAGAGTACTTAAAACCTGTTACAGAAGAATTTGTGTCTCTTTTCCTGTAAAACACCTGAAGTTAAGGATAACTTAGAATTGCTCATGCACCACGTAAATGTACCTACAGTATCATTTTTTCCTCGACTCTTCCCATCATGCCCTCTGTCTGCCCACTTTTTAACTAAACCCAGAGTTTGGCTAAAACACGACCAATCATTATTTCCACAGTTTGGTTACAAGCACAGTATCGCCACCAGCTCCAACCTGGCCAAGGAGCTGGAGAAGAACTCCCAGACCAGCTTCACCTACAGCAGCAACAAACCGCAGGGCCGTCGCTCCCAGAGTTTAGAGACTCGGAGACACGTGCCATGAAGGATGTGGCGGCACGACTTCACAGCAACAGCAGATCTTTATTTCTAGAAAATCCATAGCTTGTGTTTGAATTTCCTCTTTTTTGTTTCAAAAGTTTCCTTTGCTTTTTATTTCCTGTAAGTGAAACGCCTCAGTTTAGTTCCAGTCCAGTTTCAGTCTCTAGAATAACCTCGCAGCAGGAGCGTGGTTTCTCCGGGCTCCGTGAACTTCCCATCAAACATTAAAACAAACGTGTCTGTTTGTGTCTGTGAGTCCAGAAACACTGATCAGGTTTCAACTGCAAAGATGAAACACTGAAGGCAGCTGAGGGTTTTATCAGACTTCTGATCCTTTCTGCTAACATGTTTATCTCCAGTAAAGAAGCCCCACCAGCCTGACAATCACACTTTATGTTTCTGAGGGGCAGCCAGTCTTATCCAGTCCGAGCTGTCAGGTGGAGCTATTAGCCTGCAGCTAATGTGAAACAATGAAGCTCAATTTACTGTGACAGTTTGAAACAGCCCTCACTGTCAGCTGCAGGCTGACAGGAGCACAGGAGCCAAATTATCCATCCACCCATCTCCACTTATCCAGGGCCAAGTCTTTGGGAAGCAGATGAAGCGCAGAAGCCCAGACCTCCCTCTCCCAACCAAACTCATCGGGGGGAACAGTCAGGTGTCTGTCCTGGGTCCTCCTCCTGGTGGGTCACACCAGAACACCTGACCCAACTCAGCTGGCTCCTCAGCAGGTAGGTAGTAATAAAAGGCAAAATTACTGCATGAATGATTCACCTGGATACGTGATGGTCAAAAAACAACAACAAAAAAAAAGAGAAAGTATGTCTAACAGTAATAACTGTCATGTGATCATGCTACCTCAAACTATCAAATCAAAGTCCTAAAGTAGCCCATAGTGTGGATATCATCCATCCATCACTTCTGCTCCAGCTCAGAGTCATGGGGGCCTGTCTTAGCTATCATAGGGCAACAGGTGAGGTACACCCCAGACAGGTGGGTGTGGCCAGCAGCTGAAATTTAGCAATGAATCAATGCAATATTTGCACAGTACAGCAGGGGTGGGCAACTCCAGGCCTCGAGTGCCGGTGTCCTGCAGGTTTTAGATCGCACCCTGGGTTAACACACCTGAATCAAATGATTAGGTCAGCTGTGATGGATCAAGGACACATCTAAAACCTCCAGGACACCGGCACTCGAGGCCTGGAGTTGCCTACCCCTGCAGTACAGTAAAATGGGGACTGTTCAAAAACAAACATACATATTACTAAACAAATGTTAAAATTCAGAGCTAAACGTTATGATTATTTACGCTAAATAATAATATTAATCCATTTTATTTATAGCACCTTTAAGACCCTCAAGGTCACCTTACAATAGCACAGAAGAGTAGCAACAGTACAATATAAAAATACATAAATAAAATTTAGACATAAGCTAAATAAGAAAAAAAAACAAACATGAACGTTAGGGTAGGTAAAAATGGACTAAGACAGAATCAGCTGTTTGCAATCCTGAATAAATGGTTTTGAGATGTGATTTAAAAGTAGAGAGTTTGTGGTCCGGAGATCTGGTGGAAGTGCATCCAAAGTCTCGGGCAGAACAACTAAAGGCTCTGAGTCCCAGGATAGTCAGGCGAGAGTGGATCAGACAGAACGAGGGGGCGAGTACGTATGGAGGCGATCAGATAAATATGGAGGAGCGAGGTTATGAAGCGCTTTGAAAGTAAGAAGCAGGATCTGACACGGAGGTGAACTGGAAGCCACTGGAGCTGTTTAAGAACAGCTGTTATATGTTCAGTGGATGTAATTCTGGAAACAACACGAGCAGCTGTATTTTGAACTAACTGCAGTTTATGGAGAGATTCATGAGGTAGAGTATAAAGTATAAAATAATAGATAAACACTATATTTAGCTGGTTGGATGCCCCCTCAGAGGAGGGGTCGCCTTATCTTAATGACCTTGTAGTACCATATCACCCTATTAGAGCACTTCGCTCTCGCTCTGCAGGCCTACTTGTTGTTCCTAGAGTATTTAAAAGTAGAATGGGAGGCAGAGCCTTCAGCTTTCAGGCCCCTCTTCTGTGGAACCAGCTTCCAGTTTGTACTGGAAATACGTTTGAACTAGCTGCGATGCTACAGGCTCAGGCTGCTGGGGACTTCCCATGATGCACCTGTCTCACATCTTTTCACTGTGGTTGCACACCAGTGCTGCATGTCACTGATGTTTGTCCTCTCTCTTTGTTCACTTCTCCTTCCACTCACCTCCCAACCAAAGCAGATGTCTGCTTCTGTAGGAAGTCACTTCCTGTTAAAAGGGAGTTCTTCTTTCCCACTGTTGCCAAGTGCTGCTCAGATTGTTGGGGTCATCTCACAAGATAAAGCATTCTCAGATGATAGCTGATATGAGCCAGTGTTATATCAGTGAAACACAGCTGAAATAAACCTGAACAACAAAGCTGTGAGTCGGTCCACACAGACTCCCATGTTAAAACTTAAACACATTGCTCTGGTACCTACAGATAATTTCCCCTTCATAACACCTGTATGTGGGGGGGATTTTTATAACCTACCTGTTTGCATTATTAGGGGTGTGGCTTCTGACTGACAGGTGGACAGAGACACAAGCAGCTCTCTGCTAGGTTTCACCTGAGCTAACTGGAGTCCCTGAACTGGACCTCTTGAACGTGTTTGTGTTGTTGGAGCCTTTCAGCACATTTTTAATGACATCATCTGACCAATAACACCTCCACCTGGAGACTCTGTTGTCTCCACCTGGGAGACCTCAATGCTCACGTGGGTAACGACAGCGAGACCTGGAGGGGCGTGATTGGGAGGAACGGCCTCCCTGATCTGAACCCGAGCGGTGTTTTGTTATTGGACTTCTGTGCAAATCACAGTTTGGCCATAACGAACACCTTTGAGTGATATGTTTTTATTGATTAGCATTCAAATATCTCAGTGAAGACAGAACAAAGATCTACCACAAAGCAAGAAAGCATGAGACAAGGCTAATCAAAAGGTATTGGCTGAAGCATTTGCTTATTACGCCAACCCTTTTAACAAAAGATCTTTTAGCATGCAGCTCCTGTACACAGGGCTCGAAGCAAATAATAAAACAAAGCAAAAACAAAACAAACAAACAAACAAACAAGAAAAAAACAAAAAAACAAAAAACTTTCCACCTTAGATAAGTAACTACATCAAAGCAAAAGAATCAAGAGGTTTTTTTGTTTTTTTGTTTTTGTTTTTTTTGCTCTTTTCATTCTTGATATATATATTTTTCTAATACTCTATACACTCTCTACACCTTGTTCGAACATAAGAGTGTCCATAAGTGCACGTGGCACCAGGATGCTCTAGGCTGCAGGTCGACGATCGATTTTGTAATCGTATCACCAGACCTGCGAACATATGTTCTGGACACTCGGGTAAAGAGAGGGGCTGAGCTGTCAACTGATCACCACCTGGTGGTGAGTTGGATCAGGTGGCGGGGGAGGACGCTGGACAGACCCGGTGCACCTAAACGCGTAGTGAGGGTGTGCTGGGAACGTCTAGCAGAGACCCCAGTCTGGGAGATCTTCAACGCACACCTCCGGCAGAGCTTCAACAGCATTCCGAGGGAGGCGGGGGACATTGAGTCCGAATGGACCATGTTCAGCGTCTCCATTGCCGAAGCTGCTGCATTGAGCTGCGGCCGCAAGGTGGTTGGTGCCTGTAGTGGTGGTAATCCCCGAACCAAATGGTGGACACCAGAGGTGAAGGGAGCCACCAGGCTGAAGAAGGAGTCCTATCGGGCTTGGTTAGCCTGTGGGACTTTGGAGGCAGCTGAAAGGTATCGACAAGCCAAGCGGAACGTGGCGCGGGCAGTGGCTGAAGCAAAAACTCGGATGTGGGAGGAGTTTGGCGAGGCCATGGAAAAAGACTTTCGGACTGCCTCAAAGAGATTCTGGCAAACCATCAGGCGTCTCAGGAGGGGAAAGCGGTGCTCCACCTGCACTGTATATAGTGCTGGCGGAGCGCTGCTGACGTCGACTGAGAAAATTGTCGGGCGGTGGAAGGAATACTTCGAGGACCTCCCTGGCACATCTTCCAAGGAGGAAGCAGAGTCTGGGGATGAGGGGGATGACCCGCCAATTTCCGGGGGCGAGGTCACTGAATCCCCTCAAGGATACTTGAGGGTGCATGGGAGTTTGCCCAACCAGTCTACATGTGTTTTGTGGACTTGGAGAAGGCATTCGACCGTGTCCCTCGGGGTGTCCTGTGGGAGGTGTTGCGGGAGTGTGGGGTGTCTGGCCCATTGCTACGGGCCATTCGATCCCTATACAACCGTTGCAAGAGCTTGGTTCACATTGCCGGCAATAAGTCGGACTCGTTCCCGGTGGGTGATGGGCTCCGCCAGGGCTGCCCTTTGTCACCGATTCTGTTCATAATTTTTATGGACAGGATTTCTAGGCACAGCCAAGTCGCGGAGGGCTTTCGCTTTGGTGGCCTCAGAATCTCATCTCTGCTTTTTACAGATGAAGTGGTTCTGTTGGCTTCATTGGGTGATGGCCTCCAGCTCGCACTGGAACGGTTCGCAGCCGAGTGTGAAGCAGCACCTCCAAATGGACGCTGCACCGGTCCGTCGTGGTGAAGAGGCAGCTGAGCGTAAAAGCGAAGCTCTCAATTTACCGGTTGATCCACATCCCTACCCTCACCTATGGCCACGAGCTGTGGGTAGCGAAAGAATGAGTGGCGGAAATGAGCTTCCTCCGAAGGGTGGCTGGCCTCTCCCTTAGAGATAGGGTGAGAAGTTCGGCCATCTGGGAGGGGCTCAGAGTAGAGCCGCTGCTGCTCCACATCGAAAGGAGCCAGCTGAGGAGGTTCGGGCATCGGACAAGGATGCCTCCTGGGCGCCTCCTGGGTGAGGTGCTCCGGGCATGTCCCACCGGGAGGAGGCCCCGGGGCAGACCCAGGACACGCTGGAGAGATTATATCTCTTGGCTGGTCTGGAAACGCCTTGGTGTTCCCCTGGATAAGCTGGAGGAGGTGGCTGGGGAGAGGGAGGTCTGGGCTTCTCTGCTTGGGCTGCTGCCCCCGCGACCCGGCCCCGGATAAAGCGGATGAAGATGGATGGATGTTGCTGAGCACTGATTAGCAGGTATGTGTGTCGTGTGAAGCTAGCGTGTCCAGATATGGTCTAGAAACAAAAACAACAACCTGTGGTGAAAACACACAGGAGATGATTCGACTTTATTCATAAAGTTCACGACATCATTTCCTGGCGACCGCCGCGAGCTGTAACCCGCTGAAGTGCTGCAGCGTCACACGAAGAACACAAAGAAATAGTTTCCAGGCCTCTGGCAACACATTTGTCTTTATTCTGAGTTTAAGATGTGTCAACATCCAGCATGACAAAAATTGTACAAAGTTCACAATTTATAAATGAAATATCACAGCAACTTGTGATCTCACACATTTATAGCAAAATTAAAATGTCAACAAATCCATGCTGTGTAGTACAAAAATAAATCAAACTTCAGTTCCACAGAGAGCACAATAGTTTATACAAAATCCTGTCTTTGTTGATGGTCACTGAACTCAACCTCCAACTAAATCAGCTGGCTCCGACTAAATAATAAACTCTGATGAATTCACAATAGTTTCTATGAAAGGTTCTAAATATGCGACGACCTCTTTGCGTTCCCTATAGATAGTCACAGATACTCTTTTTCAGGCTTGTTATTTATGTCCCAACGTCAGATGAGCAGCCGGTTTGTGCTTTAAAGTCCCTCCTCCATGTTCACTGGCAATGAGAATTAATTCAAAAACTGGTACTAGCTATTACTCTACTGAAGCGTTACTATATTGGCAAAAAGCTGCAGACACGATGCTGTGGAAAAAGGCGTACGCAGTCATGGATGATGGGAAGCAGAGTCCCGACAGAGGACGGTAAAGTACAATAGATGAGATTCGGTCAGGTGAACGACGACGAGCACCGTTGGCATTCGCTCTCGAGAAGGCAAATCCTGAACGTGAGCGCTAACGACTAGGACGACTAGGAGAAGGGAGGGGCGCGCACAGCGGCGTGGCCCCGCGAAGGTCAGGCTCCGGCACGCCTTCGCCACTTCCGCTTATTTTTTATTCAAACCTCGAACTGATTGACTATTTAACCATTTGTACAGTGATTAGATATAAAGTGCTGCGGGGGATAACTTCATCTTCCTAAAACAGAGCAAAATTGACTGAATGTTTTTACACTCGATAGTAGCCTACAGCTAACTGCTATGGTTTGAACCAAGTCCCTGTTCTTCCTCTCTCAGTGGTACGAAATCCGATCGTGTGCCAGAGAGGTCACCTGGGAAATTGCACGCCGCCGTACGTAAGGATAATATCTTCAAGGACAAGTGCAAATAGTCTACTGGCACATAAGTGGGGACAGTGACCCTGTAAGTCCCGCTGTCATACTCTATAAATACTCTTTACAAAACCCTCGGAAACCCTCGCTTCAGGCTCTCGGGTACTGCTTTTAGCTTCTGTAAGAACATCAAAACATGGAAACGAAGGTGTCCCTGTGCAAAGTCGTACAGAAAAAAAGTGGAACTCATATACTTCTGCTCCTAAAACTCCACGTCCAGGTTCCCTCCTCCTTTTTTAAAAAGACTTTTTGTATTAAAAGATTTGTATAAAAATCAATATTTTACATTACAGGCTATTTAAAAAGATTCCTGTTACCCCGCTATGCTTATAAACAAGAGATTGCATATACCCAACCAACGTTTTTCCTTTGCAGATTGCATCGCCTCCCTGCTAGAAACCATAGTTCTGATATTGCAGAGACGTTTCCCACACGAGTCTCCAAATTGAGCAGATTTGATAGCAGAGAGCTCTCTGTAGGTCTTTTCTACTAATTAACGATGAGCATGTGAACATGACGCGTTCCCCTAGGACTCAATTGGCTCTCCTAGGTAACGGGATTTCCACCATCGGGTTTCCGTGTAATGATGTTTCCAATAGAACTGTTCATACATACATTCATACAAACATCAGGTCAGTTTCCTCTCCGGGTTCGTTTACAGCACCGATTTTAAAAATGCCCCCACCTGCAGCTGCACGTCTTTTCTTTAAAACAAAGCACAAACTTTTCTCGAGCATTGGCAGAAAATAAAGCGATCCGCAAAGCCAGTTCTTGTTCTGGAACAATCTACACGCAAGAAGAAGAAGACGAAGAAGAAGAAGAAGGAGGAAAAAAACATTGAAAAGTCCAGAATCGTCCACTGCGCGAGGAGAAAAATCCTCCTCCGTCGCTGCGTTTCGCTTCCACCGTCCAACTTTTTTTTTTCATCTCGAATGCTTCGTGGCCACGCGTTAAAAAGAGCTCACGTTCCGTTAGCGTTAGCTTACTGTTCAGAAATATACACTAAAAATGTGCATACATGAGCAGCTAGAAACATACATGACACTATGTGAGCTCATATGAAAACGTACAAAATGTGAATGTCCTCAAAAACCAATTGTCTCCCTCACAGCGAGACCCAGAAAGAAAAGAGAGAACGAAACGCTCTTCCTACGCTTAGAGCCTCGCAATTTTTTCAGAGAACAGAATTTAGAATATATAACACTTTAGTGCGCTGGACCGAGGAGATCAAACCATCGCTGCCTGCTTGTACGCGGATTCTGATTCGCCGCCCACACCTGCGGCGGGAACAAAAAGTCTCCCTTTGCTGATTGGCTGATTACACCTGGATCCCTTGGACGGCTTGCTTGATGTTTTCCAACAGCGCTTTGTTCTCGGGGCTCTGGTACTGCTCCTGGTTTGTGTACATGTCCGTCAGAGTGGTGACGTAGGCGTCAAAGTTCTGCTCGCTGATTGGCTCCTGCAGGAAAACAAAAAGCACCACATGGACACCGTCAGAGGCAAAAAATCATCAATCACTACAAACTCCATGTTAGAGTAAAACGCTGTTAACTCAAGGGCCAGAGTCCTGCAGGCTTTAGATCTCACCCCGGGTCAGCACACCATCACCAGGCCTCTGGAGAACTTCAGGACATGCTGAGGAGTCGTTTATCCATTTAAACCAGGACACATCTAAAACCTGCAGGAGTTCCCCACCCCTGTGCTAAAGCATCACTGGTACACGAACACAAACAGAAGGAACACGGACACGTGAAGTACAGAAGCAAAGAAATGCCAAAACCACTCAACGCATCACAGACAGCTGCACTGCTGGACCTCCTCGAACATACGGACCAGGATGTGGATCCAGCTCTCCATCAGACCTGTTCCTCTGGTCTGCAGTCCAGTTCTTGTGTCATGTTCATACCTCAGCCTTTCCCTTCATTCAGACTGACTTCCTGACAGCCGTCCCTCACTGAGATCATGTCTGATCAATCCAGATCATCTCTCAGGCCCTCTGTCAGGTTTCTGCTTGTTCCTCTCGTTCTTAAACGGATCATCAGCTAACTGCTCTTTAGACGTGGACTCGGGGGATGCCGCGTCAGTCCTCGAAACCTCTGATCAGCCTGAGGTTTGTGCTGAGGAGGGGGCGGGGACACCTACGGTGGTCAAACCGGGTGGGGGAAAGCCACCAGCCTCTCTTCCACGGTTTGAGCCCTTCTCTGTCGAATCCAGTAATCCCAGTGTTAGTGCACGCTTAAAGCTACGTTTGGCTCGTCTTCAACTTGAGGCCAAAGAAACGGAAACAAAGGAACGTAAGGATGAGCTTGCGTTCAAGCTAAAGTGTCGGCAGCTAGAAGCTGAGACATCTATTAGGTTGCGTCAGCTGGAGTTGCAAGCTAACAAATTGTCTCCTGAGCCTTCTGCTCCACCTTCAGTGAAGGATGAAGATAACGATAGACTCACCTTGTTGGTACAAAAATACTGTTTTAGAGTCGGCTAAAGAAACAGGAACAAGTGTTTGTGTGACAGGCTGCTGGGAACAAAGTTAGGTCAGTGTTAGTTGATGATTCAGAGAAAAAGAAGAAGAAATAAAACAGATTCCTCTGATGATGGTTGGGCAGAAGAAAACGCTTCAGAACTGTTGCTCATGAGCACTTCAAAAATGACAAGAGAGTCCTGCTCTCATAAACAATAAGTGGTGGCCCAGTGCTGTAACTTCCTGTTCTTTGTAAAGCATGACAGCATGAAGACGTCAACCTTGTCATCGTTGCGTTGGAGGACACATCGCTGGATGAAGCTCTCGGCCAGTTTAGCGTCTGCACTCATGCTTTAATGACATCATCTCCTCGCGTCAGCATCACGAGGATCAGGTGACGCTGAGGTGATGGTGGAGTCCAACACTGGGTCCTCCAAAGTCTGCGTGCAGTGAGAATTCAGAGAAACTCGGGACTGGTCTCTGCAGGAACTTTTCCTGTAGGTCCGTCACATGAGAACGCTCTGAGGTTTAATAAATGAACAGCTCAAAGACTTTGTGAGTCCTTTCAGATGTTTCTTTCATGATGGAAAAAGCTGTTCGAGAGACTCGTCCATTGTTGTAGCTCACATGGCTGAGAGACAGACACAGTTTCAGACTTCCTAAACTCTGAGACGCGGTGAACTCTGACAGGTTTGGAGTAAAACACAACCTGTGACTCATCATTGAGTTTCTCCCCAGAACAGTTCGGCCGCATCGGCGCATCTCAATCGGACACCGGAAGCTAGAGTTCATAAATCTGACAAATCAACCAGTTCAAACTCGGCAGCCAAATGTTTCTGAAACCAACATTAAGGATTTAGTGCTGATAAAGAGTCACATTAAGGTGTTTAATCACCTCTCTTTGCTTCCATAACAACAGAAGTGCAGCAGAGTGCGTGAATCGCTGCTCACTTACTTGCTGGTGCATCTGTAAGCAGCTGTTAGTCCTCAGAGGCGGCTCTTTGTGCGTCAGTGGTTTCTGGAAGGAAAACAGGGACAATCTCCTTTAAAATCCCTTTGAGAAACCAGTCTCGCAATCAAACACTAGATGGCAGTATTTAACTGAGAAACAACACGAGCTGGTCTTCATTGGTTATTCTGCTGCAGTGCTGTGGACACTTTTCACCAGAGGAAATGTTTAAATGTAAAAGTTGATTTTATAAAATGCTCCAGTTTCACTCGTTCCTCTGTGTTCGTTAAATAAAAGGATATGAGAGCAGCGTGATTACCATGAAACAAACAGATGAACATATATATAAACGTGCACTTTAATTCCTCCTAAACAGTTAAACTAACGATAAAAGACAAAAACCTCAATATTTCAGTTCATGGAGACGCTGAGAGAAACTACCACTCCCCTTCGCTGTTTGGAGAGACAAGCAGCGTCCCACACTTCAGGCTAAGCAGCATGCACATTGGGCTGAGCTTAAATACACAGATAATGCTACGGTCAGCTTTAATCTGCAACTTGCTGGCTTGCCGTTCCTGGTGGCCCTTACCATATGAGGGAGCTGGACATTAGCTAAACTGTTAATCAGTGACTGGCTGAGGTTGGCCAGCTCATGCAGGAGAGATTCATTTTGCTGTTCAATCACCTTGTTTTCCTCTTCTATGGACTTCAAGTTGGACTCCATTGTTGTGATCTGCAGAGAGGGACGGTGCAGAGTTAGCGCACAGCGTCACGGGCAGCTACGCGCCACTGCAGGATCGGCTCTTACGAGGTGTGACCAGAAAGTTCTGCAAATCCACCTCGACAGGGGCTGAAAAACAAGCCGCAATTCCCCCAATGTCCACAGGAGGCGCAGTACCATTTACGCATTCATGCTACTTTCTGCACGTTTGAGGCTCGAGCTGCAGCAAAGGATCTACAGGTAGGAGGCCCAGAGGTGCACAAGGAGACGACCTTGAAGGGAAGGCTAAACGTTAATCAGGCGTTTAATGATGGCGTTAAACCGGGATTTGGTGAGGACGCCTAAACAGTCCAGCCTGAGGGAGCCTTTTGCTTCTCTTTGGCCTCCAGTTCAGCGGTTTGCTGACTGATATATGCACATGCAGGGGGAGGAGCTTCAAATAAAATATGCTGAAGTTCAAATTACACCTTTAGTTGGAGGCAGCATTACAGGAGGAGGAGCTCAAGGAGCTGATCCACTTCCCCAGAACTTCTTTTTAGCCCCGCCTCATGACCTCATAATCTCCATAACAACGTTTGGCTTTTGAGCTCTGAGGGGCGGAGCTGCAGAACTTTACAATCACACCGGTACAGACAGGAAGCGACTCACCTGTGTTCTGAGTTTGATCATGTCTGCTTCCACTTGTGAATTCGATTCACTTAAGTCTTTGATTTCTTCATCCAGCTGTTTGATCTCCTCGTCGTGCTCCAGCCCTGCACACAAGGACGGACTCTCAATCACGCGAGCACCTTCTGTGTGGAACAATTAAAAAGTGTGCCGGACGCTCGGCGTGCGACCGCCTCCACCTACGCCGCACCAGCTCGTTTAAGCTAATTAAGACTCAACAACCTCGCAGACACATTACAGCAAACCCAGCCCTGTTCCTCGGCTCCCCTCATTATTCACACCCCGCTCTCACACACACACACTCCTGATTGGTCCATTATGTGGAATTGGAAGTCTCTTCAGTAAATGGCTCCATGGCCGTGTTCCTGATTGGCTGTATTGTGTGTGTGAGTGGTAGCTGCCGTTACCGTTGCTGGCACGCTGCTGCTTTATTGTTAGCATTTCCACTCCGGAGAGCCTGGCTTTCCTCATGGCGGAGGTGGCACGCGGACAACCTGACAGACTGGAGGCAGCGACAAGAACAGGAAGCATTGTTTCAGTATATGATGGCGCCACAGACACACACACAGCGAGCCAACGCTCTCCACAGATGGAAAACACAAACCCCCCCCCCTCCCCCGACCCAGTGTGTTCTTCCTAAAGAAGAGACGCTCGTGCTGGTGTGGCAAACTTCAACCAAGCAGCAGCCTGCAGTTCCTGCAGTGTCCAGCAGAGGCGCCAGAAATAAACATGTTTACAGCCCACAGTGCTGTCATCTGAATATACTGTCAATCAATCAATCAATCTTTATTGGCAGAATTTACGTCCATAGTTAAAAAAAACAACACAACATATAAACCTTAAAAAATGATAAAATATTTTTAAAGACATAATATACATAAAATACACAATTACATAAAAGAAATCAATAAATACACAAACAGTTTAACTGGTGCTTCCTCAGACTGTCGATCTGTGAGCTGCTAACCCTGTTAGCAGAGCCGTGCAGACGTCCAAACACCCACAGCTACAAACATCTGACTGACACGACCCCCTGTAGGTGTCCTACCAAGGATGCTCATTGCATCATTATATGCAACGTGCAGTTTCTGCACTGTCTGTAAGATACAAGGGAGCAGCATGCAGCGGTGTGCAATACGCTTTAAACAAAGCTACTGTAACTGGAACCGAACAGAAGCTGAGTTTGGACATAGAGCTTCCAGCGCTGTCTGTATATGTCATATAATACGGGTGGGGAAAAAATGGATACTGTGTAGCATGGTGATGTTTTGTTTGCTAATAATGTATGGATACAGGGACAGCAGAAATCGATACTTTGTTACAAAAAGGTTTTTGTGCTCTGACTTCAGAGCATGTTGATCCTTTTTCTGAGCAAGAATCCTGACATTCCTTCACTGTCCAAATGTGTTTAATAAACATGACAGTTTACTTATTTTAATTTAAGACATGTTTTATTTTAATTAAGTTTAAAACTTTTTTATTTAATGTAAAATTATATTTTGTTTTAATTTACTTTCAAATTCTTCAGTTGCTGAAGGGGCTGCATAGTTTTCATAAACTGCATAGTTCAGAATAGCTATAATTGTACCAGATGGTTGTTCAGTTAAGTTGGACTAGACTGTAATACAAACCGTTCAGTTTGTCAACAATCAAACTGAAATGAGAGAAAGACTGAGTGTGAGACTTTGATATTAGAGAAAATGAATATTGATAAAGTTTACCTTTATGTGCAGAATCTGAATATCGCAAAATATTTTTAAAAATTGCAATAATATTGTATCGTGGGATGTATGGTGATTCCCACCTCTATCATATAAGTGTAATTGGTTTCCATGCAAAAGCTAAAGGAAGGGCTAAAAGCGTCTGAGTGACGCTCAGGCTAAAAGCTCTCCGTCCAAGCTTGTGTCCTGAAGCACGTTTGCTTATTCACTGCGAGCTCTTTCTGCACACATGGAAGCTCGACCGCTGAGTTTTTGACTCATTCAGCAGTCGAGCTGTGGAGATGAAACTGTGTTCGTCTGCGGCAGAAGTTCCCACAGGTTGCTCGGCCGTCCCCCTTCTGTCCGGTTCATCCTGAATCAGCTCGATGGGCTTTGTGTTTGCAGACTGTGCAGCTCCTCCATCGTCTGAAGCCTCCATCTGGTCCTAATGTTTTGTCTGTAGGACGCAGCCCTGCCTGACCCGCCTGTCTGCCTGCCTGTGTTTCCATGCACACTGCAGATCTGCAGACAGCACCGGCCTAATAACACATCACAGTGCTGCCTGTGTTTATACTTTTATGCACGTTCTTCTCCTTAAAGCTCCGCCCACACACCCCTGACTCACCTCCGATGCGTCAGGAAGCTCCCGCTGACGTGACCCGAGCCGTCGCAGCCCGGCGTCGGGCAGGACATGCCCTCCGTCTTCCCGGACTTCCACGTGAACTGAATGCCATTCAGGTATCCGTCCTTTTGCCTCTTGGCTGCAATGGGGCATCCGGACGCGCTTCTGTGGGACGCGTACTTCCCTGTCACATGACCCTGACCGTCACATCCCGGGACCGGACACCTGAGGGGGGGGGGGAATCACATTTTCATCATACAGGAGATAACGTCCTCTCTGTGACCTGTGAGCCGGAGCTCGTGCTTCCTCAGCGGCGAATTGCTGAACAGCTGATGTTATTTTTCTGTTTTGCGTCTTTGCTTTCGCTCTGATTTAAACAAAGATACGATCATCTTATTTTAAAGCTGTCCCAGTGGCAGCTCTTATCGCGGGGGGGGGGCAGTGTCAGTGCATCAACACCCGCGCTAATCAGATGCATCGAGGCAGTAAATTATTCCAAATGTCACAGCACGCACAGCGGATTACGGCTAAAGCCGTGGACGTATCAGTTCTGTCTGCTTTTAGTTCAACCTCATGGAAAACAGATAGAGGAGGTTCAGCGGCTTCCTGCACGGAGAGGAATTTATTTCGTTCATCTTCTGTCAGCCCAAAGCTTCCCCTGAAGTGATGGGACAGTCCTCGCACATGCAGGACAGTCTGAACTCGTCAGGCTGAGCTGCTTCACTAGTTTCCTTCTGAGGAGAAATATCTGATTAGATCTACAGCCCCCCCCCCCTCATCTGGGCCGTATCTCGTTTCCCCGCCCCTTCATTCATTCCTCACATAAACTCTCCATCACGCCGTCTCAGTGAGCCTCACCAATAAGCGTGCATAAAGCAGGAAGACGCTCTCGTTTGCAGCAGCTTGTCTTCCTCTTTCGGCACGCCCTGTAACCGCGGAGCATCCTAACACGGTCAGCGTGAGCCGACTGTCCTCGCCATCCGGCAGAATGAGGAGCGTCGGAGTATTGTTTGTGCTCTGCACCACCAGAGAAATCAATGCAGCCGCAGAGCTGAGGCCAGAGAAGCACATCGCGGATTCGGCTAAAGTCAATCAATCTCTCTGCCTCCGTCTCTTTGTCTTTCCTACCTGTGTGTCTGCAGGAGACTGCAGAACCTCCCTCAGCCTCCTGTGAACTCACACAGCTCTCCGACTTTCTCCTTCACTCTCCAGCACAAACTTTGCCCTCCGAGGACATTCGTCCTGTCAGAGCTCATACTGACTCCGGCTCACAGCCGTGCACGGCTCCTTTGCATCATTTAAAAGTCGTACATCACATCACGTGTCACGCGGGAAATATGTGGCGAGCAGAGCTGGTCCAGGAGGAGGAGTTATCACGGGGGAGACAGAAGACAGATGATGAGTGTCTGTACTGCACCTGATAGGCTCCTGGTCCTCCTTGTTCTCTTTGCTGTGGATGATCTTTATCCCGCTTTTCCTGGCACGCGGACACCCTGAAAGACTGTAGATAAATGACAGCGTTAGGAGAGGAGAGCGATCTGCAGGATTAATACGTGCACGGCGCGGCGGCGCTTTACCTTCTGTGTGACGCGTAGTTGCCAGTGATATGTCCCGAACCGTCGCACCCTGGTGTCGGGCACCTGGGGCACAAAACGCAAAAAGGGCTCAGGGCCTACGGCATCTCAGCTGCAACACGCCACATTCATCTACAGGAAAGAGCTGCGAGGTCTGCTTAAGACGGACCTGATTCATTCATTCATTCATGACATTCCAGTGTTGCAAGGACAATATTTATAATGTTTACCGTTTATTAAAGTATCCTGAAACGCAACGAACTCTAACTGCTGGATTGGTGGACAGAGGCGGTTTCTCGCAAGTCAAGTAGTCGCAAAAGTATGACGTCACAACAATGTGATTGGTCACTTGCAATGTTGAACCTGGAGCAACATTTATTATGATGATGTGGGAACAACAGCGACACGAGGTTATCAGATTGTGCGCTTCAGTGTCAGAAACCGCAGTTCCTCTAACGTCCACCGGAGGCTCTAAGAGCCAGCCAATCCCAACACGTTCTCACTCCCAAAGCGTAACAATTTACGCTAGGTGACAAATCGTCAACATATTACGTTTTCGGCTACCCACCACATTCCTAAATGACGACCTCGGAAAAATGAGGAAATATGAGAACCGTATGGACTCAATCTACACATGTGCGCTCTTTTTCTTCAAATCGCTTAGAAACACGCTATTTAACATCATTAAAGTCCTGGTTAAGCTCAGGAAAAAGGTTATGGTTAGGGCTAGGGATAAGGTTAGGTTCAGGGCTGGAATACAGGGCTGGAACGTCTATTACCGCGGGAGCGTCATTGCACTGGATTTCAGCCATAACCCGCCACCATAAGAACGCCGAAGGTCTCCTTTCGCGTTCCTCAGGAACGCCGCGGGACGTGACAAAACATCGGCATGTTACACCTCGGGAGTGAGAACGGGCTGGCCAATCCCCATCCTTTATAACAGCCGTGCTCAGCTTTTTAAATCACATCATCTGATCGATAACACAGCTGCCGGGAGGTTACCATAGTAACTGAGCCGCCAACAAGTCCGAGCTGCAGTATTCTGGGATGTTACTGATCAGCTCACCGGTACAAATATCATCACTTTGAAACTTGAGGGTGGAGCAGCTGCACGTGCAGATGTGAGGACGTTACTGTGTCCCACACACTGATCTTAATCCGGAGGCGTCTTTAACAATATTTACGTCTTTTTTTGCCATAAAATCTCTAAAATATGCGGCGAGCTCCTGCTGCTGTCGTCACACACGTCTCTCCATCACTGTTGGATTTAAATCACATGCACGTCTTGCCCACTCGGCCCTCTTCAGTCCCCTCAGCTCTTTCACTCTGCCTGCAAACCTCTCCGTCAGCAGCGCGTACATTTGTGTGAGCTCGACATACAAATCAAACGTGTGAGTGAATCATGTCACGCCTTACTTGAGCTCTTGCGCGTTGTTGGCCAGCATGCTTCGAATGCTTTTGTCAGCTAAAGGACAACCTGAGAGACTGGAAGATACAGCAGTGGAGCGTTAGTCACACAAGGATCAGGGAGGGGAAACTCCAACACTCCCACTACTGAAACACAACACAAGCAGCCTGCACTCACACTCCCGCTCCACAGCATGCACAGAAAACACACGATAGCAACCAGGAAATGTAATAAAGCCATGATGCACGTGCAGGGAGCTGAGCTTTAACGTTAACCCTCTGAGTATTTGCGCCCGTGGCCAAAGGTTGGGTGCAGCGGCTCAAACGGGGCTGAAGGGCGTTTCTGGAAACTTTGCCGGGATCGTGAGTTTTGATGCGGGGAATCCAAAAGTGCGAGGCTTCGCTCGCTCCGTGCACTCGACCCACACTCAGCATTTCTGCTTCCACCTGCCGTCTCTGAATGCTTAGTCTGCACCACTGTGGGAAAGGCCTGGAGGAGCGAATAACACCAGCTTAGACGGCTTTACGCACGGCCCGTCGAGGCTTCATCCCGGGGTTTAGCTTAGGAAAACGTAGCCGATCTTTAATTAATTTCTAGTCTCTTCTTATTCCCGTGTTTCAGCCCCGCTTCAGCGTGACCGGTCAAATAGTCAAAGGGCTAACAGATGAGAGAGAGAGGAGAGAGAGAGCCTACAGGTGTCTGACAGCATAGTCGAGGTAAGCTGAAAACAATAAAGAGAAATAGACTTAGAATCCACCAGGAGAAAAGGAAGTCACACCTTCGATGTGAGGCGAAATTGCTCGTCAAGTGACCACTTCCATCACACCCCGGTGTGGGACATCTGCCACCGGAAAAATAGACAGATTTATAAGCCCAAAGGGAAGGAGAAGGAAAAGTGAAAATTAGAGAAAAAGCGGGGGAGGGGGGTCGTTTCTGGTGTGTTCGGTTTTCATTGTTTCCAGTTTAGCTTCACTGTCTCTGCTTCACACTCCTGACATCTCCACACTGACAGCGTCCGTAAAGCGTCTACCGCAGGATTTACCAGGTCTGAGATCAGCGTGGACACACGGGTGACGCTGGGAAGTAAAAGTCACAGAGCAAAGCCAGCAGCGCCGCACGGGGGGGAGGAGGGAGGGAGGTGGTAGGCCAAGAGGAGGATGGAGGAAGAAACAAGGTGGAGGGGAAGCAGAGCATGAGTGGGGAGAGGCAGGTGGGGTCAGGTGGGAGGAGGAAGAGGGGGAGGGCGCTTACGTTATCAGGTCCTTCTTCGTCTCCTTGCACTGCAGGTATTTGGGCTTCGGGCTCGGCATGTTGACGTCCGTGGTGTAGGAGCGGTCGTCCAGGAGGTCGTGGAAGGGGTCGAGGTCGTCCGGCTGTGGGACGGGGGCGTGGAGAGGAAGACACGGGGGGGGGGGAGGTTTTTAGTGGTTTTACACTTTCATTAAAGGAACAGTTCACCTCAAATCACATCGACATCTTTTCCAGCTGCGCATTTTCAAATATGATGGAACAAACTTCTGTTTAATTTAAACAGATACAGAAATAAACAAAATAAATGTTTTTAGATCAACTTCATTTATCCAGCAGCCAAAACATTAAATACGTCTGCGTAGAAAAATAAATAAAACATGAAAAAAACAAATAATTTAAAGCCACATAAAAGAAATTAAATATAAGAAATAAAATAAACAAACAAGTACGATAATTATGGAATAATTTAAATAGAGTTAATGATGTTTCATTGTGTCTGTGCTGATCTATATTTAGTTATGGATTTATTTCCTGTTACATTTCTTTATGCATCTGCTTTTAAATAAACAGGAACATGAAAACAAAGGTAATGATTTTCACATTTGATAAAATATTCACTGACATTATGAATATATTTATTGCATTTCTTTCATTTTGGCCGTTCCTGTCCTCCGTAGCCTCGAGGCACAAACAAACTCTTTGTATATTTTGTGTGTGCTTGAAAAATAAACTGGAAACAATTAAAGAAGCAAATAAAAACATAGATATCAATAAATTATATATTTATAAATTATTTAATTCCTGTATTTATTTTGGATCATTTTTTATCTTTTTATTCCGTTGTTTTGGCAGTTTCGATCCTCCGTACTTTCTCCGAGCTTCACTCTCGCACAAACTTCGCCTTCGTGAGCAGTTTCAAATATATGAATTCATTTTGAAGCAGCCGCACACGTTCGTCTGAGGAGCGTCTCTCCTCTCATAAACTCGTCTCTCAGCGGGCGTGAAATCTTAAAATGTAGGAGACGTCTGATAAAACACAACAAACCAAAGTGAGTGTAGGACGCGCTCGATGTGGTCACGTGTGGGTCGAACGATCATCGCTGTCAGCCTGACAGGAAGTAAGCCCTGAGAGGAAGCGCTGCCTCCCTCGTGCCTTTGCACACATTCATGGTGAGAACGCTCAGGGAGTCGGCCCCCTCGTGATGCAGCTTTCGGCCACTAGATGGCACTGCGGTGAAGCGCAGGCACGCCGCAGCCTGCCTTCTGTGGGCCTTTGTCTGCAGTGCTTGCGGCCGGGGCTCGACAGCCGTGGATGCAAATCCTCTTTTCCTTCCCTCAGTGCTTGCAGTGTACGTACAGTAATGCCCATAAAGAGACAGGTCCAGATACAGCCCAAATTATCCAGCACTCAAGCTGTCTCAGGGTGCGCGACGCTGGGTCGGGCCAGCCAGTTTCGCCAATTAAAGGGAGCGCAGGCTGCGAGGCGGCCACGCGGGGGAACGACGCAGGCACACTCGGAGATGCAGAAAGTAGGCTAGCATCTACACACTCCCAAAGAGACACACACACACACTCTTATGAATATTCACACACAGCAAAAGAGGCACATGTACTGTACATGCATGCGCCCGTCGCAGCAGTGGTGCATTGATTTCCTGCAGTTCTTTGATGAGATGAGCTATTCCGATTCCCTCCCAAGGTGCTACTTTGCATAATTCATTTTTGGAGAGGAGCGAAATGTAAAAACAGAAAGCCAGCGTGCAGCGAGCACGACGCAAACAGAGACGGTAACTCCGCGCACGGCGGCGCTGACATCAATTAACATGCAGATTCATTAGGTTTCCCTCAAAAATCCCCCTCATACGACTTTCTAATGATTCCAAATATAACAGCGAGTCAGACGGCGAGGTAAGAAACCTCGAAGACGATCAGACGGCAGTGCAAATGTTTGACTTGGAGACAGAGTGTTGAATCAATGGCTTGGAGGGAGATAATTTGGGCTGAGCCTCGCTGAGCAGACAGCGTAAGTGACGCATGCCAACTGTGTGGTCTATCAGCTTCCAGAGACACACGCCTGCTTGTAATTATCAGCAGCAGCGTCACGGCCGCCTGCGGTCCGCCGCTCCCCTCCCTCACCCTCCTGCTCATCCGTCACGAACACTCAAAGATGGAGACAGACGTGATCTCGGCGACCTTTAGGCCGTGACCCCTTTACCTCTTTCTCGTCCTCGTCTATGTGTTTGATCTTGGTGTAGTCTACGGGCAGGTCCCAGCAGTCTGCCGCGTCCCCCATGCCGTAGCAGCGGGAGCCCAGCAGGGCGGCCTGCCTCTGGGGGGACATGGGCTCAAGGGGCGTTAGCACCGAGTCGCCTGCGCCGCCGCTGCAAAGACGCTTGCTCACGCTCAGGTCCAACGTACCGTTCTCATCGACATCTAGACCGGGACTCTGGAGGGTGCGCGGGGTCGGCGTGCGCGTGCGTTTAAAGTCGGGAGGATGAAGAGGCGGGGATGGAGAGAAAGGGATAAAAGAGAGAGAGAGAGCGTCTGATTAACAGCAGTCAAACATTTTCAGGCTCGACGGTCAGAGACGGAGAAACACTGAGGAGGAAGAAAAGTTTGCAGCTGCAGTTCAAACATCTGAAACAGCTCCAGTTGTGTTTGTGCCCGAGTGTGCGTGGGAAGAAACATTAGCAGAGCAACAGATTCAGGAGAGGGTCGAAAAGCCGAGGAGGTCGTCAGCGCATCCCTCTTCCTTTCTGTCTCCGTCTCTCTTTCCTTCCATCCCACCACTCTGCAGTGTGTTTGTGTGCGTTTGTGTGTCGGTGTGAGTCTAATGTGAGCGGACATCGCGGGGGGAGCAGAGGCTGAGGGTTAGGGAGGGGTGATGAGCAGCGGCGGTTGCAACAACGCCCAAAAATAGAGACAGAACTGGACTGGAACGAAGACTCGGACCTGGAGACGGCAACAACGGAGGCTGCAGCAACAAGGAGCCAACAAACCGTCTGCAGCCTCGTTTATCCACAGAGGAAACATCACACGAGGAACAGAAAGTAAATCATGCACGAGTCTCCTAAAAATCCCCAAACAGCTGAAATACGAGCCCGGCTTCTCCCTGCAGGACGCGTCTGTGCAGCTCGTGTTGGTCTCTGTGGGTCATGTGGAAAATATGTTTCTTAGTTTCTGCAGATTTATCAGCTTACAGAGAAAACCTGAGTGATCCACACCTGTGTGCAAAAGTAACTGCCCCCTGAACCTCACCATTGTCAGTGCAGTCAGTGTCTGTGATGACGTCACTGTGGAGGACCCACTCTGTCACCACAGTCTGAATCCAGACGCCGTGTTTGACGCTGTGTGTTCTGGATCCTCGTTGAGGACATGAACTGATCTGCAGCCTGCTTCACTTCGTCTCACAGCGATCAGGCTGGTGTGGAGCTCAACTCAACAAATATGCAAAACACTAAGAAATCGTGAAAGACGACTTTTCCACTGTGTCTGTTACACAAACAGGAAAAACAACGAGAATAATCCAACAAGGGAGCGAACTCAGTCCCCACAGGGAACCTGAAGCTCGTTCTCTGGGATTAAAGTCCTCTGGATTGTGCACACACCACAGCCCAGCTTCCCTGACTCACTCAGTCTGTTTCATATATTTTGTGTTTTGTTGGGAGTAAAACCTGTCAGATAAAACATGAAGGCTCTGTGCAGGTTGCACCCAGCCCTACAGCTGCAGTCTCCTCCGCCCTCCACAGGGGGCTCCACACAACCTCGCTCATGTCCGAGGCTTCGTAACTGAACGTCATCACCCGTCGGGCTGCTTCTCCCTTCTTTGCTGTGATCCCAGAACGCGGAGCATCCCGGGACAAAGGCAAACCTCACTGAGCAGAGCTCCAGTGTCCTGGATGAAAGTCTTGTGGATTGTAAGTAAGAGTGAAAGTTTACTGGTTTTACTGGTTGCACCTTTGTGCTGCTGTGGTTACAAACAGAGCACAGTGATAAACAAAGAGTCTGAGGCACGGCCGCGGCGCCACGTGGCTCGCCGTGCGTGCCGCTGACTTGTCGCCCTTGTGAGCGTGCTCAGCACATCGCCCTCTCCTTGTCAGCTGTTGCACTGTGTGTCACTGCCCAATTAACGTGACCCACCCCTTCATATCGAGTTAACGAGGATGAGATGTAGAGAGGGCCGCCTTCCTGATCCGCCCAACCCCCCTGTGACCTCTGGCCTCTGTTGCCATGGCAACGCCGGGTGTAAAGGGGCCAGGTCGCTGACTAGTTCTGGCCACATTATTTCCGCCCTCTAATTCCAGTTCTTAAAATAAAACCAGCGGCGCTGCTCGCTCTGTTCTCTGGTTCTCTCAGACCTCTGCGAGCGTCAAACGGCGATTATTACGCACAATGATAACGTGACACGTTTCCAGCTGACTTCAACGTCCCTGTGATTGGCTGCCCCTCATCAACAGATCTGAATAGCAGATCTCTATGACATCACAGAGAGCCAAAGGAAGTCTGCAGCCCAAGCCTCCGGCCCACAGAGCTGTCATGTCGACCACAGGACGAGCACGAACACGACGTGTTATAGATGCAATCTCAGTCGGCATGGCAACACGAGTCTGCTCCACATCCTTCTACATGCAGACCTGCACAAACGTGCTTTTCCACCTGAGGAAGACTTCTGCCTGAGCCAAAGAGCTGGCACAGAGACGAAGGTGCGAGGTGATTGGCAGATGCAGATCTCCAAGTTCAGCCAGGAAACAGAGGACCGCCCACTCTGGGTTGGGGAGGAGTTGCTGCCCCAAATAAAGGGATTCAACTTCTCTGGTTCTTATTAATAAGTTGGGAGAGAGGAGCTGTGCTGGTCTGTTGTGATGAAGATTTCCTGGTACTGTTCCTGCAGACATGTGATAGATGGAGGACAGAAGCAGCAGGGTCACTCAGGAGGAACTAGAGTAGAAAACAGTCGGGGGTTCATCTGACCAGGAAACCTCCGGGTAGCTTCTATCTGAGGTGCGTCGCATGTTGTACTGGAAAGCAGACGCAGGACACGGGCAAGCCTCCGAGGAGCTGGAGGAGCTGGCCGCTCGCAGGGAGGTGTCTCTGTTTACAGCACTGCCCTGTGACCTGCATAAATGGTTAGCAGTGACCTTTTGTAAAACCTGCGCTTGTGTAATAATGAGCTGTAAAAGGCGCCGAAAGCTCCGCCTCTGACTGGGCTGAACAGTGTGGAGGTGCCTCGGTCAGGCTGGAGCTCAGTGCTGTACGACGTGAGGAGGAGGAGGAGGAGGAGGAGGAGGAGGGACTGCCTGAGAAACAGGTGTGTTTGTGCGAAGCTTCATAAAGAACCGTCCACACCCCGAGTCCTGTGCGATCTCCTCTGTGACATTTACAAATCTGCCACCTTTCCTTTATTCTCACTTCTGTCCTTCGCCGCCGTGCTCTCTGCTGTCGACATTAGCATTAAGCCAGCATTAGCCCGCCGCTGTGCGCTCCGTCTCCGGCCTCCATTTTCCGGCTCAGCGTCCGGGCGCAGATAATACGGGAACGCCGTCACCTTATCTCCTCAGAAATGACACACTGGACTCACGACGTGTCGAACGGGGCCTCGAACTGCTCCTATCTGATCCCCAGACGGAAAATAAAACACTGCCAGGCTGAGCTGAGTGTGAGACACAGGCTGTGTGTGTGTGTGTGTGTGTGTGTGTGTGTGTGTGTGTGTGTGTGTCTGTCTTTGTCAGCGTTGGTGTGACTGATGCACAGGGATAATCTTGCGGTGGATCTGCGCCTGTGTGACCCCGCGGGTGCACGTCGGTCTCGAGCCGTTGCAGAAGTTCGCATCACTCCGGCAGCACGTTAGCAGCATGTTAGCAGCATGTTAGCAGCAGCGCTTAGGGGTCTTTTATTTTGAAAATTGAACTGATTCTCTAAGCTGTTCCTGCCTTCATCTTCTACTTCCATGCGCGGCAGTGTGAAATCAGCGGGCGGACGCCTCAGTAAGACTGCTGACCTCACAGGTGCATTTAAAGGTCATCGTGGCGGCGCCCTACCTGCGAGCACAGGTCCTGCGGCTTCCCCGCCATGTCGTGGGGCATCTCCCGGCAGCGCGTGGACAGGTTGAGGATGGCGGTGGCGGCCATGTGGGCGGCCTCCATGTCGTGGCTGTAGTCGAAGCTGCTCTTGCTGCAGGTGCTGCTGGCGCTGCTGCCCCCGCCGCCGCCTCCCGCGCCCCCTCTGCCTCCGCCGCCGCCACAGCTCAGGCTGCTGCCACTGCTGCTGGGGGCGTAGGTGCTGGTGGTGCTGCTGGCCGAGCTGGAGTTCTTGCAGTAACGTTTGGCTGCGGATGCATACGAGAAATTCAACACGAGAAGAAGAAGCAGAAGTTTTTGCAGAAATACGAACAAAAGTGTTGCAGATGTGTCACAAACTCACAGGGTTCACTGTTTCTTACAGTTTCTTTCTCAGCAGAGCGAAGAAGTTACTGAGAAGTTTGTGCAGAGTTAGTCGCTCTGAAGCTTTCAGCAGCGTTCACATTTCAGAAACTCTCAAAAATATAAAGTGAAACTTTGCTGAATGCTTAAAATTACTGATTTTTATTTCACTAATCTTCACTTTGGAAAATTTTCCCATGTGCTGCATTCTTGCTAATTAGCAGCAGGGGGCAGGATGTGATTGGAGCCTCCAGGTCAGCTGACCTCTGAGCTCGGTGAACTGTTCCTGATGAGTTTGTGTCTCAGTCGCTGCTCTGAATAAAACATGAAGGTTATTCTGCTGCTAGAGTCTGAGCAGGAAGCAGGAGAAGGCGGGGCTACACTGAGTCTCAAGGTTGTTACTAAGTAACGTTACTGGGTGTCGTCACTGATTTCTAGAATCAATTCGATTCCGATTTGAATCTGGGAAATTTTGCCTCAGACAGTCAGAAATATTATAATTCAGATCAGTACATTTACATATTTTTGTATCTATAAAAAGGAAGCTGACACTTTCCAGACTTTATCAAAGGTGTGAGCGTCACAGCAGATGCCTTTGTGTCAAAGTAGCTGAAGATAAAACACATGAAGGTGATTTTCCTGGCCTGGATTTTATAAAAATATTCTGCAGTAGATCAAAAATGAAAGAAAACCATTAATCAACACATGAACATCACCTCTGAAGTTACAGCGGTTTGATTACAGAGGTTACAGGCGTTCTGCATTTTGCATAATTTGAAGCCTATTAAAAGCCTGTTGAACGGCAGAAATGAGGTTTTCTTTTCGTAAGTAAGTAAAAGGAAAAAAACAGCGTTTTGTTGTAAACAACTTGTGCGTAATAAGTAAGCGAATAATGCAGAAAACTGATTTTTAGACGGGAAACTGTTGTTGAAGTATACAGAGAAAGAGAGAGCTGTGCATGAAGTGTGATTTTATCTGGTGGAAGCAAAACAGCAAAAGTCAGAGTGAGTTCATGACGATGTTTATGTGAAGTGTAGTTTGGATCTTCTTTTGCTGCTGGTTCGGTCAATATTGTTTGGAGAGAAATAAAAACCTGCAGCTTCAGAATCGGCGCAAAAAGGGCGTGAACACAAAGTGCGGAGCCGCCGAAACATCAGAATCAGCGAGCTGTCGGCTTTCAGCCCGACCGTGTGAGAAAGTCACATCTCACTGATTCTGATCCGTCGGCGCTTTGTGTTCACGTCTTTGTGCAGAATCTGTGTTCCTGCTCTCATTTACTCACTCACTATGTATTAACAGACCTCTCTGTATTGAATCGTATCTGTTATTAATCTCTGTCTCTCTTCCACAGCATGTCTTTATCCTGTCTTCCTTCTCTCACTCCAACCAATCACAGCAGATGGCCCCGCCCCTCCCTGAGCCTGGTTCTGCTGGAGGTTTCTTCCTGTTAAAAGGGAGTTTTTCCTTCCCACTGTCGCCAAAGTGCTTGCTCATAGGGGGTCATATGATTGTTGGGCTTTTCTCTGTATCTATGAAGCGCCTTGAGGCGACTTTTGTTGTGATTTGGCGCTATATAAATAAAATTGAATTGAATTGAATTGAATTGAATTTACTGTTTCAGCTGTTTGGTGGTTGTTGAAATTTTGAGGTTTAACCTGAGATTCTGGCGTTTCGGGCAAAATAAATTTATATTAAAACATCGATTCAGGATTTTAATGAATCGATATCATGTTATCCAAGCCAGAATCGATTTTAATCGATAAATCGATTATCAAAACCCAGCCTAGTTGTTACACTGTAACAGTGAAGAGTGTGTATTATTAAAAACGTGCAGTTTTTACTGGTTTTCAGTGTTTTTACTAACAAACTGAACCAAACGAATAGAAAATGAATTTCTGACTATTTTGAATCTTTTCCTCTTTGAAAACTCATTTCAGTGACTTTTAAAATTCATCTTTACTTATTATGTTAAACGTGGTCCCGACGTCTCTCCCTAAGGAACATCGGCGTGTTAGAAAACGCGTCACACAAACACAAAGAGTTTGTCGTACCGTCGTAGCCTTTGGGCGACGTGTCCCTCTGTCCGTGCACTTTGGGAGCGATGGCCCGTTTCCCGTACACGTGGTGGTTGTTGCCGCCGTCGAAGGCGCTGTAGTCAAAGCTGGTCTTGGAGTACTTCTCCAGCTCCTTGGCCAGGTTGGAGCGGGGCGTGCTGGTGGAAACATTGTTCTTGTAACCATACTGTGGATAGTCCAGTTGTTTGACAAAGCACATTGGCCTGGAAAATAAATGACGAGGGGGTGGAAGTTGGACCGAGGCATTCAACATTGCCCACGGGGGGAGGAGAGGAAACTTGGGGTTCGGCTACAAATGGGCAGACTGAGGGGAAGATGGGAATACCGGAGGGTTGGAGGGTGGAGGGTGGGGCTGGATGATGGAGACGTGTCCCTTTTATGTGCCACAGCATGGATGTTTCTGCTCTCTCAAAAACATAATCCCGCTACAAGTATTTTTCAAGCGTAGACAATAAAAACAGCTAAATTAAATTTAAGCTTTTATTTCTCTTGCATACTTCTGATATGCTTTCATCATCTGATATGTGTTTATGGCCTCAGTCGGAGACCGAGAAGAAATGAAATGCAAGATCTTAAACTGCTGATGTTCAGTTAGATATAAATATAAAACGTACAATTACTTGTGACTTTTTCATCACAGCATTTTCATGACTATCACAGAAGCGCTCGTTCAAAAAGCTCTGCCTTCGCTCTGATAAATGAGGCCAATTTTGTTAAATGTTATAAAGCGTCCATGACGAGCAGAGCGATGAACATGCGGTCTCTTGGATGTGTTCTCAGGGGACGGGAGAACACGAGCATGAAACAAAAAAGGGGAAGACGTCAAGTCTCAATTACAGGATGCACGTGAAGAAAGAACATAACGTTCCAACATGACAAGAGCATTTTATTCTGCTTAAACCAGAACAAAGCCACGTCCCGCCTGCCGCTGCATTCACAACACGCTGTGCTCAATTCTGGGGTGTGGAGTGAATACTACCTTAGGACTCGGTCGGACGCCTGGTTGGACTTGGGCCCGTCGCAGCTCTGGTGCTTCTCCTTGGCTTTGGCCAGCTTCTCGGCGGCAGCGATGGGACACCCTGACAGACTGCAAAGAGAGAGCGGGTGGTGGAGGACGCGTTTTGATAGGTGAAAGTGTTACAACGAACGCACACGCCGCGAAGCGTCGGGCTCGTTAGAGCGCCTGTCAGAGCGTCAGCCGGGCTGAAAACAGCTCGAGCACATCTGCCTGTCAGACAGTCGACTGCGGCGTCTACTGTAGTTCACAAAGTGTTAAAAAGTGAGGAAAATTAATGAATTTGCATTTTAAGTAACAACACAGTCAGTAACAGCTTGTGTGTTTCTGGTTGAACAGCTTAAAATCATTCTCAGAATAGATATTCCCATATGGACAAACGTGCTCGTTTCCTTCAAACACCTGCTGACAGGAAACGCAGCGCAACTTCCTCCTGACAAATAACTGACCAAATGTGACAAAAGTTCATGTTGTTATCCTTAACCCCGATTATTCTCCATCCAGGCTGTCAGCTGCAGCGCTGGAAAAATGATCTGTGACAATGGCCCGGAGCCAGCGTGGAGCACCTGCCATCAGGGTGCATCAGATGGGGAAGTGTGAAGGAGCACCCGATGGAGGCGTCTATCAGCTCTTTCTGCTCCACGTCTGCACCGCGCGCCTGTTTTGCGCTGCCGCCGTGTCACCGAGCGCGGCGGGGAGGCGTTCTGGTCCTCCCAGGTCTGCACCTCTCCCGTCACCCCGGCTGAGTGGCAGAGAGGTGCTAATGGCTGTTGCTACGCCCGACTCCCTGAGCATCTGCTGTGGGTGACACTCCTCTTTCACTGTCACCTCGCCCCGTCTGACAGGCACGAGCGCCCTGCTATTTTGGTTTCTCCCTCCAAACCTGCACCTGACGAATGCCATTTTTTCCCGCCGCGAGCATATAAATGATTTATGCTGCCGAGCCGCTGCATTCGGAGCAGGCTCGACTAAAATATGGCAGCTGGACTACTTTAATTATGTCCTGCGATCCAGGCAGGGCTATCTGTGGAAGACCAAAACTGCTATAATCAAAAATAACTAAGTAACGACTCAGAGAGCCTCTGATCATTGTGCAACTTGAATATTTTTGAGGGCCTTCAGTCAGCGCCCTGTCGTGGCCCCATTACAATCAGCATTATTATAATTAATGATACCACAGCAACATTTAATCTAAAGTCTGAAGGGTTTTTTCTCTAACAGCATTGGTATGATGAGATGTCTGTGACGCAGACGAGCAGAAACCAACGTTTCACTGCAGGAAATTTCAAAAAGTGCATTCTGTGTAAATTTTAAAGATTCATAGCTCTTATAATGCACCTATTAACCTTGATAAAGTGGTGAAACTGTTGTCATGTTGTCATGTAACTGCTTACATTCACTGTCCAGTCAGAACTTCACAGATGTTAAACAGGAATTGATGCTTGCAGACTGACTCAGGTGAGTGCAGCGTGTCTGCAACTCGTCTGTGTTTGTAAGTAAAACCTTCGCCAGCCTCTTTGAGTCGGGCTGCTGTTGTTTGGAGGCAGGCTGCCTCCCAGCAGAGGCTGAGGGTGTTGCATGGTAAGGCCTGTGCATCTCATTGGTCAAAAAGATTAAACACAAACACCAGGCAACGACCAATTTTAACTGATTGCAATTAAGTTGCTGTCCAATTTTCACTGTAGTGTGACTACAGGTAGCCAGCAAAAAAAACCACATCAGACTAAGTTTTACATATTTAAAGACATATCAGCTTTTTTGATTAACTCATTTATTTTTAAATATGGCAGTGTTGGTCCTCCATATATGTTTTCCACATAAACATAATGTGAGAGGACAGCAAAAATAATGAGTTTAAGGATAATTAAATCAAGCAAAAAGGACACGAAGGGTGCAAACAGAATCCATCGAACATGTATGAAAAAAAGAAATAAGACCAAAAGTAAAATAGCCGAAATAAGTCCACAGTAAAATCACTGAAATAAGTCCCACAGTAAAAAAAACAAAACATGAAAAAGTCCAACAGTAAAATGACTGAAATAAGTCCACAGTAAAATCACCAAAATAAGTCCCACAGCAAAATAAGCGAAATAAGTCCAAAAGTAAAATCACTGAAATAAGTCCCACAGTAAAAAAAAACAACAAAACATGAAAAAGTCCAACAGTAAAATGACTGAAATAAGTCCACAGTAAAATCACCGAAATAAGTCCAAAAGTAAAATAACTGAAATTAGTCCCACAGTAAAATCACCGAAATAAGTCCCACAGTAAAATCACCGAAATAAGTCCCACAGCAAAATAACCGAAATAAGTCCCAAAGTAAAACAACTGAAATAAGTCCCACAGCAAAATAACCGAAATAAGTCCCAAAGTAAAATAACTAAAATAAGTCCCACAGTAAAAATAACTAAAATAAGTCCCAAAGTAAAACAACTGAAATAAGTCCCACAGCAAAATAACCGAAATAAGTCCCAAAGTAAAATAACTAAAATAAGTCCCACAGTAAAAATAACTAAAATAAGTCCCAGAGTAAAATAACTGAAATAAGTCCCAAAGTAAAAAAAAAACATGAAAAAGTCGAACAGTAAAATAACTAAAATAAGTCCCAGAGTGAAATAACTGAAATAAGTCGAACAGTAAAATAACTGAAATAAGTCCCACAGTAAAATAACCAAAATAAGTCCCACAGTAAAATAACCAAAATAAGTCCACAGTAAAATAACTAAAATAAGTCCCAGAGTAAAATAACTGAAATAAGTCCCAAAGTAAAATAACTGAAATAAGTCCCACAGTAAAATAACCAAAATAAGTCCCACAATAAAATAACTGAAATAAGTCCCACAGTAAAATAACTGAAATAAGTCCCACAGTAAAATCACCGAAATAAGTCCCAAAGTAAAATAACCGAAATAAGTCCCACAGTAAAAAAAACAAAAATGAAATAAGTCCCAAAGTAAAAAAAAACATGAAAAAGTTGAACAGTAAAATAACTAAAATAAGTCCCAGAGTAAAATAACTGAAATAAGTCCCACAGTAAAATAACCAAAATAAGTCCCACAGTAAAATACCTGAAATAAGTCCCACAGTAAAATAACTGAAATAAGTCCCACAGTAAAATCACCGAAATAAGTCCCACAGTAAAATAACTGAAATAAGTCCCACAGTAAAATCACCGAAATAAGTCCCAAAGTAAAATAACCGAATTAAGTCCCACAGTAAAAAAAAACAAAACAAAAACGAAATACGTCCCATAGTACAAAAACATGAAGTAAGTCCAACAGTAACATAACCGAAATAAGGAGGGGTGCAGGCGCTGGGTCCGGGCTGAGCTCTTACCTTCGGTGGGAGTTTCTGTTGCTATTGACATGGCCGCGTCCCGTGCAGCCAGGCGTAGGACACTTAAGAACATTCTCATACATTGCCACAACTTCGCACAGACAGGAGATAGGAGTGAAAGACAGGGAAGGTTAGGAGCCCCTTAAAATCAGCCATGAGCTCTATTAGAGTGTGAGGAGCTTGGCATTATAAACATCATTAAGAAATGAGCCTGAGTGAACCCAAATGACCTCTTCTTCATTTTAATGAACACTAGTTTGAAAGGGCAGGCAAGGTTTCCCACCATATTGCTTCCACTTATCCAGCTCTTTCAAATTAGTATTCATGGAACGGGGCAGTCATGAATAAAAAGATGTCATTTGAGTTTAGCAGGACAAAGCCAGCAAGAAATGGAGGGAAATTTCTGGACATGCAAAGAGCAGCGCGACCAACAGCCAGCAATCATGCACAACAACACATGCTGCCTTAAAATCAATGAAGAAGCAGACAGAGGGGCGCAGCGCCGTGATGGAGTGCGCTCTGTTATCACGTGCTCGTCGTTAGAGTAAGAGTGCAGTCTTCAATACCGTTTACCATTAAAACAGTCCATAACTGCCTCGCATCCCCTCGGCAACCGGCCATTTAGATTAATGATCTATGGATGTCCAAGAGGAGCGCCAGAGCACCGCGGGCGGGGGCGCGAGGAAGGGGTCGGCATGACACCGCTGACGTGCGGGGCCAAACCCCATCGGCACCAGCTTCATCATTATCACCCCCTTAAACTTTAACCCCTCATCATCCTCCTTCCCTTACATACTAATTGGTGTTGGGTGCAGGTAATTGGACAAAGCCCGCCGCCTCAGCTCGCCAAAAGCCAATACATTATGCATTTCCCAGGTTTTTCCTGCCCTCTGCGAGGACGCACGCACAATGCCGAGGAATTAAAGGCAGAATCGGTGAGTGCAGATATTAACCGCAGCAGGATGTGGCTGCGCTAGCGTCGCGTGCACCAAAGGTAAATCACTTTAAAGACCAAAACACGACTCCCTGATGAAATATTTTAATATTCCACAAGAACGGAGCTACAATGGGCAAGCAGGAACGGGAATTAATGAATTTGAGATCTAATTTAATCGTCATTTTTCACAAGGAAAGGAAGAGTGTGGCTGCACTGTGTGATTTCCCAATTAAATGAAGCCACTGCATTAATAATACATCGTCCATTCAGTACAGCAAATGTGTTAACAGGGGGGAGAGGCTCGCCCGCCGCTGAATCTGCCCTGCAGGCAGTCACATGTGTGGCATGTATTTGTCTTTACAGGAGTCTCTGTGCACGGCCGCTTCTACGTCAGCCGTGACGCGACCGATGACACTGAAAGCTCCTGATGACGTCTCTGCACAGCAACGGTCCTGAGGGAATGACATCTGTTTGCTCAGGTGCACGGGCGCACAGGTAGCACGCCCTAACGCCCTAAAGCTTGTTTCACACCCGTACTGGGTATATTTGTAACCAGCACGCCAAAATCAGGCTTCTCCAACATTCTGGACAGCAGGCGCTGCGCACAAAGACACAGAGCTCGAGCCCCGAGCTGTTTGTTGCATCCTGTTTCATTTCAGGATTGATGGCAAATTAAATACAATCTCATGGTTTTGTCTCGAAGCAGGTGAAAGCACTCATGAGCGCCACCTGCTGCACTCCTGGCTGATGCGCGGCCAGTTTCGGTACAAAAACAGGAAGTGGGACGGCCCCCCGAACGCCTGAATCATCCGTGGTATCTTCTTCTCCAAAAGTTAGCCGGACGTGAGAAAGAAGGAGGAGGAGGAACACGGATATCATATCCCCAAATCTCCAGTGACAATCAATTCAAGACCTTTCCAAATTCCATTTCGGGGCTCTCGATCCCGCTCAAGGTCAGCTGCCCTGAGCGACTTCACATTTCTGGGAGATGATTACATCTCAGGTTGGAGACCTTGTGCGGGCGGCACTCCACGGAACAAGAGACATCTGTGACACTGTGCTGGTCTTTACAAGCCTGCCCTTAACGGTAACTAATTTTCCTCTTTTATTTTGATTGCAGTCCGGGTCACAGCGGATCATAACTTGATTTTCACGCTGCGTTTAATGAAACGTGTAAAGGGGGCTTTTATTGAGAAGTTTGCACAAGGTGAATGAGACTAAATAGCCGGGGTGAGTTCTCTAAAGGGAAACGTCACTATTCATTCAAGGCTAATGTTTATTGCCACTTCACTTGATCTGTGGCTCGGAGATATGACACTGCCTTTCTATCCAGCGAAACTTAATTGAGCAAGGAATACAAATAAATGAAGAGGGTTTGTGGCGTGGACGGCTGCAGCGCGCACCAAGGTCTGTGAGCTTTTCAGACTTTAGAGAAAACTGAAGGACTCGGAAAATAATTAAAAAGGTACACAAATAAAGGAAAGACCTTTACTTTCAGCCACATATACACTGATGAAGCATGCAACCCACATCTCGATCGCTGTCAGTCAATGCAGCTGACTCCAGTCGCTGCATTGCAGCTATTAGTGCATTATCACAGCCTCATTTCCACCTCATCACCACGGCACATTAGGCAGGCAATCGGCAAGCAAACCCACGGCCCCGTGCAAAAGGTCACAAAAGAATTGCTGCCGTGACCCGTGTAATCCCCGAGGCATCAGACACTGACAGCACCGCACGCACGAGCATGCCTGAGCAACAACATCGCTGCTGAGCGCTTACTTTCAGGTGGCACCCGGTCTTTGTGCGGGCAGCCCGAAAGGCTCCGGTGGTGCGGGTACAGGCCCGTCACGTGACCCGTGCCGTCGCAGCCCGGCGTGGGACACCGGCTCTCCTTCTTGTCCACACGTGAAGCGTCTGTGAGGGGAAAGATGTAGAGGTTATTAGCACCCAAGCGGCAGCTGACTGTACGTTACAACTCCTCTCTGGACTCCAGCAGGGCTGCTTTGCATGATTCACGCTTCAAAATAATCCCCCTGTGGTTCATCCTCTGTTTGAAACAAGCTATTTTAGCTCCTCCCTCTTTAACACGGCTTTCTTCTGATTGGCTGCCCCTATAAAGGGCAGATGGGTGGGGCTTCTATTACATCTTTGTGACCTCATATTGAGCCAAGAATAGAAAAAAACTGTGATTGACAGCTTGAGTTTACTGCACAGGTTCTGAGCTTATTATTAGAAACTTTGGTGATATTTAATATGAACACCCGCCGCTGGAACACGTCATGTATGACAGAGTTTAACAGCGATGGTATTTAGACTCTACATGTGTCGGCCTGCCCCGTCTCCTGCCATTGATGAAACCTCCACTGAGGACCTGTTCACTGCATCCATGGAAACCGTGACATTAAATTAACAGCATGAAACAAATAAAACTATTCTGAGATGAAGAGCAGCTTCTGCCTCGTGTTTAGTAACGTTAACGGTACTTTTACGATTGCACGTGTTTCTTCTGATGTCATGAGATGAGGTCAGAACAACTTCATGCTAACACATCTGTTTTTTGGTTTCACATCGTGCATTCTTCACTAACTTTGGGATAAATGGCACCTTATCACCTTTACTCACCTTTACCCATCGGCCAGCTGTCGGACCCTGATGGTTGAATGAGGTGATTATGAAGTTAAACAATACAGCTTAAAGTTTAAATCTTAAAATCCAAAGTGAAGGACTATTTATATGGAGTCGCACGACGTCACGTTCGCCGCGTTTCATTCTTTGTAAGCTAACCACAGACAGTTCAGTCCTTCAAACATTTCAGGGTAAATATCTGTGAGTATGGACTCTCAGGTTAACGCAGACGGATGGAGGCTGAAATTTTGGATGTGTGATCTCTGACCGACCATAGAAACAGTTTTACGGGCCAGCAACAGAACTTTAGTTTGCAGGTTCTTATATATGAGGCTGATATTATGCGTTGTGGTCAGATGAAGCATGACAGCATGCACCAAATCCAAACGAACTTTTTCTGAAAGGAAAAGTTTCTGTTCATCAAACATTTGTGATGTTGTTCTCCCTCTCCCCTTTTGGGAGAGACCATTTGGCCTTTGGTGCAGGGGTGCAGGGACGGCCATGGACCAGGACCACTAACATTTATGTATCACAAGTTCTCTGCTTGAGAGCTTATCCACGCATTTATTACATCCAGATTAGACTACTGTAACTCCCTCTACTCGAGCCTCCAACACTCCTCTCTTTGCCGGCTTCAATTAATTCAAAATGCAGCTGCGCGTCTTTTAACAGGTACGAGAATCCATGAACACATAACTCCAATTTTAGCCAAATTACATTGGCTCGTATAGATTTTAAAATTCTTTTGTTCACTTTTAATATTCTGAATAATTTAGCGCCCAGCTATCTTTCTGAACTACTCCACTCATACAATCCCAACAGAGCACTTAGATCGTCCAATCACAGGCTCCTAGCACAACCTGGGTCTCGAATGAAGTCGAGAGGAGACCGGGCCTTTGCATCCGTGGCACCCAGACTCTGGAATAACCTCCCTGTTCATATTCGTACTGCCGAGTCGATCCAGTCTTTTAAATCACGTCTTAAAACGATTTTATTTATTATTTATTTATTTTTTTACTTTGGCCTTTGATTTTAGTTGGCTGGTCTAGCTTGTTGTGTTGTTACCTATTGTTTGTTTTAACTGTCTCATGCTTTTACTGACTGTGAAGCACTATGGTCAACACTGTTGTTTTAATATGTGCTACATAAATAAATTTTGATTTGATTTGATATTCACCACAATTATGTAAACATGAATGAATGTACATTTGAAGCTCCATTTTATATGTATGAATATTCATTTATAATGATAAAGTGAAACTGACACTTTCTGAATTTCCAGGCTGTGTTTGTATGAAGAAGCAGAGATTCTGATTGAGTTTGTTTACTGTGAAATATTAGAACTTTTACATGTTTAACCTTCAACAGAAAGAACTTAGGCTCCTTTAAAGCTGCATCATGCTTTTCTTCATTAAAACCAGCTCACAGCTGCACGTGACAGTTTGCTGGGTGCACGCACGTGTCCTCAAACACACAGCGGAGACGATTGTGTTTCCCTTTCCAAAACCTGGATCTCTTGTTTCCTTCAAACTCAGGTTACCACCAAAAAGCAGCGATGCCAAGTTGTGCCAACTGGCATTGTTTCTGGAAATGCAACCATCCAGCTTTAAAATCCTCTGACCCCCGTGTGCAAAGTCAAGCTGAAGTGCAGTAAATATGCGATATTGGAAAGTGAAAACCGGTTTGTGCATTTTCATGGCAGAGTTTTGGAGCCGTGTCAGATTGCAGAATGAATTTGGAGTCGTTGGATTGACAGAAACCTTTATCAGGAGCGTGTTTTAGAAGAGTAGGAAGTGGAGGGGTAATTATCTCACAGCACAGAAAGAGAGACCACTGATTAAAGTTTCAAAGGCCCGTGTAACTCAGAAGCTCCGACTAAAACACGGAGCGATGAACCAAAATAAAGCCCTGAGATGCAGAGTAAGAGAAGGTTGGGGTTCTGTATATGAGTGGGGGAGGACTGCTACACTGTTGTGTTGAGGAGAGAGCCGAGCGTGAAGGTGAGCTTTCGATTCATTGGCCAGTCTACATTCTTATCCTCACCCATCACCAGCAGATGTGGGTAATGACCGGAAGAATAAAATAAAGGATACAATCTATAGAAATGAGCTTTGACTGAAAAGTGTCAGGCCTCAGCCTCAAATGGAGACCAGGACTCGGAGTCATGGCTGTAAAAGAATATTTTATACACGGTTATATAATTTGGGGGCGGAAGGCTTTCCAGTAATCGGAAGGTCGACTGATTCATCTCGATCCTGACGCCAAAGTGTCCAGATACAGAACCCCAAATTTCTTCCGATGCATCCATGTGGCTTGCAGCGTAAAAGCACTTTGAGTGCTCAGTGAGAGCAGAAAAACTCTATATAAATACCAGTCCAATTACCATTCACCATAAAAAATAGACATCTGATTGGGAAAATTGTGGGAAAATAGCAGTGCTACCAGCAGCTGTCTGTCTGAGGCCTCGAATGCGTGTTGGGGTTGACACCAGAAAAGAGGTTAGACCCGGAGCTGCTGGGGGTTAACGGAGCAAACTGTGTGGCAAAGTCGGAACGACTGTCTGGTGCAGCTGCGGGATTCAGAAATAATGCTGCTGGTGCAGAGAGTGCAGTGAACGGGCTCCTGTAAGTGGATGGAGATCAGCTGAACCTCTGAAGGTAAATACTCCTGAGTCTGAACATTTACCTGGCTGACTAACTCTTCCAGACTGCAACAGTAGGTAATAACACACATTAGCAAGCTCAGTGGTTGAAGTTTAAGTCTAAAAACATCTTTAGAAACCTGAATTCCCTGAACTTTTGCTCTTCTCAAGATTGATTTTATGCCTGTAATAACTGGAGGCCCATTGTGCCTCATGAGGTGAGGTTTCCAACCAGTAGAAGATCCTGAGACAGGAGCTAGACCCCAGGAACTAGATCTGGATGGATGGATGGATGGATGGATGGATGGATGGATGGCTGAAAAGGATGGGTGCCTGGTTGGATGGATGAAAGGAAGGGATGGTTGGATGGATGAAAGGAAGGGATGGATGGATGGATGGATGGATGGATGGATGGATGTGTGGATGGATGTGTGGATGTGGCAAAGTGGAAGGAGTTCATAAAAGGCAAAATGAAGAGGGGACATGAAGGCACACCTACTCATTCATTTACTAATGAGTCACCAAACCAAATCTCGTCTCTCATTCATCAGAACAAAACTCCTCGTTATCCTCGGTGGCCGTCGTCCATCTATGTCACATTACAGGGGCCCATGAATACGGCACAAACTGCTCCGTCATGTCTGGCTCTCGTGTCTGGCACCAGGGTAATATCACGTTGATAACACCGAGGCTTCTTTTTAATGGCTTCTTATTACATTGGCTGTTAATGTTTGTATGTTGGAAAAAATCCCCACTTCCAAACGCCTGACCGCACGTGTACAGACGTGATGCTCGTGCCTGCCTCCACTCCTCTTGCAGGGAGTGGAGGCAGCCAAGTGGAAGGCATATTAGAAAGCAGTGGATATTGATTGTGGCTGCGGACGGTCTGCGCTTTGCATAGCAAATGGCCCCCATTACCATACCATCTCTGGATAATTAATGTGCAGTCAGTAGGCCCGTCGTTCGTTATCGGTCATTCTGATACTGTTCAATTTTCATCTCAACCTCATGCTTCTCTCTTCCCCGTCCCGCCCTCTTCCTCGCCATGCTCTACTTTATAAATCACGCACAAGAACCCTGGTCAACGAGTGTCTGCTACTATCTCGCCTGAGGGAAGATGCTATCGTGATGCAGCCGTCTTGCGTCCTCTCATTATTCCAACATTAGCCAGACACAGAGGCCACAGAAGGCCCTTGAAATTAGCATTTGTGTGGCATTTAAGTCGCAATATAAACCTGCTGTGAGATGTGTGGCATTTAAGGTGTGATACCATCCTGCTGTGAATTAGCATGCTCTTATTTGTTGCTCTCATCTGATATCTTCCTTATGGGAGGGAGCAATTTAACCTTGTTAGGCCCGTATATTGTTGTTGTAAAGGATATGATAAGAAGAATAATTAAGAGTTAAACAAAGGAATTTGCAATCAGACCGCTGCGTGAATGCCAATGTAATTTTTCTGTGACTTTACTTTGTGCGCAGTGCACAGCATAACAATTAGAACCGAGGGTGTTCTGCAGTGTTTGTACTGCAGGATTAGCTTGATATTTGTCGGTATCAATCTGAATGGTAGCTCATAGCTACTCTCAACAAATTTAAAGAGTTCCCTGCAGAATGAATCCTTTCTGCAGACAGAAGGCCTCTATTTTGTGGTTTCTCCTCCCAAGTGTTTGCACAGGTTTAAAAATAGGCAGCTTTACCCCAAGCTGCATCACAGGGATGAGATTTTCGGTCCTAACAGGCCGTGCAGATTGCCATTACTTATGCCTGACAAGCCTACCCTCTGATGTTTCCATGCTGGCCTATTTTAACAACATAAGCTGCTGCTGCCGCTCCCGCTGCTACCGAGATGCGAATTTCCAAATTGGCTGAAAAAGCTTGTCCTGGGGTTACAGCAAGGTTCCCAGAATGCATGTGGGCTGCCTGGCCTCCAGCACAGGATAGATAAAATACAGAGTTGTCAGGAAAACATTTTACCTGAGCTTGTTAAGGTCTTAACATCCGCCACGTCACCGGGGACCGGTCCAGGGTTAGGGTTCGGGTTGGGTTTTATTTTAGCCACATGCTAAAATTTCTGAAGCTAAAGACGTTCCATTAAGGTGTTCCAATCTGGCAAAAATTGCACAAATCCCAATGCTAATCCAAACTTTGGTTGGGTTCCCGATGACCTGGTGGAACATGCTGCGATCCTCCCATTTCCATGATACTTTTTGTTTACCAAGCTGGTCGAGCTGATTAACTGTCCTAATTCTCTAAAATGAGCTACACTGTGAAAATGTGGAGGAACTTAGCGATCGAACAGCTCATACTGAAAACTGTTCAAACACTCGGATTTCTTTTACAAAACGAGAAACCACACTGAACCAGCTTAAATGCTGCTGTTGTCGTATGGTGTGCATCCGTGTTTGAGAGAATGGCTCACCTTTATGGTAGAAAGGCTTCTTCATACCATCGGGAAGCCGGGCTTTACGCTCAACGCCGTAGCCGTGCCGCGGGCCGTGATCTTCATGGCCATACCTCACCCCGTCTCTTCTGGCAGCCTCGGCAGCCATTTTATCCCTCATTGCCTTGGCGCGTTCGGACTCTAGTGCAATAGCCTTCTCCAGCAGGGACAGATTCCCCTTTGTCATGTCAAACACTTCTTCTGATCGGTCTGAGGTCACAGAGGCCGTGTCCTCATCGAAGTCCCGGTGGTGAGTGTGGTACCGGTCATCGTGTGCACAACTGGAGAAGGCCTTGGAGCGTGGGCTCAGCTGCTCCTCGAGCTTCATGAGATTGTCCATGTCGGAATAGTTCCTATCGAGCATTCGCCTGTCGTCCTGGCTGTTGTGGAAGTCCCCGTAGCCGTGATGCTGGGGCTGTTGATTGGGATCCTCGCATGAGAAGTGATTTTGCTGGGACGGTGCGTTTCGGTCGATGGACTTTGTTTCGCTGAGTTTCCGAGCGAGGTCGAAGCACTGGTTCCGTAGACACTCCAGACTGCTCAAACACACCTCCTCATCGCTGTTTTCTATTTGTCCATTACTGGTGGTCTTAATTTGTCCATTACCACCGTTGTGCGCATTTACCCCATTGTTCGTGCAGTCAATCGCATCCCCGTTGTTGGCCGTGCCGTCCTCGAACTCCTGTCCGTCCAAGTTGTCGGACAGCACGGCGCCGTGACCCTGTGCCAGCAGTTTGAGGGAGTCCACCGTTTCCCGAACCACGTCGCTGTCGACGTCCAAACTCAGATCGCCCCTCTGAGGTTCATCCCCTTCTTCTTCTTCCTCCTCTTCCTCCTCCTCTTCTTCTTCCTCCTCTTCCTCTTCATCCTCCTCCTCCTCTTCCTCCTCCTCTTCCTCCTCTTCCTCCTCCTCTTCATCCTCAGCACTGTTAGAGGAGTTGCTGTTCATCTCAGACTCCGTCATGGCACGGTTTGCAGCGTCTTCTGCGATCTTGCCCAGGTTCAGGAGCGACTTGGCCACAAGTTCGTCGTAGTTTTCGTACTCATCGTTGTTGTTGTCGTCTTTCTCCGCCGTCGGGCCGGATTTGGAAGTGCTGCTGCCTCTGCCTCCACCGCCATCGCCCTCGGCCCCCTCACCGCTGCTCATCTGATCGTCCTCTGTTGGAAAGAAAGAACAAGCGTCTTGTAATTTCATTTCCGTCATTCTATTTTACTGCTAAATCAGATTTCTGGGCTTGGTCCATCTAAATTGGATAAGGAACTCTTTGCTTCCCCTAATAATTTACTTTGAGAGTCTTAACAGCAGCTTGTGTTCTGAATTGTGAATCAGCACAGGAAGTTAAATGCAGTGGTTTGGGAAAATTCCAGAGAAAGATGCTCTGCTAAATGAGACTCTATCATACAAGTTCTAGGTTACCCCTTTCCCTACCTCTCTTAATTTACAGGTCCTCTGATTATCCTTTAACACCCACCACATCACCAGTGAGCTGCTTAGGGTTAAGGTTAGGTTTTCATCTATGCCTTTATCTGTTTTTTTCATCTGTTAGCCCAAATGGAAACCTTATTAGAAGAAGACACCTTGTTTCAAAGGTGGCGTTGGCTACTTTTTCAAACTGTGCTTACTAAGCATTAACTTAGCCGTCCAACTCTCACTCCAAATGATTCCCTGGTGAAAGTTAGCCCTTCACAGGTGGGAAGACTTTTTTAAAAATATGTATCTTTTATTATTATTATTATTATTATTATTATTCTATTTTCTTTGTTATTTGGCATAACAAAGACATGACATATACCAACCTACCAACCTTTTCCCATACAGGGTTACGGTTGGCGGCTTCCATTCGTGACCTCAGAGTATTAACAGGGTGATGACATCGCTTGATGATTCTATAAATTGTCAGTCTGTAGTGTGAAAACCAAAAGCGAAACTAAAATCATTGCATTACTGTGAACATTTCTCACCGGAAAGTCTAAAATCTGAGAGATAAAATGTTCCCTGTGCACCACCATAAACCCCAAACAGCAGCTATTCATCGCGCGCCTGTAAAGTTCCTTTTTTCATTCAATCAACAACATCTTTAGAATTCCTTTCAGTGCCTAATTGATTCTGACAGACTGCGAAAGGTTACTGAACCTCTTCTGTCAGTAATTTCAAGCACTCACTCCTGGAGCACTTCCAATCTCTCCTTTCACATTTCCGCCCCAAGCCGCCAAGAGCACATCGCTCACATTGGCGTCACATTTGCCACTTACATTCCTGCAGAGAAAATGAACCCACAGGCTCACACAGACAGATATCTAATGAGAGATTTCATCACTTTTGGTGCAAAGGAGCAAGGCAAAAAAATAATATTAATAATAATAACAATAATTATAGAAAACAATATAACATAATGGAAAAAGCATGTAATTAGTGATGCAGACTGTTTCATTAGTGATGAAATATTAATTACTGCTGGGTTCAAAGACTTAATTGTAATCAAAACAATGATATGAATTTAGTTTTTTTTCCAAGGAGCTACAAAGGATGAGATCTACATTTTCATACACAAAACATTATGCATCAACTGTGCAACTTGAAGAACCTACTGACAGTTTTTATGAAGACTACGTGAAATCAGCTGTAAACAACTTCTACAATAGTTGCATGACGTTGAGATCTCCATCACTGAGATCCTGCGTTTGGCGTGATGATGCTGGATGTTTTTAGCTGACGGATTTATGTCCAGACGGATTTATGTCCAAACGTCTCTGCTCACCTCGTTTCAGACCAACAGCCTAAAACCCGGTGACTGCAATCACAGCCACAAAATGGTGACTGGTTCATTCTGGATTTTAGACGTCAGGTAAAGGTGAGAGGTAACCATGACTTTCTACACACTTACGAGCTAACGAGAGCAGCACAGTATCGCCGCTTCGGAGCAAGAAGAGGGAGCAGTCACGAATGACCGGCCTTTGACAGGGCAAGGCTTCTTATTCTGCACCAGAGGTTTCATTTTTGATTGCATGGAAACAGTCTGAAGAGCAATCAAGGTGCACAAAAGGGACGTGAAAGAGATTAAACGGGAAACAGAGTAGTGGCGTTGGGTGACGCTCCAGAACAGCGCCCGTATTTGCCCAGCGACAGAAAGAGGTTTCTGCTTTCCTTCTGCAGACGTAAATGCAGGAAGTCCTTCCACGCCAATAAAAATCATGATGATTATAGAGAAGGGTTTGGCAACAACAGCACACGGCAGCATGCAAAGCACTTATCAAAAATACACGGTAATCAGGCAGTAGCCACAGAGCGCGAGGGAGAGGCTGCTGACAGGCTGACGAGGCGGTGGCAACAGTCCACGGTCTCATTGTTAAGGATAAGACCTCGGCTGTGGGCTCTAATGAACACCAGTCTGCAGAGATGTTTTCACATGGCTGCCGAGATGCCACATCAACACGTTGGGTGGGTAGAGCTGCGCGCCAAGCAGGGTTAACACACTCCTCTCTCTGAGCTTCACTCTTAATTGGACTTGAAGGCACTGTCAGGTCCAATCGTGATGCGGGGGTGCAAAGCTGAATCTGCTGGAGAGAAACCTGCCAGATCTGGTGTTGGGCACGCCAGGCGGGGGGGGGGAGACGAGATAACATATGGGGCAGGAGTTTCTCAAATCCCAGTCCCAAACCAGGGGCGCTGTTTTTGTATTTTATCCAAATGAAAGGCAACATTCAGCTGAACCTGGAGCTCAGAAGCTTTTCAAACGAGAAAATAATCGTTTTCCAAAATAATCCGGCTGCCGTTTGAGTAATTTAACATGATTTAGTTCCTTTTAGCTTCTGTCCTAACGATGAAGGTCAAACAATTTCAATGGGGAATAACTGAAAAAAGGCGACTCCATCAATTTAGATCATTTATCCATAATTAGAAGAAGCAATTAATATTATTATTCTTTTAAAAAGGAGCTCTCTGAAAAAAAATCAATAAACCAACAGATAATTTGGTCTCAGAGCAGCTGCAGTAAAGGCTCTGAAAATAATATGCAAGGAAAATGTGCAAATGAATGAATGACATTAACAAAGCATATTAGAGAAATAACTAATCACTGTAGGAATAACAGGCTGTGTGGATCAGACAGTCGGTGCACATCTCTTATTCCAATGCAGAGGTCTGCGTTGGAGCTTCACCTGTACCGGGCCAACACTACGACATCACAGCTAGGGCTGGGCGATATGGCCTAAAATTCATATCGCGGTATAATTTGAAGCACGTGCGGTAACGATATATATCGCGATATATTCTTTTCTTCTGTATAACGTATTTTCCACACTTAAAGTCCTTTAATTTTCTCAAAAACCGAGAGTGTGCCTTATGTATGAATTCTGGTTGTGCTTACTGACCTCGAACCGATTTGGGCAGAAATCTGTTAAAAAATGTTTTAGTACAACTTTGGTAAGCTCACTGCTTGATGGATCGTCAGAGCATTACGGCTGCCATAGTGAGGAGCTTCATGGAGTAATCTGGGTCCTAAACTCCGTCTCTTCAGGTCCCAAAGTCAAACGAACACTGAGAGTTAAAAAGGGTCTAAATTCTTTCATCTTTAATTAAATCATCAGCGTTGCTGCTTTATCGGGTGTAACAATTAAGTTTAACATCCATGAAAACAGAAGTTATTAAATTTAATGGAGTTAGAAGTTAGCTTGCTAGTTTCCACCTAAACATTTCATACCATGTTCTGACTGAGAGATTTTTGAAACTAATTCAAATGTACAGCTCTGCTACCACTTCCAACATAAATGAAGACAGAAAACTAAACAGCAGTGGCGTTTGCAGGGTTACTGAAGTTGGACTAGCTGGTATATAATGTTGTGCTACGTGATTGCTAGCGACACAGCTATGTTAGCATAACATTAGCACAGTGAAGCTGGAGGATGAACGCCAACATTTTTTCCACTCGATAAAAGTTAACGTGAGGGATTCTGGTGGTCAGGGACAAATGCAATCGCATAGCAGGATGCTGTACACGGGCCAAACGTCAGTCAGGAGAACAACTGAGATTATTCATCCACAATATGAGGTTAGTCATTAATATACTGCAACAACAAGGGAACAGAGCAGCTGCAGAGAATTCAGCATTAATGAATCAATGTTACGGAAGTGGAGGAAGCGCAGTTTTTGGCTTTCCCCTTATTCCAAAAGTGCTTCATCTCTTTGCTATGACTGTCGGCATATTTTGCAGATGATAATGGTTGTAGCCGCCGCGATGCTTTTGACCAAAACAGGCGCAGCTTGATGACATCATCAACATGCGCTATCGTGATAGAGCTCTATCGTTGGCCAAATTTATATCGTTTATTGTAAAAATGCAAACAGAACAAGTGCTGCACTAAAAACAATAGAAACAGCAAATGGAACCATTTTTATGAGTAGAAAATATAAACTGTTACCAAACAAATGTACTCTTATTTCTGTGTTTGGCAGTGAATTTGGTTAGCTGAGCACAGCAACCGCTGCTAGTCTTTGACAGCACTTCCTGAGATGTTCACCATGATTCAGGAACAATTTATCCTCCACAAACTCAACACAGTTGTGCACTGGTTGGATTTTAAGCAGCTTTTTCAGCTTTTGAGTTGAAATGCAAAGACAGCATCTTCACCTGCATTCTTTCTGACGGCCAGCAGAGGGCGGCTTGTCCGACTGTATAGAAGTCTACATGAAGGCGAGCCTGCTGCCGGCCTCACATCTCAGTAAACACTGCTCTGATACGTTTCTGGTCTCAGTCGCTGGTTTAAAGTCTCACTGAGTAAAACACGATGCTTATTTTGTAGTTTATGTCTTAACTGAGTGGAAAAAAGGAACAATAAAGGCATTTCAGGAGGACGCTGCTAATAAAGCTACACAATTACACAGTGAATTCATGTTTACTATTATATTTACCAAATAACACAGTTTTTGTCTCGGTCATATTGTTTTATTTTGTTGTGTTTATCCGCGACACCTTAAAGGCCGGTCGTGAAAATATTGTGTGACATTAAAAACCATCTGTGGGGCAAAAAAGGCTGGGGGCGCTGCTGCAGGGTGTGTTTCCACTGTGACAACGTTTCTATAACCAGACGAACTAGCCTACATTTTGACAGGCTTGATAACTGTGTGGATACTTTATGTCATGGAGTCTGTGGGCTGCATCTGTGAATCACTGATGAGTTTCTTCCAGTCACCCCTCCCATATCCACTAACAGCAGTACTGGCACCAGTGTTTTAGGGGTGGAAATGCACAGAACCAGATCAAAATGTCATTCTCCATGGAGTCCGAGGACTCACCTCCTCTGAGGCAGTGTGTGTGAAAACGAGAACTGGCACAACCTCCCACCTCAAACACAACGATGGGAGTTGTTGTGCAGCAGTGAGCTGCTGTCTGTGGGGCCGGCTGGACCTGCACAGCCGCTGCTTCAGTGGAAAGTGACATTAAAACGTGCCTTTAAACCCTTCACTGAAGGTACTCTTACCCATTATGCTTAACACGTTATATCAATAATTAATCATCAATAACAATAACAGGTGGAAATGACGGTGCTCTCACCTTGCCCTTGATTCTGCTCTCCTTCCTCCTCCTCTCCGTCTTCATAATCCACCTCTTCTACTCCTTCCTCCTCCTCCTCCTCCGCCTCCACCACCCTCCCTTCATCACCCTCCTCTTCTTCTTCCTGCTCCACCTCTACCTCCTCCTCCTCTGCTTCCTCTTCCCCCTCTCCATCCCCTGTCTCCACCTCCCCGTCCTCGTGCTCCATTTGCTCTACATTATAGTCCATGTAGGCTTCTACCTCCTCCTCTTCCTCCTCCTCCACTTCCCCCTCCTCTTCCTCATCCTCTACAGCTCCTTCCTCCTCCTCTTCCTCCCGGTCATCCATCTCCTCGGTTCCGTCCGTCTCGTAGCACTCCTCCATTGTGGAGTTGTCCATGTCATCAAGGTAGGTGCTCCTCTTTGGGGACGTTTCCAGGGTTTGTCTGTCTATGCTCTTCCTCTTCTTGGCCAGAGGGCAGCCGTACACACTGCAGAGGAGAGATAAGAGGGCAGCCGTTAGCCGTTAGCACCACCTGCCCATAAACGTTCACTCTGGTTTGTGCCCGGGCCTGTGCTGCGACGCTGTGGTTATATACTACATCGCTCAGGAGCAAAGAAATATTCAGAAGATCAAACTTTGCCCAAACGGCCTTAATTAGACACGCACTCATTAACTGATAAACAACAAAACGCAAAGACGTCGACTCTCTATCTGTGCAGGGAAACAAAAAGCAGAAGATCTGGTTTAGTTTCCACATTCATTGATATTCAGGTACCATCAGTTTGCTCTTCCGGCAGGAGAAAATCACTGTGCATGCCCTGCAAACGCTTTGTTCCAAACTGATATGTCCTTGTTCCCAAGTGAAGCAAAACACATCTGCCTGTCTGGAATTGACTGTAAGGGGAAACAGACAACCTGTAGCCTGATTAATTGAATCTTGCCGAGGCACCTCGGGTTTTAATGTATTCTCCGGCTCCCCCCGGCAGCAGAGGGACAGATCCTAATCTGATAATCTGATAATCTGTGTATTTGCTCCGGCTATTGATCACAGGGGCTTAATCCATTTGATTCATCAAACCTCGGAGAGTCCCGACTCCTACCGGGCCCCCCGAGCCGCCCGTGTGCGCGACCGTTCGTGTGTGTCGTGGCTGCGCGCGCACATTTGGCACGTTAGAACAAAAGCACCACACAGTCAGAATTATGATGAGTTCTGCTGAGTGTTTTGGCCATCAAATAAACCCCCTGTCCAGGCCCGAGTGCGAGAGAGCTAAACACGCTTTCGGCATGTTCACTCGGCTGTGAAATATCCCTGGCTCCCATTTTTACAACCTCTGGATGTTTCCCCGGGTTCTGCGCTACTTAGAGTGGAACCTGATGTGAACGAATGGCACAGGCGGCACGCGAGGGGAGAAAATGGCAGCTGTTAGTCACTGTGAGCTACTTTTGTGCTGGGAAAAACTCATCGCAGTGGTCAGACGCTCTCAGGTACCCCTTTTTGTTTCCTCTCTTCCTCTGCTTCATCCAATATCCTCTCCCTCGTGCTCTCTCTTTCTTTCTTTCGCCCATCAGTCAGTCAGCTGGCAGGCTCAATCTCGCCCAGCCCTGAGATTCCTTAATGGTCTGACCCCCTGCACCCCCCGCAACCAGGGGGCTCATTTCATTAATCTAAGCCCACATGGAAACTCATTCCCTGCCTGACAACCTCTCCCCCAGGGCAGCGAGAAGGTCTGCAGGACAGTGAGGGAGGGGGCGGTGGCGTGCTGCAGCACAGTGATCAATAGTGCTTGTGACCAAACATCTCAAAAGCACATTAAAATGCCACTCATCCCAGCCCCTCTGTTCCAGCGCCCTCTCCAAATAAATCAAGGGCCGGTCCCAGCAGGTTAGCGGCTGCCAAGGCAGGCGGGCTGGCAGGAGGGGGGGATAGGTGAGTGGGAGGAGTGGGGGGAGTGGGGGAGCAGTGTGAAAAGCAGATAAACACCTCACCCCTCCTCCCTCCCTCTGTCTTCTGGTCCTGCAGTTCCACCTTTATTTTAGCAGTGAAGCAGTCCTGCAGGCAACCAATGCAGCACCGCGTGCAGGATACCGTCGGCGTGCATGTTCTCTATGTCATGTATGTTGTCCTGCAGCTGAGAGAGCATCTAAAAACTGTTTGCCCGAGTGTCAGTGTAGACACAACAAAGCAGCCTTTGACGTGCTGAAACTACAAATGCCCACCTTATCCACTCAAAGCAGCGCCCCTGACAGCAGCCCCGCCCCTCCCCAAAACACAGCAGACGGTTGGCTACCTTAGGCCTCAGTCACATACGCCTCCGATTGGTGAGTGGTTGGTGAATGGTTGGTGAATGGTTGGTGAGTGGTTGGTGAGTGGTTGGTGAATGGCTGGTGAATGGTTGGTGAGTGGTTGGTGAATGGTTGGTGAGTGGTTGGTGAGTGGTTGGTGAATGGTTGGTGAGTGGTTGATGAGTGGTTGGTGAGTGGTTGGTGAATAGTTGGTGAGTGGTTGGTGAATGGTTGGTGAGTGGTTGGTGAGTGGTTGATGAATGGTTGGTGAGTGGTTGATGAGTGGTTGGTGAGTGGTTGGTGAGTGGTTGATGAATGGTTGGTGAGTGGTTGATGAGTGGTTGGTGAGTGGTTGGTGAATAGTTGGTGAGTGGTTGGTGAGTGGTTGGTGAGTGGTTGGTGAGTGGTTGGTGAATGGTTGGTGAGTGGTTGGTGAGTGGTTGGTGAGTGGTTGGTGAATGGTTGGTGAGTGGTTGGTGAATGGTTGGTGAGTGGTTGGTGAGTGGTTGGTGAATGGTTGGTGAGTGGTTGGTAAATGGTTGGTAAATGGTTGGTGAATGGTTGGTGAGTGGTTGGTGAATGGTTGGTGAGTGGTTGGTGAGTGGTTGGTGAGTGGTTGGTAAATGGTTGGTGAATGGTTGGTGAGTGGTTGGTGAGTGGTTGGTGAGTGGTTGGTGAATGGTTGGTGAATGGTTGGTGAGTGGTTGGTGAGTGGTTGGTGAATGGTTGGTGAATGGTTGGTGAGTGGTTGGTGAGTGGTTGGTAAATGGTTGGTGAATGGTTGGTGAGTGGTTGGTGAGTGGTTGGTGAGTGGTTGGTGAATGGTTGGTGAATGGTTGGTGAGTGGTTGGTGAGTGGTTGGTGAGTGGTTGGTGAATGGTTGGTGAATGGTTGGTGAGTGGTTGGTGAGTGGTTGCTCGAGGTCGCTGGCTGTTGCCAAGTGAACTGGGTTGCAAAGAATGTGCAGCACCAAAAACCTCGATGTTATTGCTTTGGTTGCTCACACACTGCTGCTGTTGACATGCACATTTTGCATGGAAGATGCAGACTGATCTGCAAACACTCGACTCGTGCTCTCTGAGTTGTAGTGAAGCTCGAAAAAGTGCAACGCAAACCAGAAACTGAGATTTTCTCCTTCAAAGTAAAAGTCTAGCGTCACCGCTGACACTAAACATTTTCAATAGGTGCGTCTTTTACTTTGAAGGTAAATTGTCACTGTTTCCAGTTTGCATCAATCTTTTCACAGCGTTTTTTAGAAAACTACAGGTGACCACAGCAGAGGATTTGCAGCCTATTTCACCTCCAGCAACCAGGCAGGGAACATATATATTTCCCTAGCGGTGGTTACCATGGGATTAATGACTGGTCTCTAGGCTTGCATTATCGGTGTCTCGCCATCTATTTCACAGGCACCACCAGGAACCAGCCTCAGCCAGTCAGTTCATTTTCCCCTAGCAAGCGGCGGCTATCAGTCAGTGCTTAGGCCTGAGTGACCGAGGCTTTAGCTAGCTCTCTGTATTTATCTGAAGCCTCTGAAGCTACCAGTGTTGGTTTTTGTGGAGCTGCGGTCGTTTGGTGACGTCCTGATTAGTCGGCTCCATTTCTAAGCTTATGTTAGCCAGCGTCGCTCAGTGTTGGGAGGCACTGCAGCGAGGCTCTCGGGGAACGAGCATGAGCCTTTTATGTCCTGGATTTTTAGACAAACAAAAGTTGGGCAACATCTCGTATTTTAGACTGCGTTATCCTGTGTTCACAAATTGGCAATAATAAAGTGTTTAATACCTGAAAATGCTGCACGGAGCACGTTTGACTTGGTGTTTGCTGTCAAGTATTCAGCGCCGGCTCAGTGGCTGACAGGTATTAATGTGACTACACCTGAATCAAAACAATGCTGTTGAATTGCTATAATTGCTCTGCAACATCAGCTAATGGATAGCAAATAATAACTGCTGGCTTGTGTATTTTTCATTGTAGTTTTAAAAGGAGTCGAGTACGCTTCATTATTTCGGGTCAGGCTTGTACAAACAGGGATGCCTTTTAGCAGAGCGCGAACAAGCTTTAAAACCTGACGCTGCTGAAAGTTCCACCTACGGTCCAACAGACATTTGGATGCCATTAAAGAGCTCCGGCTCGCTGAGAGCAGCCACACAGATTCTTATGTAAATGACTTTTAATCACGCTGCCGTTGAGGAGCGCTGCGTACAGAGCGCCCGGCTCTCAGGTGTCCTCTCGTCCCTGAGCCGTCAGCTCGTTGTGACACGGTGAAAGGTGTGTTTGCCCTACGATGACTAAGCCACAGGAAGCCTCCGCAGCTCGGCCATCCCACGTTCCCTGGCTCCATCGCTGTGTGACCTTGGCTGCGACGTTCGTCATCACAGGCACTGCATCCCACTCGCTTCACTTGGCAATTAAAATTCCAGAAATAATTAAAAAGAAATTCTGCAGGCACTGTGCAGACAAAGGAAGGCGATGAGAAAATACTGCACCATCCTGAGTTTGCTTTTGCTTTTGTCCCCCCGGCAGCATCACAAAGTCCTCCAAGAAGAGTGAGCCGTACGAGAGGTAGTAATCAAAGAAGAAAAGAGCCTCAGATCACAAAAAGACCACTTCATATTTCATGGAGTGGGCATCCTTGGCATTAGAAGATGGAACAAATTCTATTACAGTGTGAACAAGTGTCCTTTTAATGCAGAAAAGAAACCTTTTGGATACGGAGAGGGCCCCATTCCCTGCGATTTAATGTGAGGCGGGGGGGAGGGTGGCGGCGGGAGAGGGAGAGCTCCTGTTTGGCTAATTTTGGGCGACAGTTGAGCGACTGCTGGAATGCGACAGCGTTCCACGGTGCCTTTATTAGCAGTCATATTAGCGGCTGTTCGCAGCGGGGGCAAAAGCTTTAGCCAGTCATTAGCATCACACACTATTTGTCTCCGTGACGCACGGATGAGGCAGCTGCTGCTGCTTTTTCCCTCTCTCCCTCGTCATCTCCTCCTGTCACCAAACATTCCCACCTCAAATCTCTCTGTTTTCAGCCCGGCTCCTTTCTCGGCTCATATTTTAGAATAACAGGTCGGCATCCTTCATCCTCATTTGGAGTCACAGACGGTTCTAAAAAGGTTACCGGACTTCAGTGTCGTGACCTACAGGGACGAACACTTTTGATGTCTGTCATCCCGCTGTTCTTTAAAGAACACAGCACTGTGACTGGGAATTTTCTGGAACATTAGGCAACATCCATTCTGCCAGCAAACATTCCCAAAACATCCCGGGAGTCTAAATTGTGAAGTTGCTCGATGCAGACACTCTGGAAAGGGAACGTCTCCTAAATGTTTCTAGAACGTCCAAAAGTCCACAGAGTGTCTGCCTCCACGTCGTGAGCAGAAATGCTCCGAGAACATTTTGGAAATGAACGAAAGGTTCTCCAAACATCCTGGGGAACCTGAGAGGGAACTTTACGACTGGTTCCCTGAAAATCCCGAGAACAACTTGACTGTCGCCTCGTTGTGATGAAATAAGCACACACTCAGACCCCATCAGGTCTTTTAAATGCTCCCAAATATCTCCTGTGTAATCCTGCACAGAATAAACAAACACATGCAGCGTCATCTTTTTTGTTTTCATGTGCACATAGCTGATCTTTGACACTGCAGCGTTGTACTGAGACTGAGACTTCCTCTTAAGCGCACATTAAATGAGCAGCTTAGATCCACATGTGAACATCCTGATTAAGTCCTCGATGAAACCTCTCAACATCACCCATCGGGAACCATATGGGAACATTATCGAAACAAATGTCACATAAGAACGATTTCACGAGAGCCATATGTGAATGTTTGAGATGTTCTCACATGTCCAACGTGGAAGCTGATGTCCTCTGTGTAATGTAAATAAAGAAATTTAATATGGACGTTTTTGAAGACCATTTCCTGACCGCACTCATGGGAATGATGGATCCATGTGGGAACACCGCCTGAACATCCCAAATTCACCATCCATGTTACGTTGAGACTAACAAACAAAGCAACTGGAAAGTTGAGCCTCATATGTGCACATGCTCAGTACGTTACTAATGAAATGTTCTCATGGAACCACTTGGAATATTCTCTAAACATCCCAAATGTCATCCATGTAGTTTAAAACAGGAAAAACAGAATCCCCTCTACAGGGAACGTCTGCACAGGACCGACCTGGACCAGTGGGGAACCATGAGGGAACGTTCTTTGTAGGTCCCACATGTTGTGTGTAGTGCTGCATGAGCATTTCCAATAGCTATAAGAAGATTCTTATTAAGTCCTGAACAAAATGTTCCCAAAGGGCCAATGAGGAACCTCGTGGGAACCTGAAACACACTAAATGTAATGTTAGGGAACTAACATGTAGATGTTCTCTTAACGCCACGCAGAGCCCTTTAAAGAGCAGCATAGAACATGTTCTTGATGCTCAGTATCGTTTGAGAACCGATAAAGAAACACTCAGCATCGTCGCTCCGCGGATTTCCTCCCATATTTCCACCTCCTTTCCCATTTTCTCATTCTTCGCAGCCTCTCTGTCTGCCTCCACAGAGCACAGCAGAGATGGAGGGAATGCACCACCTCTAACTGTGCTCCCTATCCAGCAGGAGGATCTATAGACATGTGTGGCAGAGCCCTGTCTCCATGGTGATACCCTCCAGAAATCCATGAGGGATTCACCATCCTCACCGCCAGCCAGCGAGGAGAAAGGAGAAATGAGAGGGAGGCAGACGGGGAGCAAAATGGGAGGCTATAGGAGGGAGGCAGAGGATGTATGTTTGTGTGCATGTTTGCATGCATGTCCTCCCGTCTGTGTGTGTGTGCAGAAATATGGGAGTCTATGGCAGCAGAGTTGAAAAGAGAAGAAGAGTTGTGTGTGTGTGAGAGTGTGAAAGAGGAGAGAGGATCATTTCAGAGCTGTCAGGCTTCTCCCGCGAGCAGCCGAGAACAAAAGGCAGCGTCTCGGTGCAGGAGGCTCAGCGCATGGCAGACGCTGCAATTTGGGGCGTTTTCTGGCGGCTCAGGCTCCAGCTTGGATATCAGCTGCTATCACCCATTCACACCCCAACACACACACACAGATTCAGCAGAATAACTGTCAGACTGTCCTAAAGCTCATGAAAAATTACTTCGGAGCAGCGGTCTTGGAATAATCCTCACTGTCAGGGAAACTTACATGATGTTTGTAGGTGTTACGGTTCCATGTCCACTTGGATTTACGCACACGCGTTAATAATGAAAGCATCATTTAACTGTAATCTTTTCATGTTTCGTTTCTCCAGGAAGCATTAGCACGCCACAGTCCCCGTTTCTTCAGCTGGTAATTTAAATGATTTCAGACAGCGGGCGCGGCGGCGGAGAGGCTGAGAGGCAGCGGGCCCCCAAAGACTCGCTCATGTCTGCTCGCTGCTGCAGCTCTAACGTGCAGCCTGCAGCTACTTAACCCAACTTTTAGTCAAATACTCCACTTGCTCTGCCTCGACTCTTGCCGTTAACTCTTGCTCTTGTTTTTATCCGAGCCTCGGCTGGTGTCCTTACTCCCCGCTGCCTGTCGAGTCTCCTCCTTTATCCCGAGCCCGGCGAGAGCCCGGGAACTCAGCTCGGCTGAGACGCACAACAGTGGCGAGAAATCAGCCTCACGTGTGCTGAGCAACATCTCCCTGCAGTCGCCCTCATTCCTAAAATGCTCAGTGTCATTGCCGTGGTCTCATACGCTAACATCTCCTGGTACATGTGTGTGCACGGTGCTCAGTCATCCAGGTCACGGAGGCAGCTGGACTTCTTTTCTTTTTCCTGGACAGGCATGAAGTTAGATAGCTAGCTATGCAGCGTTGATCTGACTGCATTAGATGTAGATTTAACTTTGGTCAGGTTTGTGACATAAATCTGTGTCATCGACCCAAAGTCAAGCATGCTTTCAGTGGCTGTTTGACTCTGGGTGGGTGTTTGCTGCTTGTCCACAGTCCTGTTTGTGGTCTTCATGGACAGATGCTTTCTGCATCAAGGTGTGTCCATCTGCATGTGGCCAAGTGTGAAGCAGCTGGTCCAAAAATTTGCACCTCCAAGTTTAAGGCCATGAGTCCTTTCGTCTTATCAGCCTGAGCACCAGGCTTGAGCGAGGAGCATCTCCGTGTCTTTATTATGGAGCTTTTATGGGGCTGCGATGGGGCGAGACGGGTTTTCCTCGCTGTGAACATTTAAATAGCTTAAAAAGTCTTTTGGACTGAAGCTGAAACAACTACAATGACGTGATTTTCACTTACTGTGTACCTCATTGAGTGAATAACTAAATACTCTGAGCACAAATGCAGTATTTTAATGTTAGATCATGAAGTATTTGTGTTTCGACTCCGAGGTCGGAGATTTGGTCGATTATTGATCTGTGTTTATCGTACAAGCTACTCTGCATAATGTTCCAGCGGAGCTGGAGGCAGGGAGCTCATCGGGCAGCAGAATCAGGGGGTGTAATGTGGCTATCTGTCATGCTGCAGCTAAAATCACTCCTGGATTAGCCAGGTAAGGAGTCTCTCCACAAGCGTAATGACTTCAATCAATCACCCTCAACTCAGAGGAGCGCACAGGGAAGCCGGCGAGTTAGCTGCTGGCCTATCAGCCATTTTGGAAAGGAGCTCCTTCTCGTGGTTAGCCCGTTTATTCGCATGAGCAGATTTGCTCCTTATACTGGATTTACTGCTAAAACCTGCAGCACGAAGCTGTCTTTTTAAATCAAAGTGCACATCTTCATGTCCCATTTCTCCAGATTTCCATCTCCAGCAGGAAGCAGCAGGCTTTCTGCAGAGCGCCACGGAGCAGCTGGAGAACAGAACGTATGGATGCACCGACGCACGGCTGCTTTCGCTCTTTTCGTGAGATTTGTTGACAATAACAAGAAACACCAGCCTCATCTTCTACCGAATACTGGCGTTCAGAATAAAGCGTCTGCCCTTTGTGTGTTTCATTGTGATTCCCACTCTGTGCCATGTTTACTAAGCTCTGTCTCTGCAGCAGTGGAGGAGGAGGAGGCTTTCTGACATTGATGTAATTTAGTTGGCAGCTGCTCTAAGCGAAGGGCTGGCCGGAGGAGGCAGGCGGGGGGAAGGGAGGGCTGGTGGTGGGTTCAGGGGTTAGGGGTCAGGATGTGCCCGGGCCTGAAGCTGGCCCTGAGCAGCTGCCTGCCCCCCGCCTCCCCTCTTCATGCCCATCATGTCCCCCTGGCACGCTCGGCGCTCACCGCACATGATCTGTTATTCCCTTTGATGTCTTTCCTCAGGGATGCGGTTATTAAAAAAGAAGAAAAAAGAGGATGAAAAAGCATAAACACCACCTGTTTATCTGACGCCGGGTGATGTCAGAAAGGTAGTCTGCAGGCTTGTCATAATATGCACAGGAGGCAAATAAGGGGAATAAACAAATGTCATCAAAAAGGAAGTCGCATGTGTGTGCCACTGTACATTTAGCAGCCCCGGCTTTGAAATGCTTTCAAAGGCTTTTTTAAAATGCATTAAAGGTTCATACGAGGAAACAACAGACAGCAGAAAAATGCACAGTTATTCTCTCACACAGGAATTCAGGCCTACAACACCCCAGGGGGTCGTCTGCAGTATCCTGGGCTGATAAATTCAACTTATCTCACAAAACGAGAAATTACAGTTTAACAACTGAGTAAACATGGAGAGCTGAAAGCTGCCTAAAAGTAAAGGACACAGAGCGGAAACAGCAAAATGCACTCGTGTAAAAAGTGACAGAAATGGTGAACTCGATAAAAGTCGTGCTGCTAATATCAGTCATAACTGTTGACCAACACTAGATGACTGAAACAACCAGCTAACCTTATGATTTAAGCCCCTCCCATCTTCCTCCAATTTTCAACAACATAAAAATGACCAGAATTAAAACAACTTAATGATCCTGTCTCCTCATTTTCAGCTGTATCCTCACATTTCTGCACAATTAAAAAATCGTATCAGACTGATGACATGGAGCAAATAAACACAAAAAGCTGCATTATTGCGTGGGTTCCCTCTGTGTACTCCGGCTTCCTCCCACCATCCAAAGACATGCAGCTTGTGGGGACAGGTTAATTGGATAATTCAAATTGCCACTAGGTGTGAATGTGCGAGTGAATGTGAGTGCGAATGGTTGTCTGTCCCTGTGTGTTGGCCCTGCGACAGACTGGCGACCTGTCCAGGGTGGACCCCGCCTCTCGCCCTATGACAGCTGGGATAGGCTCCAGCTCCAGCGCCCCCCCCCCCCCCCCCCCCCCCGCGACCCTGAAAAGGAGAAACGGAAGCGGATGGATAGATAATAATAGTAATTATTCTACAAATGTTCCACATCAGTGTTACATGGATCAATATTACTGCTGCAGATGTTTAAGGCTGATCGGATTTTAAATACTTTTTACACTTTTTAATTTCCAATGATGCACCAAACTCCACAAAGTCATATGGTTGTCGTGGCTCAGATAAAAACAGCTGTTAATGAGGTTTTCCTTCAAATATATTAATAACAATAAAGCCACAGCAGAGTTAAAAGGCTTTGAGCTCTGTGACATGGCTAACACTTAATATCTAACTAATATATATCTAACTAATAATAACTAATAATAACCAATAATATCTAACTGTTCATATCTACGGGGGATTAAGACAATAATGGTCACACTTTGTACAATCACCTGTTTCAGTGACTTGATGTCAAGCGCAGTTCGTCCTGCTTCCAGAGACTGCAACACTGCCTGCTAGAATAGCTAACAGCTAATAACAGTGGGATAGTTAGCTAAAACATATTGACAAACCTTTGAAAATGATGATTTAACAAAGTGAAAACTTTGTTAAATCAAAGTGAAAACTGTTAAATGGAGCGGTAAATGTTGTGACTGTTCACATGTGGTAAACTAAATATATACTAACTGGTGAAGTAAAGCTGAATCAAACCTAGTTTAAAATGACTTTTCACATGAAGGCGTTCACTGAGTGAAACAGGACTCACTGCTCCGACGTGCAGTAGGCACAGGAACAGGAAATAGTAACCTAATAATGCGCTGTTTACACCATAGTTCCTCTGCTTGCACGTGACAGCGACTGTCTGACCGTCATCGTACTGCGGGAACGATAACAATTGCGTCGCAGCCAAACCGAATGAACCCCGAGGCTCCACATGAAGCCTAAAGTGTAGAAGCTAATGACAGAGCTGACAGATCCGACCGACTCCGCTCTTTCACCCTCAGCCCACACTGTCTTTCTGGTGATATAAAGCTTTCCCATTAAATATGGAAATTTCTGTTTCGGTGACAGATACTTCACAGAGGGGGGCTGATGGCAGAGACGGTGTTTTTTTGGAAGGGGAAGTGGCAGATTTTGATTAATGCGACCTTATCTGGTTCTGCACATGGAGGCAGAGGGGTTCCTGAGCTTGGCGGGGGTGGATGGCTGCCTCTTTCTCTCTTCACAGTCGCTCTGCTTCTGTCTTCTCTCCATTTTGCGGTGAGCTCGCTCGTCCTCTATCTTTGCTTTAATGTCTTGTAGTTGCGCTGTCCTTTAGCTCCACGCGGCCTTCAGATAATTCTGTCTGATTCCTTTCGTCCCCTCTTCACCTCTTCACTCTCTTCATCTCCGTACCGATCCCACTTAGCATTTCCCTGTTTCTGTTAAAGCTGCTCATCTCTCTGCTGCTCCATTGTATCTTCAATTTCCATATCTGTTTCTCTTCCTGCCAGGCAGAGAGCGAGGTGCAGTGTTGCTGCTTCCCCTGTCGCTCCATCACCACCTGGCCCACTTCCAATGCTTTTAGTGAGAGCTATCTGTCAAGCTATGAATAATACAGGCCCAAGGCTGGCGTTAGCTTGCTAGCTAGCTATGTGGAATCCAAATGAGGTCTACAGCAGGAAGAGAGCACTTGACTTTTAGCTCGCTACCACGCTCCCCCTACCAAGACAGGCAATTACTCAGCCCACAGCCCCAGCTGCAGTCGTGGCAATCATAAACGCAACCCCTCACATCCCCCGTCTGCACGCACACACTTTGCATGTATAAGTAGGCGCGCGCTCCATCTCCATCCTGCACATTGTCTATGCAGAGAGAGAAAGTCCATATATGACAGGAAATCCATAGCTGCTCAGGCGGTGAAAAGAAAAACTGAAATTGTGAAAATCTCCAAATATATTTTGGCAGTGTTTTCACACAGTAGGATGATGATGATGATGATGATGATGATGATGAAATCAGGGCGCTGGCTTTAAGTGGAAAACTCGTGGCCGCCTACAAACGGTAACGCCGCAGGAGCAGATGTTTGATGAGGCAAATTTAAAGTGCCAAGTGACACCAAAGGAACTCATTTAGGAGCCACGGAGATCTATTAATCAGCCGCGGCGTTACTTCATCATGCCTTATCTGCAGATTAACAGGAGACACATCGTCCACCTTTATCGCACCTGTTCCAGAGTTATGGCAGAAGGCTGAGAGGGCTATCAGGTATGTGACACGTGTACGCTCGTATAATTAGCTCAGCACCACGGCATCCTAAGGTGACAGCGTTAACCCATCAATCATTGCTTCTAATCACTCATTGGTGGAGTGTGGGCTGTAATTACAGAGCGCTAGGCAACGGCAGGCTTCACAGGTAAAAATAGTCATGCAGGATGAGAGACTTGTGCATGAGTTTGGCATGTGGCGTGTGGGAAAGTGTGTGTGTATACATGCCGGTGACTACGGAGGTAATGAGATCTAGTTAGTGATGCTCCAGAGTGTCTTATTAACAAATAATAACAGCACTCCTTTGTTTTTACCTCTCCTCCCATCTATTATTCACACCTCACAGATTCACTCATGATTCATTTATACGAGCATCTTGTGCAACCTAGAAACTAAATGTCACCCAAAAACATCGCCGTCAGATGTAGCTGTGGGTACGCGTTTCCGTGTGCTCGTCGCTCGTGGCGTGCAGGTTTGACTGCGTGAAATTGGTCCTGCGTCACATAGAAGCAGCGTTTCCAGCGAAAAATTTGGACTCGTGCAATCTGCCTCCACTTGTGCCTGCACACATAAGTGCAAATGATAGAGTGCTATTGAAACAGATGAGTCGGATCTTGCCGGATCAGTAACGAGGGCTGTAGTGAGGCCATTCTGCCATTCAACCCCCCTGTTGTGAAATCAGCATGACGCCCTGTGTACTTTAGCTGGATTCTCTTTCCGCTCAAATTGCCAGGTTGGAGAGCGGCACTCAGCTGGGAATGCTGCTCTACATGTGAAGTAGGTTGTGCGTGTGCGTGTGTGATCGCATTAAGAGCGCCGATGTAGATGTGGATGCGAATGTGTGTCAGGGAGCTGCCCCTCGCCTCTGTCCCCTCTCTTTCTTCAGGTGAAGAGGCTGATCTGAAGGCTCTGCTCCAGTCGAGGGCCCTTAAAGCCGGGATGGAAGCACTTTACCCAGATAGAGGTAAACCTACAGTACACCATCTGACTCCTAGTGGACCATCAGACCATCAGGAGGAATAAGTGGTTTGGCACAAAGCAGCAACCTCTGGGGGTGAAAAGTGAAGCTGCAGTTCCTCTAATGGCCACTTGAGGCTGTCTTTCAAATATAATCAGTCCCTGTAGACTCCCATGTTAAAATGTCCAACCTGACAGCAGAAATAAACATGTCTACATACAAACACTGGTTTGTTCCTTTTGGAGTATTTTCAAAGCATTTGACCAATATAATATCTGACTGACATGGCTGCTGTGCAGCTAATTATACTGAGAGACGGTCCAACAAGTCCGAGCTCCGGTTTCGCTAAGTGAATTTTTGTCTGGATGTCACTGCGGACTGATTACATTAGTATCTGTGGATGGAGCTGAAAGTAGGACTCCACCCTCTGATCCAAATATGGTCACTTAGGGCTCAAAACCCAGAACTTGTCACTAACCACGTAACCTGTCCGAAGACTGCTCTGCAACTGCCTGCCGAACAGTGGTCACCAGTTTGTATTCTCCACCCATTTGGCAAAACCCTCTTTTCTTTGGTAGCTACGGTTGCCGTGGTCACCACCAGTTTGCATGGAATTTGTACACAAAAATTAACGATCTCAAGTGTCTTTTATCCTGTCTTCCTTCTCTCACCCCAACCGGTCGCAGCAGATGGCCCCGCCCCTCCCTGAGCCTGGTTCTGCTGGAGGTTTCTTCCTGTTAAAAGGGAGTTTTTCCTTCCCACTGTCGCCAAAGTGCTGCTCATAGGGGGTCATATGATTGTTGGGTTTTTCTCTGTATCTATGAAGCGCCTTGAGGCGACTTTTGTTGTGATTTGGCGCTATATAAATAAAATTGAATTGAATTGAATTGAAGTGAAACTCTGAAAAGCTTTTATTTTGAAGGCGAACAGTCTCATTTTCAGTTTGCGTGACTTTTTGGTGTTTCGCTGCCACTCAGCAAGTGTTTGCAGACAAGTCTGCATCTTCCAGGCAAACTACGACCACAGTACTCTGCTAGTGAGCGCAGAAATCAACCGCTCACAACGTAGATGACAGCGTGACTCGATACGTGAGAAACCATGAGAAAGTCCAATTAGCTGAATCTAAATATTATGGTTAAGGTGGGTATTTGTAACTTAGAATTTCCTGTTAGAGAATTTCACATTGTAGATTCAGCAGCTTGTAGGCTATTTTCAGACGGCCTACATAACAAAATGTGTCAAACAGTGAGATGAGATGAGTGCGAGTAGTTTCCAGATGTTACTCAGGGACAGTTTTGGTGTGACGGGGTTGAACAGCTGCAGCTAGCTGTCTGATTGGCCTGTACTGCTACTGACTATCACTACAGAGAAGTCATTGATTTAGTGCAGGACAAAGTCAGTACTGCTTTAGTGTAACACATCAGGTTAGCATTTCATTTTGCTTTGATTAGTTTCATCACGGTCGTAGTTCATAATGAAACAATCAGGTTGGGAGGTTGGATGAAACAGCTGACCTCGAGCCTGTATTAGAGCGCCTGCAAATGGACAGTGAAAGTCATTAACCCCGCCCTTCAAATATTGGACGTTCAATGTTTGGCTGTGGTTTTCACCTGGTGGGAAAACAGGCTTCATTCAATTCGTCCTTCACTTAGAAATCAGCCCACAAGCTGCTGGAGGCACCGAAGGAACGTCTCACTTGTGAAGTGCTCGTGATAACCGATGTGTTTTTAATCACAAAGGAAGAGGATATTTGTGGAAGCAGATCATTCTTTGGGTCTTTTCTCTACGTTGCGAGTAAATGAGGTTCTTCAGAGGGACGCTGCAGATTTATTCTCTGCTTTGCAGCGATCCGTCACTCTTTCTGTGCACTTCCTGCTGTTGTTGAGCTCCTCCACTGTAGATACCCGAAGACTCATTGTGCCACTCTGCCGGCCGCTCGCTGCTCTCATATCAGTCTGAGTGCTTTGAGAGCATGACATAGTGGAGAGAGCAGAGACGGCTGTGTGCGAGGGAGAGGGAGTAAATAGCATCCCAACTGCAGAGATGGCATTTAAGTGTCTCTCCCTTTGCACTCCAATAGTACTGCAGACCCATTACCTCAGCGCGAGCCTTTGTGTGTCTACCAGCATCCGTGCGCGTGCCTCAAATGTATTTCCGAGCCATTCCTCCAATCATCTCCGTGCTCCCACGCGACTCACCCGCTACCTTTCCGTTCTGATCTTTTTCTCATTCATCATGCTTCCCCTCCTGTCCTCCTGCCAGAGGTCTCTGCTAAGGTGTAATTTAGCTCCTGCTGCTCTCTAATTTCTACCTTAGTCAGGGTGGGCGTGGCTGCCCCCCCTGACACCATGGATACAATCTGTCAATCATTCCCCACAGCCAGGAAATTGCGTTCAAAGCGAGAGTAATTATTAAGTCTGCCCTGTGTGGGTTGAATTGAACACCCTCTCCGTTTGGCACACAGAGAAATATGTCCTCAGAGGCAAGGCCAGGTGGATTAGCGAGGCTTTTATTGCTGCTTAGAACAAGGTGAGCGCTCTCTCATCTCACCTTTTGTTTCGCCTAATCTCTTTGCCTTTCCCTTCCTACCGTCCTCATTCTTCGCTCATCAATATCAAAACGGCCTGTTCTACGAGAACGTTTAAAAGAACGAGGGCTGGAAAACAACACTTCTTGATGTTTATGCCCAATTTACTGCAGGTATCTCTGTGAAAACAATGGCAGAAGCCAGAGGTGAAAGCATGAAAGAAAGTCTCCCTAAAGTGAGAGTGTTCAGTGAATCCTGTTTGTTCAAGTCCTTGAAAAGCTGAAATCAAACCCGGTGAGCAGGATGTTGTAACAGTCTGTCTCCTGGCTGCTGCTTACCTTTCTGTTTCCACACAAAAATGTTGATTTATTTCCAAGCCTCGCGTTCGGGAACCACATGCCTTTGTTTGCCAGCGTACGGCTGAATAAACGCTACGATTATGTGGATTCTAGTGCTCAAACCACAGAGTTTAAATAGCATCAAGGACAGCAATTCCCAAGATGCCTTGCGCCAACATTTGCTGATAACTTCCCCTTGTCATTTTTAATTACCGCCAGCATCTTCTTCAGTCACCTGTATCAGTGTTGACTAACCATAGAAACCTTGTTAGAACAGACCCGTTAACCTCTGCTCGTGAGCAGATACGTCTGCGTTAACAAGGTGTCCTGCTGCTGCTGCTCAACGACTCCACTTCTGACCTCCAACCTTTATGTACAGGACATATTCTTCATTAACGGCGTCCTGCTGAAGGCTGGCACTGCACTCAGAGTGCAGCTTTTACACGAGCTTCAGCCTCAGAGGTGGGCTACCATTACAACCTATTTCTGCCACAGAGTGTAATTAAAAGCCGGGTTAGGGTTTGGGTATGTGATGCTTCCGAGTCTGAAAACTGAAGCCAATGTCCATCAGGGATGACTCGTCAGATTGTATAAAACGAACCTGCTGCTCATGGATCTGTGAGCTCAGTAAACATTAAAGACTCCCGATGCATTTATGGTTTATTTCTAGTCTTATTGAATATGACATGATGTTCATTTAGGAAATTATGATCCCATTACAGTCAAAAAGGACCGGAAGGTCTTCAAAAAGCTAAGATGGCAACAGCCAGAACACTCAAAACAGGATCTTACGAACCAACATTGTGGCGGCTTCATCTATATTTCATAACTGCTTTTCATGACTGCTATACCTGCCATGGGGAACTCCCACTGTCTGGACTTCCTGCTCCATAGAGGGCACTCTCGACCTCAGCCAGAATAAATGAGGCTTTATGGAGCGGTTGAGTTGAAATTGATCAGAGATGATACTCAAAGCACAGTCTCCGGGTTGAAAGTCATGGTGCCTGATAGCAACAAGCCCAATAAGCCTGTATTTCTATACAAACACGTGATAAATACAAATAGATGGACTGATGAGACTTTTTATTTCAATACGACAAATATTTTGAGCTCACAGGAAACCAGTTTGGCCTCCTTCACAGTCTACAAGGTGATTCGTTGTTTGTTTGAAATCTGTTTAGCTCCCTGATGAAGTGATTCTTTTTAAATAAACGTGACAGTGCCATGGGAATACAATTATTAAACTGTACTTCAGAACTTTTGGGATTTTTAATACACCGTGTCTATATCAGTCAGTATAACTGGGAGTACAGGCTTCCACAAATACAATGACAACCAGAACAGGTCTGAAATAAGAAATAAACCAGGAACAACATTAACACACCACAACATACACCTACAGACTTAACCCGAGCAGATGGTGGGACTGGGAACTCGATTCCACAAGAACCAAAAGGTAACCAACAAGGGAAATGCTTCCAAGGCAATGTGCGCCCAGGTTCTCAAACATGCCTAAGTAGAAATACTGATTATGAATCACTCAAAGGAGCTCTCAAACAGCAAATCAATCTAAACACAGATCAAAACCTACGCCAAAGAATATTATTCACAAAACTAAAAACCACTTCAAGTGTGCACGCAGAAAAACAAATACAATTCCATTTCAACAAACCGGACACGGTTCAAAGATCCCGGACAAGCCCCCAATCATCCCAGATTAAGTGCCGTACAGGGACCTTCAAAGATTTAATGAATTAAAAACACTCAAGGACCTCAGAAATTATTCATTGTATCAAGGTAAGATTTTGCATATATTGTGTTTAAAATGCTAAAAATTAAAATGAGCTGATTCTGAGCAGGTCAGGTGGGAATGTCAACCAGAACCGCCTCCAAGTCAACTCAGTGGCTTGATTGTTACTTCTATGCTTGGCTTAGCATTAACACTCAGTGTTTTCTTTAGGAAATAGTTAGTTCAGAGTGCTAATAATAATAATAGAGGCTTATTTTAGACATATATTTTACATTTGTCTTTAATTTTGTGTTTGATAATAATGAAAAGAAAACATATCATCTTCCACTCACTTAAAATTCAGACATCACCGTGACTGAGATAGACGAACTTGTCTTGACAGCAAAGATTGATAATATTTGCTCAATTTTGTAACCACATCATTACACTGTGCTAAAATTTCCTATGCAAAACTCAAACGTTGCTAATCCAACAGCACAGATGTGTATTTGTCTGCATGCATGCAAACGCACTCTCTCTACGTCGTTGTGAACCTAAGCCCCGTGCGTGCATGTCTGCAGAGTCTTATGGCATTTGCAGGGCCTCTGAGGGTATTCAAACATTCAAAGGCTGAGAGAGGTGGAGGATACGGATGGTGCGCCAGCATCTAAAAGGCGGGGGGAGAAAAAGGATGGAGCGAAGGGGCTAATTAACATATTAATGACCCCACCTTCCTACAGCTTCTGTCGGATAGTCCAAACACTTTGATAAGTATGCAAATGAGAGCCGCACCATCTGAAGAGGGAATTAGCTCTGCCAGAGAGAAAAGGGAGGGGGCAAGGGAGGGAGGAAGGAAGGCAGGGAAGGAGGCAGGAAAGGATAGAGTGTTAGGAAGGGGAAGAGGAGGAAGGAGAGTCGGGCATGCTGATGAACTGATATCTCCATGTTTATTTTAGCTGTCTTTAATTATCTTCTGTGCACAGCGTGCCTTGGTGTGTTATAAAACCACGAGCGGTGAAAGAAAAGACTTCCATTCTTGCTGCTCTTGGATCGATGCAGCGGCGCCCGTCAGCCCTGCGGCGATGTGCAGAATGGCTGCAGGGGCTCGAGCCCGTGGGCGGCTCGGAGCGACGACCCCGAGCAAAAAAGGGTGGGTCAGTGTAACGCAGCCTATGGTGGAGCTATAAGGACGAGGGAGACGTGTGGGTGAGACAAAGAGAGGAGAGTGGATCTGTGCCGTGTCGATCGCTTCCTGTTTGGCCTCGTTTCAGCTCTAGCGCTGACGATCTAAAGCCCTCTTCCTCGGCCAGGCGGTGACCACCTCATCTCTTTTGTGAGGGAGCAGGAGTCTGACAGGGGAAAAATGAGGAGCTTTAGCCGTTATCCTCCTTACTTAACTGTTCTCAACACTTCAGAGATAAAGCACAGAGGGACTGACAGCAGAAATCTCTGTGTTCAAAGTGAAATCGAGCAAATCTGGATGTGATTTCCTTGATGTATTTATATTTTTTGCACTGAGTTTCTCAGGATTTTGCAGCTTCAGTTCCATTTTTGGATGAAGAACTGAACACAACATAAAAATATCTGCACGAATCTTGGCCTTTGTTTCAAATCAGGGGAATTCTTAACACCATAATTAGCAGAAGCCTGTGCTGTCCTAGTTATGTAAGACGGCTCTTTTTGTCTTTTTGAAATTGGATTACCGCAGGAGGAACCATTTATTTCAAAAATGGGGGGGCTGGGGGTAATTTTTATATCTCACAGTCTCCGGCAGAAAGCTGTCCTCCACCGTCGAGCCCATGCGCAGTTCTTATACACCCCAATAAACATGATTAGCATGGCAGACTGTAAATATGCAAATGACAGAGGAGATGTGGAGCGAATGTTTATGCTGTGAGCTTTCCCGTCTGCACAAACTCGCCTCCCCGTCTATCTCACGGTGAGCTTTATGGAGACGGGGTCCTCTCTTAAAGCCACCTTTGCTTTTTTCTTTCATAAAAGAAATTCATCCATGTAATTGGAGCTTTAAACGTGAAAGGAAGCCTTTTCCTTCAGTGTCTTTGCTGCTTTAGCTGCGCACAGACGAAGGCAGCTGCAATGGCCGTGTGCTGAAAGCACCCTCTCTAAACAGCTTCTTCCCACATGAATCTGAATTATGCTCTATATGCGTGCCTTTCTGCTGCACTCTGACTTCAATTAGCCATCCTGCACATCTATGATTACTGTGCCAGTTGACGGTGACTGAAAAGCCAGACGTGATGTCTGTAACCAAGAGAGTCAGAGACCCCACTGGTGTACTGTGGCTGAGACCTGAGATCCCACTGCCTCAAATGATTTACATTCTGTATAATCTATGAAAGCGACTTAAATAAAGTTAATCTGAGTGGATGAAATGTGCGCTACAGCACAGCTGCTGCTGTATTTATCGTGCCAGTTATTCACCAAAGTGGATCTTTTCTTCTCTTTTAACCTTAACATCTTTATTGTCACTCCATTACAGCAGCTTTGCATGATTCACAGTCCAAAATAATCCTTTTGTACGTCACACCGGTGCAGCTCCTCAGATCGTCCTCTGTACGAAACAAGCTGTTTTAGCTCCTTTCTTCTGATTGGCTGCCCCTCCTAAACAAAGGTGGGTGGGGCTTCTTTGCACAGGATGACCATATTAAGAATATACCCTGTCTATGACATCACCTCGATCTAAAAGTAGAAAAAACTGTGACAATCTGTTCATTACTGCACATCCGCTGATTATTAGAAACATGTTTAATGTGAATGTCACTCCTCCAAAATCTGAACAGGTCCATTTACCATATGCAAGCCTGATATTGATAAGATTAGCTAGACACTGTTAATGCACTCGATCGTGGTCCAATAAAAGCATTTAGCCAAACACATTTATTTATGGATCAGCCGCATTAAACCTGGAGCGGTTCTTCAAATATATTGAATTCAGAGATTTTTATGGTTTTAAATCAAGTTTGTTTCTGTTTTTTATAACAATTCTCTAACAATGATATAATAACAAAGGACGGCAGATCAGGATATAAACTAATGTGTAGATAAATATTAAATATTTATATTATAATAATAATAATAATTTATATATATATAATTAAATATTAAAGTATAAATATTTTAAAAAGAAAGAATGAAAATTATGTAAAATCAGACTTTTAACGAGTACTTTAGAAAATGTGGTATCGAGGCCGATACCCGATACCGGTATTGGTGCATCCCTATTGTAGATAATAGATACAGTGGGGCAAAAAAGTATTTAGTCAGCCACCGATTGTGCAAGTTCCCCCACTTAAAATGATGACAGAGGTCAGTAATTTGCACCAGAGGTACACTTCAACTGTGAGAGACAGAATGTGAAAAAAAAATCCATGAATTCACATGGTAGGATTTGTAAAGAATTTATTCGTAAATCAGGGTGGAAAATAAGTATTTGGTCACCTCAAACAAGGAAAATCCCTGGCTCTCACAGACCTGTAACGTCTTCTGTAAGAAGCTTTTCTGTCCCCCACTCGTTACCTGTATGAATGGCACCTGTTTGACCTCATCATCTGTATAAAAGACACCTGTCCACAGCCTCAACCAGTCAGACTCCAAACTCCGCCATGGCCAAGACCAAAGAGCTTTCGAAGGACACCAGGAAAAGAATTGTAGACCTGCACCAGACGGGGAAGAGTGAATCTACAATAGGCAAGCAGCTTGGTGTGAAAAAATCAACTGTGGGAGCAATCATCAGAAAATGGAAGACATACAAGACCACTGATAATCTCCCTCGATCTGGGGCTCCACGCAAGATCTCATCCCGTGGGGTAAAATGATCATGAGAACGGTGAGCAAAGATCCCAGAACCACACGGGGGGACCTGGTGAATGACCTGCAGAGAGCTGGGACCAAAGTAACAAAGGTCACCATCAGTAACACACTACAACGGCAGGGAATCAAATCCCGCAGTGCCAGACGTGTTCCGCTGCTGAAGCCAGTGCATGTCCAGGCCCGTCTGAAGTTTGCCAGAGAGCACATGGATGATACAGCAGAGGATTGGGAGAATGTCATGTGGTCAGATGAAACCAAAGTAGAACTTTTTGGTATAAACTCAACTCGTCGTGTTTGGAGGAAGAAGAATACTGAGTTGCATCCCAAGAACACCATACCTACTGTGAAGCATGGGGGTGGAAACATCATGCTATGGGGCTGTTTTTCTGCCAAGGGGACAGGACGACTGATCCGTGTTAAGGACAGAATGAATGGGGCCAAGTATCGTGAGATTTTGAGCCAAAACCTCCTTCCATCAGTGAGAACTTTGAAGATGAAACGAGGCTGGGTCTTCCAACATGACAATGATCCAAAACACACCGCCCGGGCAACAAAGGAGTGGCTCCGTAAGAAGCATTTGAAAGTCCTGGAGTGGCCTAGCCAGTCTCCAGACCTCAACCCCATAGAAAATCTGTGGCGGGAGTTGAAAGTCCGTGTTGCTCGGCGACAGCCCCAAAACATCACTGCTCTTGAGAAGATCTGCATGGAGGAATGGGCCAAAATACCAGCTACTGTGTGTGCAAACCTGGTAAAGACCTATAGTAAACGTTTGACCTCTGTTATTGCCAACAAAGGTTATGTTACAAAGTATTGAGTTGTATTTTTGTTATTGACCAAATACTTATTTTCCACCCTGATTTACGAATAAATTCTTTACAAATCCTACCATGTGAATTCATGGATTTATTTTTCACATTCTGTCTCTCACAGTTGAAGTGTACCTCTGGTGCAAATTACTGACCTCTGTCATCATTTTAAGTGGGGGAACTTGCACAATCGGTGGCTGACTAAATACTTTTTTGCCCCACTGTAAATAGATAAATATTAAAGTATGAATATTCTAGAAAAGAAAGAATGAAAATTATGTAAAATCAGCCTTTAAAGTATTATCAGTAAAATCAGGTTTGTGTTGGTTTTTGGGATTTTTACACATAAATCAACAGTTTTCATCTTATAAATTATTAGTTTTTCATATTAATCTCTTTACGCAGCACTACATTTGTCTCTCACTGCATTTGTAACCGTGATCATGTAGTGTCCATGCTGAATAGGATTTTAAACACACATACGCAGAGCCGAACGGCCCATGTCAAGCGTGTTCGCCCTGAAGACTATCAGCTCTCCGGGGAGAGAGGCCATCGAGCAGCATTATCGACATTATAGACGCCTCAGCCTGGAGATAGGCTTCCCATCGATCCCCTGATTAATTACTATCTGCAGGCAGCAGCACAGTGAGGGATGGAGGAGGAGGAGGAGGTGAGAATGATAGAAAAGGGGGAGAAAGACTGAAAGAGGGGGGGAGAGAGCAGGGAGAGTACACCTTGGACTATCTATGAATATCAGCTAAAGGCTACGCAGTAATCTTCCAGGTGGAATATTATTTATTGATATATAGGTAGGCAAGAACCCTTATCTTACCCCCCGAACACACAGCCAAGGACAAAGTGAAACTCACACATTACTGTGGTGGAAACAACTCGCAAAGACGAGTAGAGGACACTGAAGCATCCACACTTTCAACCAGGTGACACAACATGGCTAATAGAGAAAAACAAGCATGCCACATGTTTATTCGAGCCTCTGTGCGCACTGTCAGCACCTCCTCGTCTTAGCCTCCACCGTCTAACCAGAAGAGTCCGTATCGGTTAAGAGCTAGCCTGCACAGTGTATCCACAGCTTTGTTAGGAGCTGTTCAGGTATTTCACAGAGTGACACGGCCCGAATGCAGGCGCATAAGCTTATTGACTTACGTTACAGCAGGTCGACGGTCTCAGGGGGACGAGGAGTGACGCCGCAGCCTTTAACTGGAGTTCATTAATGGTAACCGCTTGTCCTGACCAGTCGCCCTCCTCAGGGAAGGAAAATAAACAACCAAAACCTGCACTTCCTCTAATGTCCACTCGAAAACTGAGGCCATTATTGGGTTGTGGCCTCTCTGACTAACAGCTCGGCTTCACCTGAACTGGACCTCTGAACCATGTATGGAGCATTTTAATGACATTATCCACCAACAGTGTGGCTGCTGTGGTGTTACCTAGCGCTGGGTATCGATTCGATTCTGACTCACAAGGTCCTATTCGATTTGATCGTAACGTTACTAACAGACCGCCCAGGAAGTCTGAGCTCGTCTTCACAGAAGTGCCTTAAATGTGCCTTACTTTTAATGACCACAAGGGGGCAATACACGTGGTTGCCCACACCTTTAAATTACCCTTTAACCTCCTAGGACCTGCGTCCACATATGTGGACATCACATTTTGGGTTATTTAGACCAAAATACTCAATTTTGCTCTACAAGCACCTGATATTCACTTACGAAGACATTATGCTGCTACTGTTCTATCAGAATTTTAAACGAATATCCTCATATGTGGCTCTTATTTTTCTTAAAAACAAAAATAAGGTAAAAAAAAATCTGGTAATTCTTTGTTTTTACATTCATCAGGCCCCAATCAGCCCAAATATCAAAGAGAAATTAAAAATGCATGTCGGGGAAGAGTTCGGGTCTTAAGTTAACATCACTTACAACCTTATGGAAGTCAAATAATTTGCTGTAATGAGCACATAAACCTCATTTAAACCAGGAAGACCTGGCCATGAAGGCACAACATTAAATCATATAAAACATGAATAACATAATACTTTATAAAAAGCTCTCAACTCTCTCTGACAGACAGAGATGAGATTATTGGTGACCAGAAAGGTTCAAAGGTTATGCAAAGGTTCAAAATAAGAAAATGTTCAGAGGAAGTTCCGGGTACCCAACAAGGAGCCGACTGTGATCAGCATAAATCACAGGAACAGGTTTGTGCTGCTGCTCGTCAGGCTGAATGAGAAGCTTGAGTCTGTACAGCCAGCTGAGTAAAGCATGGTGTCATCTGCATAAAGGTGCACTTTAGCTGTATTATTAGCTGTCTTATTAATGATAGTGCAAATGAACCTGAACCACGGTGGACTCCTCTGAAACTCTTCAGGAAACCTGACATCTGCAGCTTCCAGCAGCATCACCAAGTCTGCCTAACAGCAGCTCAACAAATACAACAACACAATTATTCTTCTGGTCCATTAATATTGTGATTTGTTCCCAACATAGCTGTTGGTACCATGACCCAGTCGAACGTCAGACTTTCGTCAGTTTCACCTAAGATATTAATATCAGCCAAACATTTAAGCTAAGAGTTTATTTCAGATTAACAGGGTGATAATTGTTTAAGCCTGGAGGGTCACAGCCTTTCACAAGATGCCTGATGTTAGTCTGGAGACTGTCAGGTGAGTAATGTACATCGTGTAAATATAAAGCAAACAAGATGTTTTTTACAATCCAACATTTTATTTTCTAGCAGCACTTCGCAGCACGAAGCTTTAACAGCTTAAATGTGGCTCCAGTCACGTTACCTTACTTAAAGCAGGTAAATGAAGCTAATTAGTATCTTGAAGTAGTTCCTGACACAGTGGATGGTTTTAGAAATGACGGCACCTCCTAAAACTGTTCTGAGAGGAAACTTTTCCAGTGACAAAGAGAATAAAGTTCTACCTTCCACCCACTCCACTCACCCAGCGAGAACTTTGAGGGCTGTAGGCGTAGAAAGAGAGAAGGAACTGTGCTGAATGCTTAATGCATTGATAATCGACTATCATCGAAATAACATTGAGAACATGAGAGAAAAACAGACAAGAAATCCTCTTATTTAATATTTCATGTGTGGAGTTGGTGGTGCATGTTTTTGTTCTGCTGTTATCAGAGGATCCAAAGGGAGGAGCTCACACAGAGAGGCAGGAATACAGAAAGAATCCCGAGTATGGGATCAACATGGAAAACAGGCAGGTTTGTGTGTGTGTGTGTGTGTGTGTGTGTGTGTGTGTGTGTGTGTGTGTGTGTGTGTGTGTGTGTTCCCACTGACCTGAAAAGCTCTGTTAATGCTGGATCCACAGGCACTGGAAGAGAAACACAGAGAGATTATGAAACATGTGAAATCCGCCTGAACGGCCACGACTGTGACTCTGCATCAGTTTCCTGTGACATCATCAGGGAAACTCGGAGCTGGAGGGAACGTCACTGAATGCAGGCGTATATTCATCGTCTATACTTGTGTCTGAGGACGTGTGATCTGTCTGCAGCTTATTACTCTCGTCTGAATGTTTGGATCAACAACATGGAAACGATGCAGCGTCACAAAGTTGTCACTTTCATATGTGTATGAAGACCAGGACGAGTCAGTGGACGTCACACTGAAATGTAACACCCGTTAAACTGATAAATATTATATCATATTTGATAAACTAAAAAAACTGAAACTAATAATAACAAAGCTTTTAAGATAAACATTAAAAACTACAGTTTAACGTTAATAAACTGTCTCTAAATCTAAATATTACAACGTTTGAAAACTGAAAAGAAATTGATTCAAATCTATGATTTTAAAATTAAGAGAATTATTGCAGGAAAAATCTCAACATGGTGACAAATATGATTATAAAGACCAAAGGGATGGAAAAAATTCAATATACTTTATAATATAAGAGTCGAAATTTCATTTGTAATTTCTCTGTGGCAGTATTTTATTTTGATATAATATTTTTATATGATATGATATATATACATTTGGGTTTTGTGCTAGTAAAAAGTAAAACGCTGTCATGTTTGCAGACGATACACGTTTATTTTGCTGCATTCAGAGGCAGCTGGAGCAGAATAAAGAATAATCTTTAAACTTTCATGACAACAAAATTGGTTCGATTATTTATATTTAACATCTGTGATTTTAAAAAGTGCAAAATGTTCGAGTGTCACCAGGGATCATAAATGAACAAATAAATATGTTGAAAGGACAAAAGTAACGTTGTGAGAGCTGAGGCATCACAATGAGAACAATTTAGATACAATGTGTCCTTGGTTGGAATATTTCACTTTAATTTCATGGGACAAAAAGCATGTAGATAATGGAAGCTCTGAAAGTAACAACAACAACGATAATAATAATAATAATAATAATAATAATAATGATGATAATAATACTACTACTACTACTACTACTACTAATGATAATAATAATAATAATAATGATAATAATAATAATAATAATAATGATAATAATAATGATAATAATAATGATAATAATAATAATAATAATAATAATAATAATAAAATGGATTATTCCTAAAAACGCAAGTCTAAAAACCTGAACTCAAAGTCACCAAGATCCCATAATTTCCTTGTACATGAACAGTGGCAATAAAGTGCTATTCTATTCTATTCTATTCTATTCTGGCGTTTGGGATCCTGTCCTTTGGTGCACAGACGTGACCCTTGACCCAGCAGACTCGTTGCTGTGTGTGACCTGCAGGACTGTCAGACGTCTGTTTGAGATGATTCGTATGTCACTGATTGCCAAAAGTGAACTTTTCTAAATGCTGCTCGTCTAACAGCCTGAGTGGGCGTTACACAGCTGGGACTAGCTTCACAGATGAGAGCTGTAGAAGGATACGGGCTTAAACATCACTGGGATTAGCGAACAAAGGTCAAAGGTCAGTCCCATGTTATACTGCAGATGCTCTCTGTTTAAATGATTCTGTCTAAATGAAGGGAACGATGATCTCAGTGACACATCTTTGGTTTCGCCTGAACTTCAACCACGCGGCTGACGAGCTGCTTGATCCTCGTGATGGAGGAGCAGCGGTCGCCGCTTTCATCCTCGCCTGGTCAAAGATGTCGGGCACTCAGAGTGGATAAAATATGAATGTAGCATCTTAGATGTTTCAGAGTGGACCGAGCCTCGGTTCGGTTTTATTTTCCAGAGGAGAGTCGCTGACAGCTGCCGTTTCTTTGGTTTAAATAAAGTTCAATCACCTGTTTTCACTTCGCAGGGTTTCGTAGGAGTGGATATCGCTGCGGTAGATATTTCATTGTGAACAAAGCTCTTAAAATGTGGATTTCTGTTTCTGTCAGATATAAAACGAGCGACAGAGGAGCAGAGAGCCGCGGGAAAAGCCAACTCGAGTGTGACAGTCTGGGATTTGTGCAGTAGCGTGTGTGCGCTGTGTGTGTTTGTGTTGGGGGAGTGAAGGTCACCCTGAATGGTGTGTGCGTGCATGTGCGTGTGTGTGCAGATACCTTTGGAGCGTGTGCGATGGCGCTTATCATCTGCATCCACCTCCATCTGCAGAGAGGCACAAACAAGCTGTTAAACACACAACAGACACGTCGCAAAATTAGCTTTCATTTGGATCCATGTTCGCTCAGGTGCTCGGGACTTTTCTGCAGCTTGTCAAACATTTCAATTCACACCCGACGTCGGAAAGAACATTTCACGAGACGACCGACGGCAGCGTTTGTGGAAATGATTAAAATCCTTCAGTAAGATTCGAGTTGTCGCCCTGCGCTGGTAACAGAGACCTAAAACCTCATGAAAGCAAACAGCCAAACCCACGGGCGTTACGCCAATGCTGTGCTTCGCTTTTCCTCAGGAACTCTTTGGGAACCGTGTTAATTTCCAAAGTCTGACCACAACAGATGACGGAGTTTGTGAGCTGACTCCAAAGAAGCTTCATGGTCACTCTTTATCCTCCATCTGCCCCACGGTGCCAGCTTTTATACATAAACATGTGACTGTTCAATCAGTCATGTTACAGATTTATTGACCTCATCAAACATCAGACTTCATTTCCTGGGATAAATATTCCACCTTACTTTCACATGGAGCCCTGCTGTGGGGCTGAACAACAGTATTTCCTGGTCACACAGCTGTCCTGAAGGAGGAAGCAGTTTGTGTATCAGGCCAGTTTAACATGAGGACTCCCATCACTGCTGGAGCCCCTGGTGGGCGTTAGAGGAACTGCAGGTTTTATTTCTTTATTTTGGCCGGCCCTCACAGATGGGTGAGGAGCAGTGTTGGTCAAGTTACTTGAAAAAAGTAATCAGTAACTAATTACTGATTACTTCCCCCAAAAAGTAATCCAGTTACTTTACTGATTACTTATTTTCAAAGTAATTAATTACTTAGTTACTTAGTTACTATTTAAAAACATGATTTACAACCTGAATAGGTGATAAAGTGATAGATCTTTCAGCCCAATTCTACTTTTTCTACATAATCATCATACAAAATGTAATCAAATGGAAAAGTCTCTTTTTAAAACTTGTTTTATTAGTTTTAATCTTTTAACTTTATGCATCAAACAAAAATGTAATTATCTGCAACATTCTCTGACTGGAAGAAATTAGTTTAACATTTAAACCTATTTTCTGCACATTCCAGCTCATAAAATAAAATATATATTTTTGTGTTTACACTCAGTCTTTCAAATAGATGCAAGTAAAACACAGCAGAAAATAAATAAAGTCACAGACTAGCGGTCCTGTTGCTCTATTTTCACCTGTAAAGCAGGAGTGGGGTAGGCGGAGGGTTACCCTGGTGCAGGTGTGCAGCGGTCAGTGGAAGAATCCGCGAGTTTCTCTGTGAGTTTCCCATTACGTCGTAGCTACTCGGTGCTTGCTCGGAAGTTTAGGGGTTTTTTCGCTGTAAAAAGAAGTTTTCTTCCCACGCACAACGGACACTAATGTTTTTGTCACTTTTTATGGAATCAAACTCAAAGTAAGGTCAGTACTTCCACGCTTTAAACGCTGCACGCTCATACTCTCTCTGCACTCGATATATGATCCATTGTTGATCTGCACACAGCTGTTGTCACGAACGTCGCACTCGCTTACGTCACTGTCATGAGACATTCTCGCAAAAAAAATCACGGTTTTAGTAACGCAGTATCGCAGCGTTCCTACGGGAAAGTAACGGTAATCTAATTACGTTTTTGCAACAGTAATCCCTTACTTTACTCGTTACTTGAAAAAAGTAATCGGATTACCCCATGCCCATCTCTGGTGAGGAGTTCATCCATCCAGGAGGGGCTCAGAAAGCTGACGAATTGGCGCTTCTGTCAGGACAGAATATTTTACTTGGATCACTGAAACCCAAACACTGAGCTGCACAATAAAAGCACTTCCTGTCCGCACCATTAAAAGCTCCTCCTGCTGATTTGAAGTGATTGTTGGGAATCATCTAATTATTAACACGAGCCATGCGAGCACACAGCCAGCACACGAAGGAACAAAGACTTTCACGTCTCCATGAAAGGCGCAGATACCGCAGCATGCGCCCTGAAAGAGCCGACATGAGGTATAAAACCCACAAGGTGACTTTTCATCCAGTCTGAGGTGGATTACACATGTTGGAGCGATAGCATCGCCGCTGCTCGTTGTTCCAGAGAAGCTTTGATAAAACAGAAGAGCACTGGGCATTTTAGTCTCATTTTAATCTCCCGCTCTCACACACACCAACAACACACGCTCAGCCGGTCCCTCCTTACTGCACTAATAAGATTTACGAGGTATCCTCGCTTTTCATCATTTTATTTTTCTCCCGTCGAAACATTTATGGGCGTTCGTAAAGAAACACACCATTAGAGCTGAGGGGCTCTACAGTAAAGTAAGTGTGGTGTTAATAAATCACGTTTAATAAAAAGAGACATCCAAACAGGGCCTCCGTCACAGCCCAAACCTGCCAGGCAGGCATGAATATTTAGGGACATCTGGAAATAAAGCAGGGACGCTCCGAGGTGTTGGGATTTATGACGGCTCGTTGAGAGGATAAACCTGCCTCAGAGGGATGTGCAGGTCTGACATACACGAGCCCCAGCGGCATCGTGGGTGGGACAAACATCGCTGCGTGGCCACAAGAATTTGATTTAAAACTTTGGACTTTGGATTATTCTTCACGGTTTTCGCTTCACTTCATCGGCGGAGATAGCAGCTTCCAGCAGGATGTTAGTCCGACACACGTCAGCACGGTTCAGTCGGGAGGCCCTGCAACATAAAGCACCTTTAAAAATGCCTCCAAATCTCTCAGCTGCCTCCAACATCCTGTGAACTGATTGGTAAGCGACGGCTGGCCTTTCCATGCGTGCAGAGGAGATACGAGCTGTGGACTAAAGTCCGGCTTGTTTATGCACACATGCTAACAGAGCCTATCGGACGCTGTCAGACGCTCTCTGAGGGTTTGAAGCGAGGCCCGAGTCGCCGCCGAACACGAGCGGATCCGGGAAGCCTCGTCGTTTACTTCCCTCGAGCTTCCTCGGGAGACTTGGACCCGGGAAGCGCGCACGCCTCTGCAGCTCGCCATATGTTGGCGAGTCATGCGTATTGCGTCTGGCTTTTTCTCTCTCTTAGCACCCCATGGGAAAATGTCACGGCTGTAATGAAGGTTAGCCTGCTTATTGAGGATTAGTTGGAGGCCCACTCCTTCTCTGTCTGTGTCTCAATTAGAGCTGGGATCAATGGCATTAAAGGCCCAGATGAATGACCACTGAGTCACGCTGATCCCTGCTCCGAAAGTTCACACTGCTTAGTTAAGAAAACACCTCGAACGATGAGAAAACTCTGCATGTGTGAATATTTCTGCACAGCGAGCAGATTTAACTGATTGTGTGTGAAAACTGTCCACTGAACGTCCGGTAAATGTTTAAGTTAATGAATTTTCCTTTTTTTCATAAACTCATCATTTTCAAAGTTTCAAAGCAGGACTTAGTCGTCTTTGGACCGGAGACACGAGGGAGACAAACGACTGTAACCAACAAACGTTTGATCCTGTTGTCGTTGAAGCAGTTTGGTGCTTTAACACATCCATGAAACAGGAATAAGACTCTCAGTCTTCAGTGACTGGATGAAGTGGAAACAAATCTGTTGCTACATCCACAGAAACTCACATCAACTGTTTCCAATCAGACTCCAGAAGCTCACGGGCCTGAAACTCGCAGCAACTTTGCTTCTATATGAGAACAAAACCAGAACATAGCTGCTGACGACCTGCCTGTGATTATTAACGAGGCCGTGAGGAACCTCCATCAGTCTGAGACTGTTTGCAGACAGGTTGCATCCCAGCAGGTGACCTTGGCCAAGGTTGCTCGGATACAATCAGTCCCTGGCATCGCCGGGCAACCGCTGATTCATGTCCTGTTTGGAAGAAGGTTAGTGCTCCCCCCCCCCCCCCCCCCCCACACACACACACACACAGTTTGTACGCTTCATCCATTACAAAATAATAAAACAATATGTTCAATCTAAAATTTAACCTGCAGAGTTACCCAGTCATGGTGTGCACTATGTTTGGTGACGTTTGCATCAAAACATCAAAACTAAAATGATATTTTTCAAAAACAAAGTTATTACAGGTCGTTAAAGTTTAACAGCAAAGATCAGAGTTTATTTTCCTACACTGACAACAATAAACGGCTTCATCAGCTTTCACAGGCTCAGCAGTAATCCTGCTAAAATTAATTATTATAAAACTTTCAGCAGAATTTAGTCTGAAGCCACAAATGTTTGTTAAAAAAAACAGAAACACAAAATCTCAGCTTGAATGTTGCAGTCGGCCAATCACGTTTCAGACTGGTGTAGGACTCAGTGGCGCCTAGATGAACCCTCTGATGAGCGCCGCGTGTTCGTGCAAACACGTGTTCAGCAGTGCTGCGAGGCACAGCTCAGACTGTTTTTTATTCTCCGGGATCTTTATGACGTCACAGAGACGGCCCTTACAGGGTCATCCCAGACACAGAAGCCACACCTACCTTCTGTTTATTTGAGACAGAGTGCCAATCAGAATAAAATGCTTTAAAGGGGGAGGAGCTAAAGCAGTTTCAGACAGAGGATGAGGTGAGGCGCTTAAAGAAGGATTATTACGAGGAGAGAATCATGCAAAGCTGCTCACTGATGAAACCACGGAGCTGGAAGCAGCAGAGTCCAGTTCAGAGAGGCTTAACTTTTGATGCACAACCTTAACGTTAATGAAGCTAACGGAGTGATTCACTCTTCATTTCACGCATGACGTCCTCGCGGCTTTATTTGGTAGGATCCAAACGAGCACAATCCTTTTAGCGCGTCCTTACTCGGAAGTTCTTCACATGTTTTCTGATTTGCATCCATGAATTTTAGCCTGGGCTGCACAAACACACGAAGCAGGTCACGAACGGGAGCGAGACTCTTAATTCAGCTCACATACAGGAAACAGCAGCAGCGCCGATCAGAGTCGAGATCAATGCAAAAATAAAATGCATCAAAAAAGGTTTCAGGGAGGAGAAACGGGGTTAGCGTTGGAATATGCACAGAGACACAGAACAAGCATTTTGTGTGTTTATGATCTAGGTGGTGATGGGGGAGGGGGGGGAGGAGGGGGAGGGGCTCAGACATCTGTCACAACAGTTCACATCGTCATTGCTTCCCTTTGTTTTACCCTTGAAGTTTTGGGAGAATGCGTTTCAGGCATATGGCGCCCAACCCCACCCTCACACACACACACACACACACACACACATTGATATTCTGTGCAGCGTAGCAGCAGGGGGGAGCCACCAAAACCGTGCTGGCATTATCGAATTTCACTGCAAATAGGTATTTACGCCGTGCATCATCCAGTGGCAGTAAACACGTGTGCCAAACCGACGCTAAGTGCATCTGAATTAGTGTGAAGGGCCGCCGAGATAGCATCTGAGTGGGCGTTCGCCGTGTGTGTGTGTGTGTGAGGCTGGAATCTGGGGAGTGATTCCTAACTAGGAATGAAAATGGTTTTGGTGGGTGACAGCAGCTGTGCAGGGCGCTGAAACGCTGCAATCGCAATATAATAAAACAATTTATGAGCTGGTCCGCCGATGACAGCGCGCTGGAACGGTGTGGATGTGAAACTAACCTGATTTCTTTAACGACTAAGCGGATCTCATGTTTTATCCTTCATAAAACTCTGATTTTATTCAGCCTCGCCATCCGGACGCTTGGAAAACATTCCATCTTTGAGCCTCGCGTTTGATCGTTACTAAACATAAAAGCAGCTGTAAACATCTGGGCTTCTATAGTCACCTGACCCTGAGACTTAGCCATAAAGGATGGACACGCCACCAGGACATGTTTGTGCCATGTTTCCGCTGCTTTGGTGGAGCCAGAGGTGACAACGTCTATGCAACAGGGTGCAGGGTGCACACTAGCACCAAAATGTACCTGTGCAGTTCTTTCTGCTGTCCTGCAGGGGGCGACTCCTCTGTCTGACTGTATGGAAAATAAGCTTCCTGCTCACTTTCCTGATGACTTCATGAGTTGTATCCCAATTCAGGGTCTGCAGCCTTAAAGTACGCAGCCTCAACGGTCCTCAAGGGCCGCGTACTTAAAGACCGCTAAGGCCGGAAGTGCGAGGCTTGTGAAATGGGACGGTCTAGCCTCCGTTGCGCTGCCCAGGTTGCCTAGCAACCATGATACTAACAGCTAGAAACGTTTCATACAGCTTTGTTTGACAGAAATGAAGGAGAAAATCTTTTGTTCATTTGTTTGTTTCTACATGAGCTTTGATCATTCTCTGATTAAGCTCAGCTATTGAACGGCGTATATTTTAAAGTAAAGGCTTTAAAACCAAGTTAGTACAAACGTCACTAATGTCACATGACTTTGCTGACATGTGGCCAACAGGAATGTTTTAATGTTCTTCGTTAGTAAACATTTGCACATAAATAAGTGACATAATATTCAGTACTTACTTAAAGTTTACTCTTCGGGTGCCCCTCATCTGCCGTTTTTTTTCAGCAAAATTATCCACACCCACCGCCGTGCTATGAATTCTGGGATATGTTGGGCCACGAAGTCTACACCGCCACGTCCTTAAAATTCAGGGAAATGAAGGACGCATTTGAGGGCCGCATTTCGAGCAGCCTTCGAATTGGGACAGCCTTCGTCGCGTCGCTGTGATGTAATCGGCCTTAAAATGCGGCCTTTAAGGCTGCAGACCCTGAGTTGGGATACAGCCATGGTCTCAGGTGCTTTCCCAGGAAGCAGGACAGGATTCGGAGCAGGTGATCGATAAGCTGATAAATTAAAGTAAAAAAATCTGGCTCCTAAATGTTTGGCTGAAGCTTTTATTGGACGACGTGATCGCTGAATCTGCTTTCGATATCCAGGCAGCGATCGAAGCCGTTTGGTTTCCAACACATTTTTGTGTGAGCAAATAAATAAATCAGTACAAAGAGTCATAAAAGCTCAGTGTTGCCATGATTTCAGGAGGAAAACCAACATGATCCTGCAGACGCGCTGTACCTGAAGCGTTGTGGGCGTGACACAGCTCGTTGGCCCCGACCTCTGCTTCCAGCGTGACCTTCTGACGTTCGGCGAGGGAGGAGCGGCTCACCACGTCTCCTCCAAACTCATTTTCTGCACAGAGGGAGGAAGGAGAACACGCATCATTAAAATCATTCCCAGAACAATCACATTCACACACAGAGCCGTGACAGCATCTGAAATTTCCTCTCCTCCTTTGACTCCGGGCTCATGAATAGTCATATAGCGTCAGCTATGCGGCGCACGCCAAAGCCAACGCTGATTTCCGCCATAACGACGGCCGCTTGTCGTGTGCGATAGGCTTGGCAACATGGGGTAATTAGCTAGATCTATCATCTGCTGCAGGAAGTGGGGACAAATATAGCTAATGATCCGTGCCTGCCTCCATGATTCCTCTCCTCGGCTCTCCATCCTCTGCTGAGCTCGAGGAAGAGGAGGCAGAGAGGGGGGTCCCCGCTCTGTCGATGGGAAAAAAATGACCCGAGATGGAGAAAGGGAAGAAGACGGAGGAGACGGAGGTGTGAGGGAACATGTCAACCCTCCCTCCGCCTGTCAATGCTCCTCCATCCGCTGCAGCTAATTGAGAAAACGTATGGAAGGAGAACAGATGAGGTGTCGATGGTGTGTAGAGTGAAGGCCCCCATAGGGAGCGCAGCAGACGGCCGTGACACACACACACACACACACACACACACACACACACACACACACACACGCTGAAAGCAGAGTGAATCCAAACAATAGCTGCTCCCTGAGGACTAACAGCCGTACACCGAGTGTGTCTGCGTTATGTAAAAGGAGTGCTGGTGCTTAAGCGGACTTTACTTTGAACCAGCAGGGGGTCTCTTTCGACCCCCCATCCACACACACACACACACACACACACACACACACACCTCTGCTTTCCACTTTCTTTGCAGCGTTTCTTCTTTGTAGTTTGAACGGTGCGTGCGGAGGCAGCGTGGGTGGGGGCTGTAAGGGGATCGCACAAACAACTTTGAAAGTGGCTATTAACAGGAAACCCTAATGTGAAACAATGGGACACTCAAACTATATTTTCATTTTACGAGCGCGGCCCCGCTGCCTTTGTTTCATGAAAAAAACGCGACAGAGGCTGCCGGTTCGTATTTGATTACAGCCTCCGGGGCATTTCATTCAGAAAACGTGGGAATAAAACAAAGTCGGAGCGGATTCGGACGTGGGTGGCTGCAGAAATGTAAAACCTGCAGATGAAACAGCAGCTCGAGAGGTAAAAGAATCAACCGTTTGCTTCCTGTCTGTCTGTCGGACGACTGTGCAAAAATGTTTTAATCTAAGAAAAGTAGCATCCAGTGAAAATGTAGAAAAAGTTCAAATGTTTAACTGTAAATTAATTTTCTCGCACATGTTTATTCCTCTTTATAGTCACGACTGTGCAGCCAGACAACGAGACAAACGCTGCGAACCAACCGACTTTTACAGACCTCGGCTTCATGAAACATTTGTGAGTCCAAATGAAACAAAATCTTTCAGCTTCGATGAAATGATCTCAGAATTTATGAGTTAAAAGATTTACGAGAGCTTAGCAGCAAATTACTGAAACATTTCAGCTTTTGCTTGAATTCTGGACGTAAACAAAGACAAAAAACTGAACGCCTGCGACGTTTGGAGGGTCGGACGTGTAACGTGCTACAGGATGCTAGCCTCTGAGCAGCGGTCAGGCTAATATAAAGGCATTAGCACACAAAGGCTGTTCTCGGTGATGGACTGAAGACGCCAAAAATGGCGGTGACTTGAGCCCAGAGAAGGTCTGAGATGATCCAACCACAGCACGAGGTCGTTAATCTGCTGCTGCACGGTTTGGAGTAAATCTACAGCGCCAGGTTTGAAAAAGCTGCACAGAAACATCAGTAATAATCACGTCTCACCCAAAGTTTCCATTTCTGTTTAACCCTTTAAGACCTACCACAGAACCAAGTCCGCCAGAGCTTATCTTTATATCTTTACATGCTGTGGAGCCATTTTTGGGAGCATTTCAAGTTGCTATACATCAATACAACCATTACAGCCCAAATTTTAATAATATGTCTGCATTAAGTGCATAGTAATTACATAAATTGAAAAGTGCAACAAACTACAAAAAAAGTGAAAATCGTTTTTGTTTTTTTAACATATATTTCTAGTTAGAGAAATTTAAGAGGCTTATCCCTCAAAACTGTAAATACAAAAAAGTTGCACAAAATAGTTTCCCACCACAGGAAATTTATTTTGAGTGTCTTCATAGTTTTATTTTTGAAATACACCAATTTCTATAAACTGCAGGAAAAACGAAAATAAATATTATAATGCAAATTTGCAAAAAAGCAGCATATGGATCAAAATAAACTATTTCCAGCAGCAATATGAGTCCTAAGCATCCCAGAAACCACACAGAAAGTCATAAAGTCAAACATAACTTTTATAAACACCAGTATAGGCTCATGAGGCCCTGATGGTAAAAACTACATTTCCACGAAAATGACGTCACCTCCGGTTTCGGGCAGGTCATGGCGGACATGCGATAGTTCGCGCTGATGGACGTAGGAAGTGTTACGAACAGCTGATCGGATCGGCAAAGCGTGTTTCTGGAATATTATGTTTTTGTTGCTGCAAGTGCTTTTTATGCAGTTTTTGCAAAGTTATATGTGGAAGGAAACTGTGACCGAGGACAAGCTGATGGCATAAGATGTAAGTACAACTCCTCCGGTTTCATATGCAAAAAAAATTATTGCGCTAGCTCACGTGGTTGCAGAGCTACCGGGATTTAAAAATAGTTACACAAAACGGAGCGTGCTGCTCTGACCGGCTTTAAAGGGTTAAACATTCTGATATTATCTTCACATCATCATCCAAACGTTTCATGTTTTATTATTTTTTACCTGTTTATCATCTCTCTGTTAAACGTCTTTACCTGCAATAATATCAATAACTACAGCAGTTCAGCTCCTGTATTTGAGGTCAGCAGCAGTCACAGGACAGAGTAAACCTCTGGAGTCAAACATCTGGAGAGGGCAGCAAATAACCAACATCCACGCAGCCAGCATCGTGCAGAACATTTATCAAGCTCTAAACCATGAAGAAAAAACTGTAGTTTTCTTGTAATTCACTCCACAGGAAGTCATGAGACTGGTTCAGTCGCTCTGTTGGCTAGCAAGTTTGGTCAAGAAGTTGGACCTTGGCTCAACTTCCTGGAATGTTTACCAATGAGCTTTGGTGGCATACGTCCATAAATACATGCTGGGAAAGACTCTCAGAGTCCTCAAGCAAACATCACAAATGAACCCAGATCCAGATCCTGCAGGATCCAGCTCAGACACCTGCTAATCACTGCTCAGTAACATCCACATAAAATCCCAGAACTGATCTTAACCTCACAGCAGCAAAGTTATTTTCAGATGATGTCATTAAAAATGGCCCCAAATGCTCCAACAGCACAAACAGTTAGCAGGCAGCTAGCTGCTACAGCCATCACCATCCACCTGTCAGTCAAAGAGGCCACGCCCCCAATAATGCAAACTTTACGTTTTAATAAAGTGTAAACAGGCACCAGAAGCAGTTTCTGTATCAGGCTGTAAACACGTTTAGTTTAACATGGTGGGCACGGACTAGCTGGTGGAGCCTCCGGTGGACGTCGGAGGAACTGCAGGTAGTTTCATCAAGCTTAACGTGAGTAATCAGCACAAGTTTCATGTAGCGTCTCCTAACTGTGGACTAATTCATCAAGTTTTGCGAATGATTTCAAGTAAATTTCTCCTCCTTTTACCCCATTAAATACCCAAACACACACACACACACACACACACAGACACACACTCCTGGGTCTTTATAATCAGAGTGCAAGTGATGGGTCTGTCCTCTGATCAAGGTCTTCATGTGGAGGCTGATGACAAATCACAGCTCTGTGACTCCTCATCAGCGCGAAGTGTGTGTGTGTCTGTGTGTGTGTGCACGCGTGTGCGTGTGGGAAAAGAAGACCGACAAAGGCGTGTATGTGCAGCAGAAACGATGCAGCGCGGCTGTTGGTGTCGATGTTGTTCCGGTCGTGCAGTCGGTTTGCTAATCTGCACGTTTCAGCACAAGGACAGCGACAGGCAGCAAAGCGGAGGAGGAATCGGCCTTCAGCTCGAATGGGAACACACATACACGCACACACACAGTCACACACACACACTCTGTTACACAGTCACACAGTCGCACACTGGGATGTGCACACAGCTATTCTTGTTCCCCTCCTTTGTTACAAAGGAAGAATATATGACCAAGGACTGTTAGACTGTGTGTGTGTGTGTGTCTGTGTGTGTGTGTGTGTGTGTGTGTGTGTGTCTGTGTGTGTGTGTGTGTATTCCTAAGAGAAAAAGAAGAGACCATGCCTGCCCTTTTCTGGGCTTCTATATCTATCAAAGCCACAGTACACACTGTAAATAGGCTGGAAGACTGGCTGCACACACACACACACACACACACACACACACACACACACACACACACACACACACACTCTCACTCACTCACTGTAATGATACCCTATTGTATGGTGATGTACACTGCAGTATGGGAAATGGGCTGTGACACAAACTACACACATCACACCCAAAGAAATCACACCAGTCACACAGAAACACACACATATAAGCACATATTACAGCAGAGACACATGCTTTATTCATGTGATGTGTAAGCACGCGCACGCACGCACACACACAGACACACACACACACACACACACTCACAGCCTCTGAGAGCGACTGGGGCTGCCTGACCTACATTCTCGATACGTATACAGGCTGAGAGGAGATGAAATCTCTCTCTGTTTCTTCCTCTATGTTCTGTATCCTCTATTCTCACACACACACGCACACACACACACACACACACACACACACACACACACACACACAGAGGAGATGAAGGACTCAGGCTGCAGATGCATCCTCAGCCATGTGTGTCCTGATTCTTCATGTTTGCTGCTTTAGATAACAGAAGCTCCTCAGAGTCACAGGTGAGACCGTCTCCTGTTGGTCGCACGTCGGTGGGTGATGGAGGATCTGACGCTGCTTTTATCACCATGATATGAAGAAATGTTCCAAAATTATGAATCAAAAACAGAGATAATCTTTATTAAACACAACAAGTTGTTTACATCTCTGCAGTTTCTTTAAAGAAATGATGTTACCGAGCTGCACCTGTCTTTGAGTTTATATTTTCTTTACAGTATTTTTGTCTTTTGCCTTCTTGTCTCTCTGCTGCTGGAACACCTGAATTTCACCAATGAGGGAAAATAAAGGATATTTCTACTCTACTCTATTCTGTTCTATTCTAACTTATTCCCTCATATGTGTCCATTTCAGTAGGCTTTATGCCATGAAGGACGAGGACAGTTACCTGCCTTCATTTTAGATGTAAGCTCACCGTTGTATGTTTAGCTAATCGACTCCATCAGTCTGTTTCTGTCTCTGCATTTATTCTTTCATCGAGCTGTCGTAGCTGCTGCGACCGGCGTTTCCACCCCGCGGTGCTGTGTTCAAACTCTGATGTGATCCCATCCTCACAACTCCAAAGCTGTTTGTTCATGTTGAGAATGGGACTGATGTGAGCTACCAGGTGTACGTTACAAGTTTGGGCTAAACGCCTTCTCGTAGCACATATGCTTTGCATTCTGGGATGTGGCGGGGTATCAGTTGGGCTAGCAGCTAGCTGTGAAACAAGCGTAATGCTCAGGAACACAGCAGCTTCTTCCTGTTTAGGTTTATCCAGGCTGAAGACACGAAGGCGCGAGCAAACCCGCTAACTCGCAGAGCCAGCGGTTCTTTATGTGCCGACCCAGCAACACATACAAACGTGGAAACAAGAACAACAGCTGATCAATCATCGCCGTACCAACGAGTCATTTTTAACCAATCAGGATTCGGGCTCTGCACAGGGTAATCACTTCCTGTCGGATCGCTTTCTAATAACCTTCTACACAGTCAGATCTCTTTTTACGAGGCGAGGTGTCGCCCCCTGCTGGACACGAGAAAGAACGCACTTCTGTGTTAGCGTCAGTGTTAGCGTCACTTTTCCGTCCTGGAGTCGAGTCGATCGTTATTTATGATTTCTAAAGAAGAAAAACAGCAAATCGAGCAGTGCATGCTGTTTTATCATTTATGAATTTATGAATAATCGCCTTGAACAGTGATGTTTGAACTATAAACCAGCTGTAAGTGTGCAGAAGGTGCCAATCTCTGCTGCTTTTCTATTCTCCAGCTCGGTCACAGAGAGCAGATTTATCTCTTTGTATAGTTTCTAATAATGAGCCCAAAGCTCAGGCAGCAGCCTGCTCTAAACACTCAGTTTATCACCGTGTTTTCTATTCTTGGAGCTCTGTGATGTCACAGAGACTTACAAACCCCACCCACCTGCTGTTCAGAGCCACTGTAGGACAGCCAATCCAAAAGAAGCTGGCTTAAAGGAGGAGGAGCTACACGGGCTTGTTTCATACAGAATGAAGGGAGCGGCTATGAAATAAAGAAGGCTTATTATGAACTGTGACTCATGCAAAGCCTTTGTAAAAGAGTGTCACCATACAAATGTGAAGCTAGAAAACAGATCACCTCTTACTTATTACTGCAGAAGGCAAACCGCAGCGTGTCTCTAACCTACAGGTTAAACGCAGACGTATCACACAAATGAAAACAATGAAGAATTTTATGTCTCACGAGTGAAAATAAGAGCCTTTAAAACATTTTACGACCTGCCTTTTTAAAAAATCTAATTCAATACTTTATGAGGATCCACAGGAATAAAATATTTACATCCCCAAAAGCAGTGCAGACACGAGCTTCTTCAGAGAAAGGTGAGACAGGGGAGGACGGCGTGCAGGCAGAGGGCGAGATAACGCGGTGATGAGAAGTGGAATTAACGTATGCCTGCGTACAAATATGTGTTTATTGGAGATGGGATCGGTCTGATAATGAAGCCAGCTGGCGCCTTTTCTCTTCTTCACGCCGCTCGCTGGAAATCAATGGACCGCAAACACACGGGGATAAAACCAGCAGCACGCATCTCCTCTCTGACTGAAAGGCACCCGAACCTTCTAACGCCACGTCGGCGCCGCTTGCTCATCCGGCTGTGCAGAGAGCAGATCCACCTCCGGAGCTCCCCCTCCCCCCCCTCATGCCCCGACAGCACCGAGGTTAGTGATTCAAAAGGTTCTCGGTGTAAAAAAAGACCTGATCCACTATATCCCCAAACTAAACCACCCAAACCCTCTAAATCCCAGCGAGGCGTTACACTGACCACACTGTCAAAACATTGATACAGCACAAACCAACAAATCCTGCGACCCTGCATCCCGCCTGCTTTAATATTACAGCGTTTCCCCAACAAATCCTCCTGCAGGTGAAGAGCAGCGAGGACGACACGCTACACATTTGTCTCAAACTTTTTCATCACAGCTTCTCATATCCAGTCACCCCACGTAAAATCAACCAATCAACTGATTGTTGCTGATATATAACCTTCAAAATGTGAATATTTTCAGAGATGCTCCGAGTACACAGAGGTGGCAAAAGCTGGTCAAAGTCCATGAAAACAGAGCAGACCCATGTTTCTCCAAACGAGCAGCACTACTTCACTATTTCATCCAGCAATGGGGGTGTGGCCTGGCCTGACAGCCAATGAAATCTGCCCTCTTATTGATTGTATGACTTTATGAGTCGTTATCGTCACTAATGCACAAAGATTCAGTTCAAGTTACAAACTCATAGAAAATAAAAAAGCTGAAATTTTCATGTGTTGCATCACATTTTTGAGCCGTCGTCAATGAGAACCACAGAAATCCACAGAAATCCACTCAAGTCTGTGGAAACTTAAAGCTTAAAAGCTCTAAAGCCAAACTCACATTTCTGATTATTCAATGGAGAAAACTTTAAGAAGTGCATTCTGGGTAAACTCTCGGGGTTCGAATCCCCATGTGGGCTGGGAGCAGAAGTGCATTCTGGGTAAACTCTCGGGGTTTGAGTCCCCACGTGGGCTGGGAGCAGAAGTGCATTCTGGGTAAACTCTCGGGGTTTGAGTCCCCACGTGGACTCGGAGCAGAAGTGCATTCTGGGTAAACTCTCGGGGTTTGAGTCCCCACGTGGACTCGGAGCAGAAGTGCATTCTGGGTAAACTCTCGGGGTTTGAGTCCCCACATGGGCTCTGAGCAGAAGTGCATTCTGGGTAAACTCTCGGGGTTCGAGTCCCCACGTGGGCTGGGAGCAGAAGTGCATTCTGGGTAAACTCTCGGGGTTTGAGTCCCCACGTGGACTCGGAGCAGAAGTGCATTCTGGGTAAACTCTCGGGGTTTGAGTCCCCACATGGGCTCTGAGCAGAAGTGCATTCTGGGTAAACTCTCGGGGTTCGAGTCCCCACGTGGGCTCTGAGCAGAAGTGCATTCTGGGTAAACTCTCGGGGTTCGAGTCCCCACGTGGGCTCTGAGCAGAAGTGCATTCTGGGTAAACTCTCAGGGTTCGAATCACCACGTGGGCTCGGAGCAGAAGTGCATTCTGAGTAAACTCTCGGGGTTCGAGTCCCCACGTGGGCTTGGAGCAGAACTGCATTCTGGGTAAAAACTCGGGGTTCGAATCACCACGTGGGCTTGGAGCAGAACTGCATTCTGGGTAAACTCGGGGTTCAAATCACCACGTGGGCTTGGAGCAGAAGTGCATTCTGGGTAAACTCGGGGTTCGAATCACCACGTGAGCTCGGAGCAGAAGTGCATTCTGGGTAAACTCGGGGTTCAAATCACCACGTGGGCTCGGAGCAGAACTGCATTCTGGGTAAACTCGGGGTTCAAATCACCACGTGGGCTCGGAGCAGAAGTGCATTCTGGGTAAACTCGGGGTTCAAATCACCACGTGGGCTTGGAGCAGAAGTGCATTCTGGGTAAACTCGGGGTTCAAATCACCACGTGGGCTCGGAGCAGAAGTGCATTCTGGGTAAACTCGGGGTTCGAATCACCACGTGAGCTCGGAGCAGAAGTGCATTCTGGGTAAACTCGGGGTTCAAATCACCACGTGGGCTCGGAGCAGAAGTGCATTCTGGGTAAACTCGGGGTTCAAATCACCACGTGGGCTCGGAGCAGAAGTGCATTCTGGGTAAACTTGGGGTTCAAATCACCACGTGGGCTCGGAGCAGAAGTGCATTCTGGGTAAACTTGGGGTTCAAATCACCATGTGGGCTCGGAGCAGAAGTGCATTCTGGGTAAACTTGGGGTTCGAATCACCACGTGGGCTCGCAGCAGAAGTGCATTCTGGGTAAACTCTCGGAGCAGTGGTACCGGGATCATCTTTAAACATTTTTTCATCCCTGAGATTTTTTCGTTGCGGGAAAATAACGGCCTCGCCAACTGTGAGCCGAAGCTGAAACTGTTCATTTTATATTCACGTGAAAGTAAAATTCTGCTTCATCGGATACACCGAAAAAATGAAAACAGCATCACGCAGCACATTCGTTTACATTCGGCCTTTTTAAAGCCGACTCGCAGCAGAAACAATGATTGTGGAAATAGCCGACACCTCCAGGATCCTTCCAGAGGCTGTGGGACTATTACAGAAACGTCCTTGTTAAAGCAGAGTGCAGGAGCGAGCCCCGCCCCCCGCCGCCCCTCTCCTCTCTAATCTTATTGAGGCTGCGGGCCTCTCACACCGGGCGCACAGGCAGAGAAACACAGACTCACCTGCATCAAATCAGCACATATCTGATTGGAACTGTTGGCTGATCTCCTGCTACAACAGCTAAAAAATGAATCTGCCTGTCGGTCTGAATCTCTCCCACAAAATATCTTTGGACACAGCGGTGCCGTCGGAGACTCCGAGGTTCAAGGGTGAGAGGAGCTGTCAGGCAGTGGAGTGGACTGGCTCTTTATGACTTCCCTGCACCTATCAAAGAGGAAGAGCACGCCAAGGTAAAAGCAGTTTTCTGACCCACTTTTCTCTTCAAGGACGCCAGAGATGGAACTGACCGCGCGCCTGACCTGCCGAGGCTTCACAAACACAGGCGGCGAGCCGCGCGGCGTCCACGCCGGCAGTCTGGGAGGAAAATAAAGCAACGCGGCAACACGCGCGCCGTGCTCGTTATTAGCTGCATCCCTCCTAAAAAGACACAAATGCACACACGCAGCTAAAAGTGCACTCCTCCATCCTCCTTCTCTGGGGAGGCGCCTCCCCTGTAAGGGCGCAGAGTGGGGGAAATAACATCGGGCGAACAGCCGCCGCAATTACCCACAGTGGGGTAATCACCAGCACAATGCAATATGGGCTGGCTGCCTGGGAGAGAGAGCGAAATACTCAGGTGAGGAAAGAAGCCAGACAGCAATCAGCCCAGCAGGACGAGGGAGAGAGGGAGAGAGGGAGGAGAGCAAAGGGCCATTCTTTAATTTCCAAGGGAGAGCCAGGGCCTTAATTACTTGATGAGTCTCCTCTCTTTCTCTTCTTCTCTGTGGCTGCTAGAAAAAAGCAGAGAGGGAGCGCGTATAGCGGCCTATTATGGGACTGGGAAGACTCCAATCACCTCTCAGCACAGACAGCGAGCGGCGAGAACAACATAGCGGTGATGGAGAGAGGGAGAGGTGATTTACGCCTTTAGAAGTGTTAACACCATCTCTCATCCCCGGCAGCTATAGAACACCAAGGTCGAGGAGGGAGACTTGAAATAGCCGCAGGAAAACAGGAGGCTGAGCGGCGCCTCCGCCTATAGAAAACAGCAGCGTGCACACTGGCGGAGAGGCGGAGACTCTCCCCGCGTCCCCGGGGCCCGACGACGTCTGTTACACGTGCGAAAGCAAAATAATCACAAAGCATTAACGACCCGTAACGTCTGCAGACACACGGCCGCCCTCTGATCCAAACCACAGATCAGTCGTGTGGGGAGCGCTCGCTGCAGGTTGCTAGGTGAAACTGGTGCAATCACGTAGTGCATGAGAACCTCATTCGCCAACTAACTGCTGAGAGATTGGGGACAAGTTGATGACTGCACCTAGTTGTCTTTTCCTGGGTCAAACTAAATCAAACTAAATGGCCTCAAAGGAAAAATGAAACCGCCCGCACATCGCAGGCGGCACGAAGAACAATGGAGCGCTCCCACCCAACGACGAGACACTGACACGTCCGTGAGCCGCTGTGCATCAGCAGCAACTGCTTGCTAACCCCTCACAAACATTCACTGGTCCTCAACCAGCAAATCCAAATCTGCATTTGACCCCACAGAGCGGCTGGTGGTCCCTGATAGGTCCCAGGGCCCGTGTGATTGGAGCTTAATCAGCAGATTACATTTAGACGTCTGCCTGACAAAAAGCCAGAAACCCAGCTGACATCATTCCTCAAAACACGTCATGATGAGCTCCAGATCCATAAACGTTTTTCAGGATGGCTCCATTATCTGGTTCCTCGGTGACACGTTCCACAGTTAGGACTTTACTCAGACATGATTCCTTCAGCGTTTCTTTGGCTTTTCCGTGCTGCCTTCCTTCTTCTTAATCAGCCAACATGCATGCTGTTATTGGGCTCCATATCAAATTGGATGAAATGCAATCAAAGCCCACTCCCACTTAAGAAGAAGGAACAGGCTCTGGCTGTCTGCAGGCTTCCATCTGATGTGTTCACTTGTGTACAGTGTCTTTCTAAGCAGTTTGCAGCCATCGGCCCGGGACACCAGCAGGTCCAAACGTCCAGGCGTGATGTCTCTTCTCAAGGCTCGGTGACTCAACCTTACAGTGGTTTGTTTCAGACTTAAGAACTACACGTTATCACTAATGTTTCAGCCCATTAATCTATGCAGGAGGTGTCCTTGGGCAGTGACTGCAATCTTCATCTATTACATGTGCAGGGTAAAGAAAGGGCTCGACAATAACGGAGCAGCTTTCAGTGCTAAAGCTCCAGTTAATGAAAACAAGATGAACACAAAGATCTACATCAGATGATTTACAGTCATAACCGTCAGTCAGTGTCCTAAACAGGAAGTTACATCGCCATGCATCAAGCCACTGGTGCTAAAAGTAACACATTATTATTCTTTGACTCTGTGGGATTAAAATGTGTTACTTATACATCAAAGCTGTAGTTTAGCATCTATTTAAAGCTCGTACACTTCTACGCTGATGACTCTCAAACATACCTGCCTTTATCGGCTACATTATTACAGTATCTGCCAGCAGGAGGTCAAATACTGGATGACAAAGAGTCACATGATCAGAGGAGACCTCGGCGTCACGCTGGCGTGTTGGTGGCATCGGACACAAATGCATTATTTGGTTACATTTTATGACCAATTATCATTGATTTCCTGCAAACACAACATCTGCTTTGACTTGTAGCAATACGTCTTCCATGAACACTCATTTGGAGCAGCTTTGAGGTTGTGTCTTCTGTGCACTTTAACATTAAATGTGATTTTATTTCGTAATGTCACATTGTCTACAACAACGGTCCAGATTGATAGCTGCACTTTGTGCTCAGAAATCTGAACGATGTTGGACGCCGGGCCGCGGTGGGCGAGCTGCATGTGTCCACCTGTCATTGGAGGCTGAATGCTTGTTCACAGGAACAGTTTATATGATCTTTCCTCAGCACACAAAGATCACCGTGAAGACCCCGTTTGCACGATTGTGCAGTGAAATGATTTCTTTGAAGGTTAGTGATCATTTATCTGGTCAGAGGGGAGTTTAACCTGAAGCTACGCGAACCCGATGCCAGGCCGACGCTCTCCGGCGCGGCTAATGAAGCGGCTTCTTTTGTGTGGCGTTTTCCAACCTTCGCTGCTTCTCCTCAGTCGTATCGGATCTCCGGGACTGATTGATAAGGACGCGGTGCGAGAGCAGGATGAGCGCTCGCTTCAGCGTTGCAGGCATACAAACACGTGGACTAAATCAACGTGTTTGTGCGCGTTTGATTGCGCCCTGGTCTCAATGCACTGATGAGCTCTATTGTTCTCTTCTGTTTTCTCCCATCTTCTACCCTCTCTCCATCCTTCCTCTGCCCTCCCACCCCCTGCCTGACTGCCAGCGTCTACCCAGAATACCAATGATGCAGTCTGCAGATAGATAGGGCTGTCTGTCACATGACCCTATATGTCCTGAGGCTTTACCCCAGGATGACAGCAGGCGTAGCGCGTGCACGCACACACTCCCACACAAAGGTACTCCCAGTACGGCGTGCTGTATCTCAGCACAGGCACCGAAGCATGGCAGCACACACAAAATATTCAGAGCTACACACTCGCTCGGGCAAGCTAATGGGCACGCACACACCGAATCACCGCAGGGGAGAGAGGCAGAGAGCGAGCGAGCGGACACCCCGTCACCGCTCACACATGCCGTCTCTCTATCTGCCTCTCTCGCCATCACACACACAGCGCTGCAGGCGAGACAGAAAAACACTGAATATCCCCCCAATTCCATCCATCTCCACCAACACACACATGCTCCTGTGGGAAGGCACCCCACCCCTGTTTCTCACACAAACACATTCGTCACTGACAAGGCTCTACACAGTCACCGGGTATCCTGTGGCACCAAAAATAGCAGCCCCTAATAGGACGGGATAGAAACGGTCCCCTCGCTCTCTGCTCAAATCAGCTCCGCGTTTCCAGTGTGGGATTCGAAGGCGTCGGGCTACACGAAGCAGAATTTGTTTCGATTTGAATGAATCACACGGTAATTTAAAAACGGCTCCCCCAAAGCCAGAGAGCATCCTCTGAGGGGGACGGCGGCGGGCTGCGCCCTCCACCCCGCACATATAAGACAGCAAGGCCGCTTCATCGCTGGTATTAGTCACTAACACCTGCGCGTGACTCACACGTTTCCTGCTTTTATGCACATGAGCTGGACGCATTTCCTGTTAGCAGAACCTCTGCCTCCAATTAAGTCAAATTTCACTGTTCGATTACATTAAATTACTGCACCTGCTCTTTTTACTGCGTGTTTACTGTAAGACAGGAAATGCTGTCACTGATGTTTCCATATGAAACTGAGTGCATTCATTTATTTGTTGATTTAACCTCCTAAAACCTGAACTCTTCCACGGCAGCATTTTTAATTTCTCTTTGATATTTGGTCACATTGGGGCCAGATGAATGTAAAAACAAAGAATTACCAGATTTATTTACCTTATTATCGTTTTTAAGAAAAATCAGAGCCACATGAGGACATTTATTTAAATTTGATAGAACAGTAGCAGCATAATGTCCTCGTCAGTGGATATCAGGCCCTCGTAGAGCAAAATTGAGTATTTTAGTCTAAATAACCCAAAATGTGACGTCCACATATGTGGACGCAGGTCCTGGGAGGTTAAATAAAATACTGTTAAACTACAGTACAGTAGATTTACCAGAATTGTAGTTTTAAATACTAATTACCAGTGTTGGTCAAGTTACTTGAAAAAAGTAATCAGTAACTAATTACCGATTACTTCCCCAAAAAGGTAATCCAGTTACTTTACTGATTACTTATTTTCAAAAGTAATTAATTACTTAGTTACTTAGTTACTTTTTAAAAACACGATTTACAACCTGAATAGGTGATAAAGTGATAGATCTTTCAGCCCAATTCTACTTTTTCTGCATAATCATCATACAAAATGTAATCAAATGGAAAAGTCTCTTTTTAAAACTTGTTTTATTAGTTTTAATCTTTTAACTTTATGCATCAAGCAAACATTTAATTATCTGCAACATTCACTGACTGGAAGAAATTAGTTTAACATTTAAACCTATTTTCTGCACATTCCAGCACATAAAGTAAAATATTTTTTGTGTTTACACTCAGTCTTTCAAATAGATGCAAGTAAAACACAGCAGAAAATAAATAAAGTCAAAGACTAGCGGTCCTGTTGCTCTATTTTCACCTGTAAAGCAGGAGTGGGGTAGGCGGAGGGTTACCCTGGTGCAGGTGTGCAGCGGTCAGTGGAAGAATCCGCGAGTTTCTCTGTGAGTTTCCCATTACGTCGTAGCTACTCGGTGCTTGTTTGGAAGTTTAGGGGTTTTTCGCTGTAAAAAGAAGTTTTCTTCCCGCGCACAACGGACACTAATGTTTTTGTCACTTTTTATGGAATCAAACTCAAAGTAAGGTCAGTACTTCCACGCTTTAAACGCTGCACGCTCATACTCTCTCTGCACTCGATATATGATCCATTGTTGATCTGCACACAGCTGTTGTCACGAACGTCGCACTCGCTTACGTCACTGTCATGAGACATTCTCGCAAAAAATCACGGTTTTACTAACGCAGTAACGCAGCGTTCCTACGGGAAAGTAACGTAATCGAATTACCGTTTTTGCAATAGTAATCCCTTACTTTACTTGTTACTTGAAAAAAGTAATCAGATTACAAGTAACGTGTTACTGCCCATCTCTGCTAATTACTGGCAGACGTGGAGAAAAGCTGCTGTAACATATGTGTACAAACTGCAGTATATAAGAGCTGCACGCTAACATACAGAAACAGAAAAACTTCACAGGATTGTGAATAATTAAGTAGAAATCTGTGACGGTTATTTTAAAATGTTTGCGTGACTGAGACAAATCTGCAGGTTCAGCCTCCTCGACCAGGAACTCTGCAGCGATTAATCGTCTTCAGAGTTTACAGAAAAACGTGCATTAAATACACATTTGATTGAGTAGCATTCCTGCAACAGCTGCACGCATTAAACAGAAGGATCGCAGCAAAGCTGATCTCGTGCCGTCGTTCCAGAACATCAAGAAGAAGAATGGAAGGTGTGACCGGTTAATAAACAGCACAGACTGTCAGCTGATGGTTTGCACGGCGCTATAAAGACTGTATATGTGTGTAGATCACAGCAGTGTGAGCAGGAGTAACAAAGCAAATGTAGCTGCTGCAACTTTACAGTCAGTTAACAGCAGAACGTCTCACGATGCGCCTCGTTGTGGTCACGTTACACTATCAACACCGCAGCAGTGAACATAACTGCAGCCTGTTTTCACCTGTGTCACTATGAGAAACACTGAAAATAATTCAAACCAAAATTAATCAGCAAAGAAAATAAATGTAACAACAAATACAACAAATTAATATAATTTAAATACAAATCACACAATTACATCACAAATACTGATTTATGTTTGATGTCTGTTTTAAATATTTAGATGTTTTTATTCTTTATCTTGACTGCGACAGCTCTGATCCTCCGTATTAATGTGGGATATTTACTCAGACATGATAGACGTGCACTGCTCACGTGCACGTGCAAATGGCGAGGAGAAACCCTGCAGCACGCTGTCAAGCTGTACTGTTTACGTTTAATCTCATTAATAATGAGAGACCATCGTAACGACGTCATTAATGATCTGTGATTTTGGACGTTACACATCAAAGAATAAAACCACTTCATCAAAGAGCAGCAACGAGGAAAGCGGCGTCCGAGTCTCCGACCTCAAAGCTCAGCTGTGCATGGAGCTGATGCCGGCAGCAGCCGTAAAGCTGCGACCGATCCCCGACGAGCGTCGCTGACAAACAGAAAAGAAACGGCGATTAACGCGCCGCTTGCAAATGAATCTGATTGGAGATCGTCCCAGAGTCGCACCGGCGACGTGGAGCTCGTTTCAGTAATTATCAGCTTGGCGCTCGGCGTGCCAGCACACACTGGAACACACTACAGCGAGCTGCAAACACGAGCGGCGCATGAACGGCTGCGTATACGTCGCCGTGTTGGGGCTCGTCTTTTCTTTCCCTCGTCTCCTAACACCTGTTGTGAAATATGTATATGTGCGTTTCTGGATCCTTGTCAGGAAACTTGTTATGTTGATATCACACTGCGCGCCGCAGCGACATCAAGGTGACAGCTCGAGAAAAGGTGGGATGTTTTTATGCAAATGGCGCCTGAACGGAGCTGCAACCAGAAAAAGACTCGGCGAGCTGCGCAGGTACGCGGCAAGCGTTGGAGGTTCTGAGGTGGATTTCTGCATATGTGTGCGTGAGTGGGGGGAGGAGGGCTGCACATGTGTGAGTGGGCTCAGGTGGATTGTGAACTCCACAGATGGACACTCGGAGCAGCTTCGCGCCCTGCAGCAAACACACACACTCACACTCCCACGCACGGCTGTAACATTAACCTCGTGTAACTGTAGCCGAGAGAAAGCCGTAAAAAACCCTCCTCAGCACCTCGAACACGTATCGACACGCTGATCCAATAATTCAGCTGTCCAAACACCAGGAAAGTCGAATCGGCCTCCAGATTCTAACGTTTCGTCTGCGTCCTGAAGATGCCTCTGCAGAGAGGTTTCCTTCATTTTAACTCTGCAAACGTGACGATCGGGAAATATTATACAGTCGAAATGAAACCTGCTGCCATCAGAAATAGAAACGTGCTTCACTCTATTTGACTTGTTTATTGTTGCTGATCATGAAACAGAAGAATATGATATATAAACGTACCTATGACACACGGAGCTAAGTTTAGACTTTAATTATTACGGTCGTTTTCCTTTTGCAGTGATGCTCTGAGATGCAGGGAAAGCAGCAGCACAGAGGTGAGGATGGGACGGAGGGCAGGAGGTGGGCTGCACCACCACCTGGCGACTTCACCGCCTCAAACACCAGCTTATCCTGATTTCACGTCATGAGTGGTGATGAGCTGGGCCTGCAGCTGTGCGGGTTACAGCCAATGATCAGGGACCAGCAGGTCCTTTTGTTGTTTCTGCAGTGAGTTCCTCTTCACTCATGTCTGCAGAGTTGTACTGTAACATCCTGACAATTAACCCGACATGCATGTCTTTGGATAGTGGGAGGAGCCTGTGCAGGAGAACATGCAAAAGTCAACATGAAAGACCTCGTGTGACGAGGAGGTTTAACCAAACTATCAGCGTCTGAGAGCAGCGTCCTGCCAGGTGTTTGACCTCTACGTGTCGCATAGAAGCGTTTATATTATCTATGCTTCGACCTCCTCGCTGTCTCTGTCGGCCTGTCTGTCAGTCAGGCAGGTGAGCGTCACACCTGGCCTGAGAGCAGCTCCTCTCTGCAGCATCGTCGTGCTGCCTTCTGATCTGGGGGTTGAATCTGTGTCCAGAAATAGCGCGTTGCTAACGACGCAGTCACATGGCGTGATCTAAATGTGTCGAGGGGGTGAAAATAGCAGCTCGGTGCGACATGACTAAAACATTAAAGACCCGAGCGAAGGAGAGGCCGCGCGCCTCATTCGCGGCTTTCTGTTTTCGACCTTTACACGGCGCCGTTTGTCGCTCCGGCTCCTCGTTTCGTGCCTTCGTTCACCTCTTTGTGCCACTGTGTGCTAAAAGTCTCTGCCCTCACAGGCTCGTCTTCCATCCCGGCTGGAGGTTGAAGGGATGAAGGGCTGGCGGAGGCGGGGGGTTGGTGTAGACGGAGGCTGTGTGGAGCTGCTCGCTCCCCGAGGAGCCTCTTCTGCCAGCCCAGTGCCACAGATCAGCAGTCAGCCAGCCAGCCGTGCACTGACCTCATCCCTCTCCCTCTCTCTCCTCTATTTCTGTCTCCTTCTATCTCGCTCTGCCTCTCTGCCAGAGGCACTCACTGTCCCCGTGTCTCCTTCCTACGCCAACTGCCTGTCCTGCTACCAACGGTGCATGTCTGTCTGGCAACCTCTCCGCCCGCCTTTCTGTCTGTCTCTCTTCCAGCCGGTCTTTCTATTATTCCTCCAGTCCTCCTGTCTGCCTGCCTGTCCATCTGCCTGTCTGCCTGCCAGCCTCCTTCTCCAGCCAATACCTCCACAGCGGAAAGCGTCCAGGCTGTCGGCCGCTCTGCCAATCTGCCCGACTATCTGCCCGTCTATTCGTCATCTGTTTGTGTCTCTGTTTGTTTGCCCGCTCGTCTATCTGCCTGTTTACCTGTCTGCCTCTCCATCTGTCTGCTGTCTGTCTCGCTGCACGGCTGTCTGCGTCCAGGTAAAGAGGCAAACGAAGCCCTGCCGCCGCTCTGTAGCGGCCTGTGAAATCATTCTGCAAAAATCTGATCTAAAGCGTAAAAAAGAGAAACAGAGGACACAACAAATGACAGGAAAACATCAGAGTCGGCACAAAGCCTGAAGCATCTGCAGTCTGAAGGTGAAGCAGAGCATCTGTCGGGCTGATGATGGGCTCAGTGTGGTTCTGATAATCCTCGAGCACCACCAGGCCCAGAAACCATCCACCCACCACCAGGTGAGAGCTTCATCAGAGACGTCACTCTGGATCAAATCAGCTCTCCATCGTTCTGGCTGGATGCTGTGAATTCTGTTTATTGTTAAAACATGAACACATGAAATATTCTCATTGTTATAAACATGTTTTCATCCACACAGACCGCCATGACTTTGGCTCTGCACGCCACCCAGGTAGGTTCAACTGTGTGGACTGTTTCAGCGTTATGCTGCTCCTAGTGCTGCTGGCTACGAACGATGATGGAAACCAGTTTAACCAGAGTGAAAATCCAACACGTTCTCACTCCCAAAGCGTAACATTTTACGCTAGGTGACAAATCGTCAACATATTACGTTTTCGGCTACCCACCACGTTCCTAAATGACGACCTCGGAAAAATGAGGAAATATGAGAACCGTATGGACTCAATCTACACATGTTTGCTCTTTTTCTTCAAATCGCTTAAACACGCTATTTAACATAATTAAAGTCATGGTTAGGGCTGGAACGTCTATTACCGCGGGAGCGTCATTGCACTGGATTTCGGCCATAACCCGCCGTGTCCCATAAGAACGCCGAAGGTCTCCTTTCGCGTTCCTTGGGAACGCCGCGGGACGTGACAAAACGTCGGCATGTTACGCCTCGGGAGTGAGAACGGGCTGCTCCCAGTGCTGCTGGCTACGAACGATGATGGAAACCAGTTTAACCAGAGTGAAAATCACCCTCTCCTCCTCTGTGGCAAACCAGAGGTCACGACCCCAATAAACAGTAGAAGAAGACTCCGTGATGGTGGTGGATGACGACATTTTATTATGAAAGGATAGTTTGATCATCTAACTTCCTGTCACCGCTGCAGGTTACAGTAAATGTTTTTCTGCTGCTGTTGGATTGAAACAACTGAACTGTTGTTTCCTGGACTCAGTGTGTCTGTGTTTCAGATTTCTTTTTTCATAGAGCTGATAAAGTCAACTTTTATTGTGCTTTTATTATGTTTAGCAGGAAGTTTCCCACAGAAATAAATAATACCACTGTTTAATAAAAAAATGCAAAAAGTTTGTTTTTATTATAGAACCTAAATAAAAATGGTTGATGAAATGATTAAATGATTGGAGAGCACCAGCTGACACTGATGAACTCAGACTGGGCTGCAAAGCGGCTTGCAGGATTGATTATCCATCATTAGCTGTTTCATTCCAGCTCACATTTATAATCTGGATTATATTATAGAAGACAATTATTTTTAAGTGGTGTCTTTATCTCAGAGACTGTAAATAACCGTTATTGGTTCATCAGAGCGCCCTCTAGATGAAGCTCCGCCGGTTTGGGTGCAGTGGGATTAAATATTAAGAGAGCGGGCTCTTTGTGCTCGGCTCAGTCTTTTCCTGCTTTAATCTCATATTCACAGACGACGAGCACCTTCCTGCTCCTGTTGTCGACTGTAAATCTCAGTGAGTGATGCACCGCAGTTTGTGAGGGTTTCTTTCTTGGCAGACGACGACTTTTCATTCACTGTCTTTCCAAACGAGATGCCCGGAGCGCTCCTCTGTCTTCAGACGCTTGCTCATCAGGCCAACTTCCTGCTAATAGTCCTCCACGCTCTCATTCACAGCTCTGTGCTTTAGAAAAAAACAGAAAAGGCTGTCCTGTCTTTTCTCGCTATCCTTTCTGCGCCTCGCTCTCCCATGTCCTCTCCTATTCTTGTCTCAACGGGAGAGCGAGAGAGCGTTTGACTGGCTCCTCTCGACCAAAGGCTGCACCGCGCGCTCGCTCGGCAGTCAAGGACGTGTCTAATAGAGGTAGAACAAAAGAAGAGGGGCGAGGGAGGCGAGCAGAGAAACAAGCCTGCTGTGGCGCAGGGCTCTTTGAAATCAGTGGAAAATAATAAAGGTGTGCAATTCCCCGACGTTTGGCCCGCACCTCTGTCCACAGGTGGGGAGGGCAGGGGAAGGAAACACAAGTTTACATCTCGCACGGCGCCACGGGAGGCTTCAAATGAGCACTGCATCTCCTCCTGCACAACCACAGCCACGTGCATTATGTTCATTCACTGCAGGGTCAACAAGATGCTTCACATCCCATCCACCTCCAATTTTTCCTGCATGTAATCTTCTCTCATTTCACGAGAGATCGCTTCTACACGGCGTTCAGGCTGATTCTGCCTCACCGCGTTCTCTTTGTCTCCACCCGTGCGCTACAAATAAAGTAAAAACAATAGAGTACAAGCGTTTCCTGTCTCGCTGTTCTCTCGCCGTTTGTGTTTACGCTCACTCCCACATGAAGCACATTTAAATGCCTCTGCAGCGAGATGGCTAATCCCTGTTGTGGATTGGCCCAGTTAGCGGTTCCCGGCTTTTGGAGGGGAACGCGGGGATGAGGCGGGAGGGTGCAGTGGGTAAACCCGGCCCATGTTTCTGCAGCACTGATAGATGTTATCTGTGTCAGCCTTTGTTTCTTCCTCCCTCTCCTCCTCCTGTTTCTCCCTCCACAGCCTGTCTCCTGCTCCTCTTCTTCTTATTATTTTTGCCGCGCTCCTCTCCTCCCTCCTCCTTCGATCCGGTGCCCAGATGCAGAGACGGCAGCTGTGTTGTGTTTTAAAGTGTGCCCGGTTGAAACCGCTGCGCCTGGCATCTGCTGTTGGCAGAAAATAATAATAACCAACCCCCACTATAGGCATGCGTCTCTCTGCTCTCGCTGCCTTTTAATCCTCTGAAACGAGATGAAACACAGCGGCCGTGCTTTTGGGGATGAAAGGGTTAACCTGCTGCAGAGCTCCTCTTCCAGCAAGCTCACTAATAACCACCAATTACTGAGCTGTACACGAGAAAAGAAAAAACAAAAAGGGCCTCTATGTTAGTCAGGGCTTGTTAGCCTCTGGGCATGTGGCTAGCTAGCTAGCTAGCTAACTAGTCTCTCTCCTGGAGTAGCCTAAATGAGCTCCCTGCAGATTTCTAATTCCAGTGTTTGCTAGACATGATGCACAGGAGCCTCCTGATCAAGCTAACAAGCTAAACGTGCCGGGTGGCAGTCTGGCAGCGCTTCTCGTAGCTGTCAACAAAGAGACTGACAACGTCGTCAGCTAGCTAGGGATCTCATTTAAGCCGGCTAATCAGAAACAGCCGTGCTTCGCGCTAAGGTGGCGTCCTCCCGAGGGCAAAGCATCGGAGACGAGGGGAGCGCATCATCCAGCTCTGCCACCCAAACACAGGGGCCGATGGAGAAGCGGGCGGGCGGGCGGGCTGCATTAGCCGGCCGGGGCTGTAATTAGGTGCCCAGAGCTCAACGCCCACACGCCTCAAATGAGACGCCATCTCTCCATCCCCGCCCTCCCTCAGCCTCTGCAAACAGGCTCCCGGGCGCCTGGAAGCTGCTGCACACACACCTCTATATATATTTTCCATGTGCAGCATATACATGTATCATCAAGCTACCAACAGGAGACGAGCTCGCCCACGCAGATTTATGCAAAAACACATAAAGACATGAAAGCAGACAACGAGGGAACATATAAGTACAAATACTCTTTTGTACACTTTTTATAGAGTTAGAGCTCAACAAGTCCCTCAAAGCTACACCTGCTTACACCTAAAGCAGCCTGTCCTCGTCCCCGGGGCGTCAATTAGAGCCAAAGCCACTGACGCGGTTCGTTTACGCACGAGGCGCCCTCTGGCTCCGAGCGGCCGAGGTTGAGGTTTACTGCAGTGAAGACCTCACCTCAGGCTCGTTTCCACCTAAACCTGACCGATGTGGCAAAAGCAGTGTGCAGTGGACGGCAGGTGTTATTGTAATGTTTCAGCTCTGCAGGCTGTTATTGGTGGGAGCTTCTACCGCTTTAACACAATGATTCAGACTTGAGTTTGTACATATTCTGCAAACAGAAGACGGTTTTCCCGTGAACGCTTTTCCCGTTTATGTGATTCTGTCGAACAGTGGGACCATGTGAAGACTGCCACATTTGAAAGTCAGCTGCAGTGACATGTAGTACAGGATATACTGACTCACACACATCGCAAAGGTAAAACATGCAGTTCAGCTGTATGTGAATCAGTAGTCGGGCTCAGGTGAGCCTCTAAATGTGCTTTGCTGTTGTATCTTTAAGAACTGCACCAAATATATTCCAATTCGGCCGAGGACGAAAATAGAAGCCAAATCAGTCCGAGGCACAGTGTGGAGAAAAAGCGAGCTAGCAATCTCCACTGCAGCCTGTCTCCTCATCTCCCCCGGTCCGTGAGAGCAGAACACACTGGTGCACTGGCTTTTGACCACGGCAATTTTAATCAGTCTTTTTCACACTTCATTGGGAATTCATCGCCGCCTTCCCCCTTCAAACATTGTTTGGGAGAGTTATCAGCAGCAGGCAGCATATCCGGTAATTATACATGCAAGGTATCGCTGGGAGCGGGCTGAATATTTCAGCCAAATGCATGTGCTGCTGAGAGGCACTGGAGGGTACAGCTGCTTCACAAAGCTGGGTCTGCAGCGAGCGGCCGCCATTGAAGAACGCCGTCTGAGCGTCACGTCCAGAGAGCGGTCCTCAGCTCGGCTGAAAGTTTACCGCAACACAGTTTGCATCGCAACGAGGCGGCGCGTCACGCGTGTTGTTCTTTAACGTAAATGATGAATTAAAGCAGATTGCGGCGCCGCAGAGCCGAGGAGCAGATGGAGAGTGTGAGAGCTTCGGCACGTTGCAGAGTCGCGGCACTACGAGAGACTAGATGGCGAAACATTTTCGATGGTGATTGTTTACTGTGTGAGTAAGAGGCCAGCTGTTAATAAGCCCTAAACACACAGCCAGAGAAACACACACAGAAACCACCAGTCAGACACTAGAGGGTCCTCTGGGGAACATAGCAGCAGAGGCACAACAGTGACTCATCCAAACGGTCACGGCACACACACACACACACACACACACACACACACACACACACACACACACATCCTCGTGGCGGCCGGGCTGTCAGATAGCATCAGCAGCCAGCCTATGGAGCGCTGCTGACAGGTGTGGCCCGCGAGTCATGCACGCACACACGAGCCAGCCTCGTCCTCCAACCCCTCGCCTGACAGGGAACCTCGTGCGATAATGTACCCCATTCTGTGACAAAGTGTGCGCCCGGTCGCGTGTGTGTTCGTGGCTTTATCTGCGTGCATACAGTAGGCTGAAGCACGCCAAGGCCAATCGGTGCAACGCTAACGCGCCGCCATGCTACTGCAGCTGAATTGAGAACGGAGAGGCATGGAGACGGCTCGGATCGATCGAGTAACACACAGCCTGGCTAATTCTCTGTATCGTGTGTGGGCTGCACAGCGCATATAGAGCCGTGTGTTTTTCACAGTGGGGATGGGCTTTCTGACAATGATCTCGCTACATGTGTGTACCGACGGTGTGAAGCACGTCCGTGCAGGAGGGATCAGCCCGAGTGCAGCTTAATGTGTCACGGCTACACAAATGTAGCATTATTAGGATAAAGGCTCCACGTTTGGAGCTCGAGCCAGAACCACGACCTGTTTCCTGAGCAGTTTGGAGCCTCGAACAGTAGAAACAAGTAGAAACATCATGCAAAAATAATAATAATAACAATGATCCCTCAGGAGACTACAACCTCCCTCTCCCAGGTACATTTGAGTCATGCTACTGGCACCACCTCCACCTCCCAAAACAGACTGTGTGTCATTTTAGCCTCACTGCTGCTGCTATCCTCAGCGCGTGCAGCCACAAGTGACTGTATGAGAGCGTCACGCAGATGCACATACCTGCTAACTAGTGCTCAGTAACATCCACATCAAACCAGCAGCGATATTATTGGTCAGTAATCACATTCAAATGTACTTAAAATGCTCTGAAACAGCACAAACACGTCCAGAGGTCCAGCTAGCAGCCACAGCCGCCTGTGTCGTCATCCGCCTGTTGGTCACAGAGGCCACGCCCCTAACAGTGCAAACTCAAACAGCTGTTATGAAGGTCAAAAAATAGTTTTTGCATCAAGCTTCAAACACGTTTATTTTAACTGGAGCCCCTGCTGGACGTCAGAGGAACTGCAGCTTCATTTTTGCGCTCTGAAGGTTGATGCTAACTTTTTCTTCTGTTTGCAAAGCAAAACAAAAAAAAATGCTCCGCAGCCTCGCTTCAGTTACACTTTTACAGGTAACATGAGTGTTAAAGATGTGGAGGTGAGATGGTGCATTATGCAGAAAGTCTGCCGCAGGTACGACGCAGCCTCGCACAGCCTTCAGCACATAACGCAGACACCTGCGTGCAGCCCTACCTTTATCACTGCTCATTGCTCACTCCTAATTAGAGGCCATATGTTTGCAGCGTGAAACAATCTTATTCTTACTCGATGAGTACGCGAACGCACTCAGAAGCACGCGCGCCGCATTCGAAAACACGGCAACAGATGGACCGCAAAACACACGCAAACAATAGCCACCCACACCCGGGCACATTAATGCACGTCAGTCACTGCACGCACACACACACACACACACGCACACACACACGCAGACGTATACAGCCCACTCTGTTGCCTCTGAGCAGTCTAGGCAGATCAAATAATCATGCTTTCCATCTGTTTCCATTTCTCTACATTAGCTTTGTGAAGGCGCCCTACAGACCCTGTTAAGAAGCGCCGCAGCCATGGGTAAAATAATGATTCCTCTCTCAGCCCCCCCACTCCTCATTATCTCCATCCAAAGCCGATTCAATGACAGCGAGGAGATACGGCCCTGCTGCATGTTATACTGCTCCGTAATGCCGCCGTGCTGTGATATTACGCCGGGTTTGCGGCGCAGAGGGCTTTTAATAGCATCTGAATGGTTATTTTGATGGGACATAGCGCGGGTCACAGAATCAGCTGTGCCTGAAATATGTCCTCCCGATGCTCGTAGCACGGCGCTCCATATCCTGGATAAACCTGCGCCGTGTCTCTAAATAATGTGCTGGGCCGAATCGGCCTACAGTCAGGACATAAAGCACAAACACTGGGATGAATAAGTGAAAATGATCATATCACCATCGTCCTCGTGCACTGAGGTGGGAAGCTGAGATGCAGCCTGTGAGAGAGTGTGCCATCTCGCCACTGAGCCCAGGAAGGAGGGAGGGAGGGTGGGGGGATGTTTGGTCTCTGTTATGCAAGATGGAAATGAGTTTGCCACGCTTTGCTGTAGCCAAGCTATTTTGGAACGGCTCACATCGGAAAACGCTGGGCCGAGCAGGAAAATTAGGTCACTTACACGAGCGGGGCAGCGGCGGCGAGGGGTTAAGACTAAAGGAGCGATGCGCCTAGCGGTATTTATCCAGGGCGGGGGGACGCAGGAGCTTGACAGAGGCGAAGCGAACGGGAGTGTTTTTGCCGAGACCCGGCAACGACCCGAACGCGCCGCGGCTTCACGTTCCTCCTGCGTTTTGTAGCAGATCACACTACACGCCGTGACTCCTGTCTGTACGCAGAGGCCGGCGCCGGCACACACGCTCTGATTTATTATGCATGGGACTGTGGGGCGCACTCGGTGAGGGAGAATGAGAAACGATGGCATCCCCCTTGTTAGCAGTAAATATGTGATCCATCCCCCTCGTTAACCACTGAACTGAGATGAAGAAATGAAGGCAAAACTCGCCCCCCCAACCCCCCCATCACAGTTATATTTGAACTAATCATCCGGCAGGACGGAGAAAATCCTGTTACAGAGACCGATAACAATGAGCAGAGATGCAGAGCAGCCAGAGGAGAGGAGAGACGGGAGAGGGAGAGATAAAGGGAATGACAGAAGGAGCAGAGGAAGGACATGAGGAGGAACTCTGTGTGTGTCTGTGTGTCTGTGTGTGTGTGTGTGTGTGTGTGTGTGTGCGTCAGGAGGAAGGCCCAGCGGTGCCTCGTCAGCGGTTTCAGGGGGTTGTGTCTGGGGAGGCCTGCAGGTGGCAGGTGGATATGCCCTAGTTTAGTTTGAGCAGCACCTCGTCTGCTAACACACTCACAGCCTGTATATAAAAGATGGCAGACACTACCGCAAACCCCTTAGACCAGCGGTCTCCAACCTTTTTTGCGCCACAGACCGGTTTATGCCCGTCAATATTTTCACGGACCGGCCTTTAAGGTGTCGCGGATAAATACAACGGTACCGAAAAAAAGAAGATTTATTCATAACACACGTGAAAAGACCCAGGAAAACAGAGTAAACGATAAAAACGATAACAAAATAACGCTGAAAACCGATAAAAACCCTGAAAACTATACATTTCACACCTGAGCCTCAACTCTCACGGCCCAGTACCAGTCCGAGGCCCGGGGGTTGGGGACCGCTGCCTTTGACCACCTGATTTTGGCAACAAGGCGTGTCGTGCCCACAGATGCCACAGACTCCTGACGACATCGTTCACCACTACAAATTTCATATAATATTTCGTAAAAGTCATAAAATCACTTTTACGAAATATTATATCGTAGTTAGCGTGTGTCACGGACACTTTGTTTTATGGGGACATTCAGAGTTCGACTCCCGGCTTGTAGTTTGAAAGACAGACGCAGGTACCTGCTAATTAGTGCTCAATAACATCCAATTAAAATCCTCAAATCTCACTCAGCAAACTGGAGCTCCGCCTTCTTGGGCGGTTTGTTAGTACAGTAACCTCACAGCAGCCATGGTATCGGTCAGATGATGTCATTAAAAATGCTCCAACGGCACAAACACGTCCCAGAGGTCCAGCTCAGGTGAAGCTAGCAAACAGCTAGCAGCTACAACCGCCTGTGTCTGCACCTGTCAAAGAGGCCACGCCCCTAATAACGTAATTCAGTGTAAACAGCTGTTATGAAAGGGGAAATGATATATAGCGACCATTTTCTGTATCAGGCTGTTAACGTGTTTATTGTAACACGGGGACTGACGCCCTGCTGGACATTAGAGGAACTGCAGGTTTCAGTTGAGGCTTATTCTGATCTTTTCTCTTATTCTCCTGAAACAGTGAAGTTAAATATAACATCTGTGAGTTTAGTTACAGCAGCAGAGGCAGACAAACTGTTCTTACCCCGATGTCTCGGTCCTGAGATTGCTCTGTGTTTCTGCGTGATTCATATATTGATAACCGAGCAACACGTCACAAAAACCAGCAACAAAAACACAATTTCAGGACTCCAAACGAGGCGATTGATTCAGCTCAAAGGCGCGCGACACAAACCCAGATTAGCCCGACGAGTTCGGCGCTCTGTTTGTTTGCCTGACACAATCCCGTCTGCGTCGGAGTTTGATTTTCGGAGCGAGGCGTGAGCGCTAAGTGGTCACAACTGAAGCCAAATCATTGTTTCCCCAAACAAAAGCTGCATGTTCACGAAACACAGCTATTGATCTGCGCCGTGTTGCCCGGACTACGCCGCACCGTCAATATTTATGCACCCATGTCTGTTTATGTTCCAACTGTTGCATATTTGCATGTGTGTGTGCACGCGTGCCCCTCCCCCGCCCCCGGTCTGCACATTCGGTCCTCGTGCGAGCGCTTGTGCGCGTCAGACGGGCCGTCAGTCCTAAAGAGGGCCGCGGCGCTGTCACGCCATGACACCTCTCATTTGCTGCTGCTCCTGTGAAGCGGAGCTGAAGGCAGAGGTCAGGCCACCCTCGCAGAGACGCGCCACTCAGAGCACATCATGTCCGCCCGCCGCCGCGCTGCAGCACCGGGGCATCAGCACGCACGAATCAATCACAAATACATTTGCATACACACACACACACACACACACACACACACACACACACACACACTAAACATTTATCTGTGCAACAAAAAAGCATCATGCTTCCTTCATGCTTCCTTCATGCTTCCTTCTCTCCTTCCTCTTTCATGCATCCATCCTCCCTTCCTCCTTCCTGCATATTTAATTCCTTCCTTCCCTTAATGCATACTTCTTCCTTCCTTTCCTTCTTCCTCTCTGTATACTTCACATCATTAGTTCCTTCCCTCCTTCTTTCTGTCCTTCCTTCATCTTGTATGTTTTCTGCTGTCCATCCTTCTATTCTTCCTAACATGTATGCATACATGCTTCCTTTCTCCCGAATCCTTAATACCTTCCTTCCTTGCAGACTTTTGTTCTTCCTTCCTACAAGCTTCTCTTCTTTCTTTGATTGTTTATTTCTTTGCTCTGTGATCATTTCCTTTCTTCCAGAATCTCCTTTACTTCCTGTATATTTCCTTTCTTCTTCCACACTTCCCTGTATCTATCCTTCCTATGCTGTATCCTTCCATTTCCCTGTCTGTTTACTTCTTTACTTTCTTTTGCATGCTTCCTTCCCAGTTTCTCTATACTTCCTTCCTTTCTGTAAACATCCTTCATTCCTTAATGTATCCTTTCTTCCTTTTCCCCCCCGATGCTTCCCTCTTCACTTCCTTCCTTCCTTAATCAGTCACAGATGTATTTCCTTTCCTTCGCCTGCCTCCACAGATCACTTATCCTCAGTTAAGACAACATCGTGCCTCAAATGTAGAAAACAAAGTGAGGATGATGAAGGCGGGCTGTCTGTGACCTGCGCTGGATGCTGATTGGTTATTGGTCTGTAGTTGCACACGTGCTGATTTACATTAACACTTAAAAAAGGAGGAAGCAGGAGCACAGCGGCGTGTGAACCCGAATTATTCCTGCAAAGCTACTCGGAGCAATCAGCTCGTCTCCCGACACCTCCTCCTCCTCCTCCTCCTGCAGGCCGTCCATTCGTCTCGACCGGTGTCACATGCCGTCATCAATTACCCATTAGACAGTGTAATATTCACCCAATATTGCCGGCGTGTGACTGGGAGATTTTAGAGTGATCAAAACCGACAAATCTGATTTACAGCGCTGGCATAAATAAGGAGCGCGTGCCCTCCCTGATTGCCCTGCTGAATAATGGATGCCTGTTTGGTAATCATTTTCCAATATCTCGCCACGTTCCCATGGACTGCCCTGACACTTCCTTTTTCAGCTTCTCCTCCTTCCTTTATTCCTTTTTTCAATTCCTGCCTCCTTTTACTTCTGTATGTCCTTTCTCTGTACATCCTTCCTTCCTTCTTTTCTGCCTTCCTCATTTCCTTCTTTTTTCTAGATGTTTCCTTAATTCCTTCCTTCCTGTATCCATTCGTTTTCTTTGTTTGTATACTTTAATCCTTCCTCCGTATATCCTTTTTCCTTAATGTCCTTCCATATCCATATTTCCTTCCTTTGTTATTGTATCATACATCCTTCCTTCCCTTCATTCTTTATTTATGTATGCTTTCTTCTTTCCTTTCCTTAAGCTTATCTCTCCTTCTTTGTATCTGTTCTTCCTATTTCCTTGTTTCCTTCCTATATGTCTCGTTCCTGTGTAACATCCTGACTTCCTGCCTTCATGTACACTTCCTTCCTTCCGTTCTGGTTTGTGTGCTTTTGGTCTCCTTCCTTCCTTGGTTCCTTCCACCCTCCCCCTGACATGCGGCCTCCCTCGCAGCAGTGATGTAACCGCTCTGACCCGAAGACTCTGGCGTCTTGCTTGACTTTTCGGTAATGACGCTCTGGCAGCAGCGTCATTAGCGAGGAGGCGGGTGTTGCTGTGATTGAAACATTTCCTTTAATGATTCATTGTTTCATTGTTTAGAGAGAAACGAAATGTCAACAGGTGCCAGCGTGGCCGCTGATTCGCCTGGAAAAGATCTGCAAACTAAGCCGGAGCTGAAATAAATGCGTTTCTACGGCGAGGCGGGTAAAACGGGCAGATAGACACACAAACGGAGTGGCATCAACTTTGAACTGCGGCACACGGAGATTCAATTACTCCCCCCGCCCGCCGTCCCGTCCTATCGCTGACGCTAAACGTGGTGCTAAAGCTAATTGTAATTGCATGACAAAGACTCCAGCAGTCTGGAGGTCAGCGCTTTGATGATATCATAGCGGCGCTCTAAACAGCTGCTCCTCACCTCTTTGTAATATTCTTCAAGGCACCGTCGTGGCTCTAATGGGAAAAGGCCAAAGCAGGTTATGAGAATCCTTATTTACAGCTCGCTGCCGGGCTGTGTGAAGTAGGTCACAGCGGCTCTGAAATGAAACCAGCTCGGCTCACGCCGTTTAATTCTTTCCTTTTGAATGCTCGCCGCCATGCAACGGCACAAACACGGTGTTTGCGCTGGGTAAGAGCGTCCGACCCCCCGTTAGCGTGTCTGCAGCCTGTGGGAAAGTCCGGTTCTGACCCGCCGGAGCAGCAACAACACTGGAGGTGACTCCAGCTGTTCCTCGTGCTCGCGTTCGGCTCGCGTTATAACTAAGACGTGAGAAATGCACGTTTAACACAAGCAGCGCGTCCTCTGATGTGTGAACACGGAGACAAGCAGCTGTAGCCGTGACGCCGCGGCGGCGGCCTGCTGATCAGGCAGGTTAACGCGGAGCTCCCGCAGCCTCATCAGGCACGCCGTCGCACGCTCGCACATCTCTTACAGCACGTCAGCCGGTCGGGGTAGGTGTGGGGCCGGCGTCGTCCCCCGAGGTGATGGATGCCTGTGGCAGGCTGTTATGCCACAAGGTGAAAATGTCCATTAATCAGCCGCACTTCCTTCACTGCCTCGGCGTTCCCATTACCAGCGCACTCCAAGCAGCCTGATTGGTTTTTAATTGGCCTGCCCGCCAGGAGATAGATCGCGTTTTCCCCGAGGAGAGGCACGAAGGTGTGTGTGTGTCTCTGCAGGGAAACCCACACTGAAACTCCCTGCACTCTGTTTTCTGTGGACCTTTTTCACACGGGGGGACGGACGACCACATCCAGGTGGTAACCGCCACGTGTAATACGATTTTTTATCCACTAACAAGCGCTTTAACCTTTTGCTGTCGGACTTCAGTCCTGACACGACAGCTAACAGTTACATGAGTGCTTCTACCTGATACTCTAATTACACATCCAAAACCTCCCATTTCCTCATTTCCTCCTTTACACCTCCTTACTTCCTGTCCAGTATCCTTCCCTACCTCCCATTTTCTTTATGTGTCCTTTCTTCCTAACTTCCTGTATACTTCCTTCTTTCCTACCTTACTTCTTATAAGCTTTCTTCCATCTTGTATGCTTTTCCTGTAAGCCGTACCTCCTTCCTGCTCCACAGCATTCTTCCTTCTTTCCTTCCTCTTCCTCCTCCCCTTTATATCATTTCTCCCTGCATGCTTCCTTTCTTCGCTTCCTTGATATATCCTTTTTTCCTCACTTTCTGTGTTACTTCCTTCTTTTTCAGTCTTCTGTAACCTTCCTGTGTACTTCCTCTTTCCCTCGGTGTTCTTCCTGTTTAGTTCTCTGCATGTCTCCTTGTTTCATTCACTCTTTCCTGTATAACTGTAGATGTTTTGGATTTGCACACAGTTAGATTTGCATGTAAACGACGGGGCAGAGGAGGGAGGTGTTGGAGCAGCGACTTCGTGATCATAATAACCTTCGATATGAATTGTTGGCTCGTGTCACCTCGTCCCGTCACCATCACGTTGAATACAGCAGCCTGGAAACGCTGCTGATGTTTTACAGTATCTGCTGCAACTCGTGAATCCAGCTCTGACTGATGAGCGGCATAATTAATCAGCCGCCGCAGGAGTGCGCGTGCGAAGGACGCGCGAGCGGCCACATCCTACACCGAGTAGATGTCGGCATCGACGACGTGTCGGCTCGAATCGATCAATCTCCCCTCTGCCCGAGCCCGTCACGGAGACTGATTGGAAGACCGCATTGATTCCCACAAAGACACGCGCAGCGAGCTCGGAACGATCCGAACGAAAATCCACATCGTGATTAAAGGTTTGAGCCGAACCTGCGACTCATCCCGAGGAACGAGAGCGCTGGCGGTGCAGACCGGGGTCACCAGATCCACACGCTCTTTCATCAGTAAACTCACACACATGCACGGTCGACATCATCGTTTCCACTCCCAGATTTTGCCGAGTGTGACGCAGACGTTCCATAATTTCATCGTTTGCACATAAAAATTTAAATTATGAAGAAACAAACAGAGCGTGAGGTGAGAACAAAGGACGCCGATACGCAGCTACTACAGCACCTCCAACACCTGTAACAACAATACTAATGATGATGATGATGATGATGATGAGAGCACTCCCGATCAGCTTCAGGATGAAGGAAATGATAAATTCGACATTTGAATAAGAAATAAATCAGCTGTTTGGTTTTCACGGTAAGCTGAATAAAAAAACAGATATTTTAACTGTTAACTTCATAAACAGGAGTGTGTGTGGGAGTCCACGGGTCCACAGTGAGTGGAACGCTGACCGCTGTGCCGTCACACTGATTATTTTCTTCTTCTGTCGTCTTCAGCATGTGTTGCATAATCAGGTTCATGTTAAAGGAACAGATGTGCTGCAGACGACGTGAAACTGCGTCCCGCAGAAACGATTCACAGACGAGAATCATCGAGAATCGTTTTTCCAAACTTCATTTTTAACTTCGGACGCCGTTTCCCGCTCTCGCTCACAGCAGCGGCAGCTCGTGCTGCAGTCGCCTCGTATGGAGCGTTTCACATTCCCGCAGCCGTCAGCTGGCCCTCGCCGCTGATCCATCTCTGCCTTTAAATACACTTTACGTCGTTTTATAATATGAAACAATAAAAGCCTCAAACACAGAAACGCTGCCTCATTGTGAGTCGTTCATCAAACTCTCACTTTGTTTATTCTGCGATTTCGTCTGAGCGTAGAAACAGCGCGAGATGATAACAGAGACGTCGTTAACGTGTCACCGTTTCACTTTTCTGCTTCCTGTATGAGAAAAACTTTATTTATCTCCGTAGATACACGCCTCACACGCCTCACACGCCTGCAGAAACATGTCACAGATGAACCGACGAATTAAAAAACACAACCACAAACTTCAACCACAGAGCGCGTTTCACTTGAATCCATCGATCGCGCTCGCCAATAATCGGGTTTTAACCCTCCCTTTAACGAGCGGCTCTGATTGAGGGTTGACTGTCCACAGGGGGCGCTCTGACGTCGTCGTGAGTGAGCAGGAGTGAATACGAATGGTTTTTTACTACAATAGAAACCTGCAAATAGAATCTTTTCTACTGTCTCGAGCTCTCCTGTCAACAACGTCCACACAGTGAGCTCGAGAGCGCCCCCTGTGGAACAGGAAGTGAGCAGAGCTCTGATTGTACTAGAAGTTTTGTGGCTTTAATTCCCGCCTCACTCCCCTCGAAAGAGGCGCCGCCTCCTAGTGGTGAGAGGTGATATAACACGCTGAAAGCAACGGGTTTTTAACATTTTTAGTATTTTGCAAACGCCTAAGAAGGGCGAGTCGAGCACTCGTGTCTTTAAATGCACGTCAGCGTGCGACCACACAGTCTGTGTTACCGCACGCCGCACTTCTGCTAAGCCTGCGTGTTCGTGTGGGATCCAGCCATTCAACATGGAAGCTAATATTAGCACGCAGCTGCCCCCACACCCCCACCCTGGCGGCTACATGAAGGGGATCCCCGGGAGGCTTTTTCCTGCTCGTTCATTAGGCTGCCGAGCAGTAAAGACCCCCGAGCAGTAAAGACCCCCACCCATGTCCTCGTCGATGCCGTGACTCGTTACACTGAGTCCACGTTCAGCATCAACACCTGACTTCCTCTCTGACGAGCCTCCCCGGCTTCTTTCACTTTCACACCGCACAGAGGAGGAGGTGGGAGGGGGGAGGAGGAGGGGGTTCCCGCAGTGTTGGTCTCAGTCAGACCAGGTAGCGTGCTTTCCCTCTATAATTTAATCACATTCAGCTGTCTCGCTGTCCTCGGCTCGCTCTGCAAAGCGCATCAGCCACGCGCTCTCTCTCTAACAAGCACGCCGTCTCCTTCCTGCCGCCGTTTCAGGAACGTCCCGGAGAACACGGCTTCACCTCGGCTCGCCGAGCGGCTCGGCTCAGAGAGTCTTACTGTAACTGTGGGAGCAGTTTCACAGGTTTGAGATGACTTCACACTAAAGTCAGGACTGAGACTGCTCCGGGCGTTTTAGGGGATTTATTAAGTTTTTATTCCATTTTGTGCAGAAAACAAAAAAACAAAGAAAGAAATCTTCACTGAACTCATTCAGAGTCTCTCAGGTTGGCATCACTTTATCTCTGAATCACAGATTAACTCAACTAAATCTCAGATTTGAGGAACACAAAGGATAAACCTGCTGAACTACTGACACCGGCCGATAAATTCATCCCTGCACACACTTTCACTTTGAAAACACCGACGTGTCAGACGACTCAGTCTGGACTCCTCTCCAGATGTGTCCGAGCGACGCCTCCATCCTGCGCTCACAAACACTCACCGTGGAAGCAGCAGAGCTTTGTTTGTCATGACAGCATGAAACGTGTTGCAGTGCATCTGTGTGAGTGCGTGCAGACACACACAACATCTGCATCAGGAGGAAGAGCAGAGCGAAGGGACAGCATGTGCTGGAAGTTTGAGCTGAACTTCAGATCGCCTCGCTCAGCCTCGTCCATGAAGACATCAGAGTGACAGCACATGTGCGTGCGAATCAAAGCGCTCGAGAGCAGAAACACGGAGGAAATCTTGCAATAATCCAGCATTCAGCAGCATAAAGATGAGACATGTTTCCAGCAAACACAGCGCGAGCGTGCAGAGCAGCACTCAGCACCAAACTTCCACAACAAACTTGTGAAGCATGCAAGTTTCTTCACGATACCTGACGCAACAACAGCCGACTGCAGCAACATGACAGAAACAAAGCCTGACGACACGACACCGGAGCGACCGCGAGGCTCTGATGCAGCCGAAACGCTCGCTGTGCCGGGCGGCCGATCAACATCGCACCGTCACATCTACGGGCAGAAACACGAGAAGCCGTTAACGAGTTACCTTCCAGCTGCAGTCTTCTCAGCAAACTTTTCCTCCTGCTCTCCCGGCTTCAGCCTCTCCTTTATTTCTCTCACTGCAAAGTTGCGCTCTCCTCCTGCATGCAAATCATTTTTACGACTTGAGAGATGTGACCGGCAATGAGGGAAGGAGGTGGAGAGAGCGCGGAGAGCGAGAAAGGATGACAGAGGGGTGGAGGAGTGGAGATAATGGTTGGAAGGCAGACGACCAATGGGGCCCAGAGCCTGATGGAAAAAAGGAATCAGGACACACCAATGAGGAGAGAGAGAGAGAGAAGCAGGTATGGCAAGAGCGCGGTCGGGAGGAGACGGCGTAACGCAGACCGAGAGAGACACTGAGGGAGAGAGAGAGCGAGCAGAGCAATAAGAGAGAGAGAGGGAGGGCGGGAGAGGGAGAGGAGAGGGAGAGAGGCGAGGATCCCAGGCGAGATGGAGAGAAACGCTCAAAAAAACCATGGAAGGAAGAGGCTGACTTACCCGGGCGCTGCTAGTGGTATCCTTCACACGCCGCCTCGCAGACACACACACAGGAGCGGCGATAGAGGCGCACGCCGCTCCGCCGTCGCTGAGACCGACCAACAGAAAAACAACAAAGGAGAGAGGGGACTTCCAGAGCGGCTGGTGTACCCTGAAGGAGTGTGTGTGTGTGTGTGTGTGTGTGTGTGCGTGTGTGTGTGTGCGTGTGTGTGCGTGTGCGTGTGTGCGTGTGTGTGCGTGTGCGTGTGTGCGTGCGTGTGTGTGTGTGTGTGTGCATGCGCGTGTGCGTGTGAGGAAGCTCGGAGGAGATGCAGGGACCACTGAAGGAAGCTGAAAGCTCGTCTCTCTGCATGTACGTCCTCCAACACTCTCTCTGCCCCCCCACATACATTTATTCAGGGCTGCAGACGGTCCCAGAGCGAGAGCTTCCCACGGGCCCTGCACGGGCACACATGAAGGGAGGGGGAGGGGAGGGGGAGGAGGAGGGGAGGGGGCGCACAGATACACGTTTGTGCCCTAAAAACGCTGGAATGAGCTCCACTCGTGGTTCACTGCTCGTCTGACTGGAGACACAAACAGGAAGCAAACTTAAAGGAAGTCTCTGCCTCATCGCTGGCTCGCCGTTAATTAATCCTCCTCTTCCTCCTCCTCCTCCTCCCATCACAGGCTCCGAGGCTGGCTGAGCAGCAGAATTAAGAGAGGAGAAGAAGATGAATGAGCGTGGAAGCGGGCGAGCTGCAGCCGTGTGGAGTGCACAATAACCGGGGTGACATTCATGTGTGGGAATAACAACACACTGATTTCCATATTTACACAGATATGCAAACACACACAATGTTAATTTGATCCCTGAGACGTCGTCATAATTAGAGTATAAATTAGCTTTGTTTCTTACTGGACAAGAGGTGCTAATTCATTCGCTCGGCCCGCTGGGGCGGCTGAATCGGGCCTCGCAGACGCTGCACACGAGCAATAACGTTTCCAAATACATTCGTGTTTGCACATAAATATTCAGAGCATATATGAAGCTCCAACAGTAAACACATCAGAAGCATCCAGCAGCATTTTACTCAACCAACAAGCTCTCTGCCTGCAGCAGCACAGCAGGCACCGTAAGTACTCAGGGGGGCTGGGACCGCCGCTGCCCCCGTGGTGCTCCATATTACCTATGCTAATGCCAATCAGGCACAATTACTCCAGCAATCAGGCAGACCGAGGCGCTGACCCGGCAGCCCTGCATCGCTGCGCTGTGATGTTTGAGTCCTGCCGTGAATCTGCTGCTCACGGAGCCTCGGCACCGAGGATCGCTTCACTCAAACAAGAAATCCGCTGAACCGGAGGGAAGATGGCGAGTCTCGCCCAGAACGTCCCTCCATAAACCAACAAACATGCGAAGAAACAAATCCCGACAGGGAGGCAAAAAGAGACGGAAACAGGAAGCAGTGACGGGATATTTAGGCTTTGACTGGATTGTAATTTGTTGGTAATTATTCCATAATGAGGGATAACTCAGCCACAGTGACAGATTAGCCGTGATTCTTCACGGGATCTTTGAATCTTAAACATCTGCAAACCAGATGTTGGTTCAGATTCAGTGTGAGGTAATAAAGATGGAGAGCCAGCCTGACTGTGATGACATCATGAATCAGACAGGTACAGGAAGATGGGTATCCTGTTTTCCTTCTCTCTCCCCAACCAATCACAGCAGATGGCCCCGCCCCTCCCTGAGCCTGGTTCTGCTGGAGGTTTCTTCCTGTTAAAAGGGAGTTTTTCCTTCCCACTGAATCACCATATATCCCACGATACGATATTATTGCAATTTTTTAAAATATTTAGCGATATTCAGATTCTGTACATAAAGGTAAACTTTATCAATATTCATTTTCTCTAATATCAAAGTCTCACACTCAGTCTTTCTCTCATTTCAGTTTTATTGTTGACAAACTGAACGGTTTGTATTACAGTCTAGTCCAACTTAACTGAATCAACCATCTGGTACAATTATAGCTATTCTGAACTATGCAGTTTATGAAAACTATGCAGCCCCTTCAGCAACTGAAGAATTTGAAAGTAAATGAAAACAAAATATAATTTTACATTAAATAAAAAAGTTTTAAACGTCATTAAAATAAAACATGTCTTAAACTAAAATAAGTAAACTGTCATGTTTATTGCTGCCAAAAACAAGTGAAACACATTTGGACAGTGAAGGAATGTCAGGATTCTTGCTCAGAAAAAGGATCAACATGCTCTGAAGTCAGAGCACAAAAACCTTTTTGTAACAAAGTATCGATTTCTGCTGTCCCTGTATCGATACATTATTAGAAACAAAATATCACCATGCTACACAGTATCCATTTTTTCCCCACCCCTATTTCAGTGCCAGTTAGTTTGTTAGTCTTATCATTCAGGTCCTGCTCTCAGGAAACATCGGCACAAACAGCTGAAACTGTTCTTACAAAAAGTTTATTTTATTTTTTGACTCTTTTTGCATGAAAACGACTGAAACTCATAATTAACGACATGAACACTTCAGAATGTGTCACAGGCGGAGAGAACAGCGCCGGCGCCACAAACAGCCTGAGTATGTTTCAGACTTCAGGTGACCCTCGAGCACTGAGACGGGACCACAGTGGGATTTATCTCCTGCCGGGAAACAGGAAGTCGGACGACACTTGAAGGCCATCCACGCCAGACCAACTGAGACACCAAACAAAGCGCACACTGAACACAAACAACTGACTTCTGTTCAGCTTCATCACATTAGAGACGATGATACAAACGGCTGCCCTGAAGGCCCCGCATTAAAGACTCCATGTGTATCCTGATGTTAGCCTAAACCTGCTTGTTGCTGTTTCATATGCACTGATGAAACAGACTGTATGATGTCATAAATATGGATTGAAGACAGACGCCTAAACCAGCAATCCTTCCCACGAACACCAGGGGGCGATGTCTGTGGACGCGTGTGAGGAGGACACAGACCCGATGACTGTATGAGCTCGGCCTCTTGTTTCAGCTCATGCTGAATAAAACATGGAGTTTGGCCACGCCAAGGCTCAGACAGGACGCACTCATTGGTCCTGACCTGTGATTGACAGCTCATTAACCAATAGGTGAGCGCTTTCTGTTTGAGTGCCTCTGACGGCCCAAACCAACAACAGCTCACATTTATTATTGGGGGTCTAATAATGAAGTGACGCGCTTCACTGGAAGGACAGAGACTTTCTGTCCAAAGCTGACAGACACAGGACAGATGTGTGTGATAGGAAAGGCTCAGTGGGACGTCCACAGTCCACTGCTAACATTTGCTCGTGCAAAGAAGCACTGCAGGTACACAAACTGTAAAATCCACCAAATCAGAGCGTGTTTGTTTTCAGCTGTTTAATGAGCCGCTCTCGTCGCTCTCAGAGCTCATTCCCTCGCCACTTGGATTTAATTCAGATCGTAATGCCTCAGAGCAAAGGTTCATGGGGAAAATGTGCACCCTGAGTAATTCATGTTTGTGTCTTTACTTTCATAAATCTCTTTGTCACTGGACATCAGCATAACTGATGCTCGCTGACTGTCACTTTAATGAGCTCTCGCGGGAACACTCTGGCTCCCAGGTTGACTTTTCTGCACCTCATCATATCTAATATTGTCACAAATGAGAGTTATTATGACAAGGTTGTGTTTAAAGACATGCGACAGCACGGTTTCAGCTCCCAGCTCGTCACACGTCCACACGCCAGACGAGCGTCATTCATCAGTGTGGAGAGCGATTTGGACTCAAACCACAACTGCTGGTGAAACCTCACCAAGAGTCTTTTAGAGCAGTAAAGCAGCCACATGCTAGTGTGTAGCAGCACCCTTAGACTGAGCCTTTCAGTGCACAAACCTAACCAAGTAAATCTAAGAACATCATCTTCACCACTTCTGCATCCCTGCATAACACTTACCGAGTGCTCCTCAGTCCTTCAGTCCAACCACATCGCCTTCATTCATGGGCTGTCAGGAAGCACAATGATGCTCAATGACATCCAATCAAAATCACAGAATTTCACTGTGCACCACAACTGGAGGTCAGCCTTCTAGTACGATAACCTCCCGGCCAGAGCAGCAGACAGCTAACAGCTACAGCTGCCTGTGCCACCATGCACCTGCCAATCAAACAGGCCACACCCCTACAAATGCATTCAAACAGGTGAGTCCTGACTCACTGCTGGAGCTTCAGCTATGCGGCTGATTTTCTGTCAGCTGAGGATGAATTTAATACGAGGCTCAGCAGAAATGCCTTGAAAAGCAGAAGTGAAGGTTAATAATCACACTCATCATGTTGCAAATCATTTTTCAAGTTCAAGGTTTTCTTCTCAGACGTGGAAACCACTGAAGAAGAGTCTACTTAACATAAACACCGTCTTAAATTCATCTCCTCACCTGAAATGAAAAGCGCTTGAACTATTTAGAGGCCATTTTTTAAAATCACTTATTCGCCGACTGCAGCGCATATACATCTGTAAATTTTAAAGGAAAAAACTTCCCGGGTGAAAGAAAACGAAGGGAACCCCGGCGCTGCAGCAGGGATGGAGGGAGGCTGCTGAGGTTAGAGGTGCAGCTGCTGCAGAGTGGAAGCAAGTGAGCGCCAGGCAGCCAAAGGAGGGGGAGGAAGACAATCTGTGTGTTTGGGGACTTGAGATGATAGCGTGGGAGAAGGTGAAGGCTTGTTGTTCGCTGGGACCGAGGGAGAGGAGCGGGTGGGGTTGGGGGGGAGGCGAAGAGGAGGAGGAAGAAGAAAAGAATGAGCCGAGAGAGAGAAATGTAGGGAGGAGAGGTTGTATTGGTGGTGTACTGGGAGTAAGAAAGAGGAGGAATAACAAGCTTCAGCCTACTTATGTACAATACAGAGTGTGTGTGTGTGTGTGTGTGTGTGTGTGTGCGTGCATGTGTGTGTGTGCGTGTGTGTGCGTGTGTGTGTGTGTGTGTGTGCGATACTCGGGTCTTTGGAACAGGATGACAAATGTGCCAGACATGAAAGACCAGAGCACACACAAACCCACAGGGAGCCTCTTTACCTGCGCGCGCGCACACACACACACACACACACACACACAGCAGTAGCTTCAGGGGATAAACACACACACACACACACACACACACACACACACACAGCAGTAGCTTCAGGGGATAAACACACACACACACACACACACAGTGTGTATTGCTGTGTTTGTAAGACTAGATTCGGCTCCTCGTTGTTAAACCAGCACAGGGTTTTACAATCACACCTCCCCTCGTTACCCACAGTCACAGACAAAAATCTGCTAATCAATATTTCCTCAAACTGAAATCAGATTCATACCTGTGAGGTGACGTGTGCTGCTCACCGAGACAAATCCACGGAGATGTGTCACCTGATTCAGCAGGAAGTCCCCTCAGCTTAGAGGGGATTTTTTCATCTTTACGATAAAAACTTGTCAGTAAAATCCACACAAACACTGCACATTTACACTTTTACAATTAAATATAAAACATATGATATCCTGTAAGAATGTCTGTTGCACCTTATATTTCAGCTCAGTAAATATGTGATGGGTAATAATTTGCATACACAGTATTGTATTACACATTTTCCATCACTAAATGTGCTACATCTTACTTTTGTGTTACTTAATTGCTAGCTGGACAAAGTCCTTCGTTACATTACTCGTTACATTACTTTCTCGGTAAAATGTCCTGAAACTTATTGTCTCATAATCACCACTGAACGATATAAGCTGAGGCTACAGCCCCACACACGCACACATCCCCACCCTAACGACGACACAGGTGATCCTTCTCTTAGCATTTAGGTGTGAACACAAAGAAAAGATGAAACCAGCACAAAGACACTTTAAAGGCGTAGTCATGGTGATTCTGCTGTAGCAGTCTGTTACCTGTTGACGTGCACGCTCTGGCTGCGGGGCTGGAGTCTGCGTACGCTCAGCTTTGACGTCACTCTGGGCTCTTAGCTAGTTAGCTACTTAGCGTTAGCATGCTATGCATCTGTTAGCAATAGCTGTGTCCCAAAACGTCGGCTGCATCCTCCGGAGGCCGATTACGTCACAGCCAGGCGACGAAGGCTGTCCCAATTCGTCGACTCCTAATTCGTCGACTCCTTCAAATGCGGCGACAAATGCGTCCTTCATTTCCCCGAATTTGAAGGATGGGTCGGGTGTGTCCTTCGTGGCCCACCATATCCCAGAATTCATAGCGCGGCCCAGCCAAATTTCAGCTGCCAACAATGGCGGCCGCTACTGAGTTTTAAAATTACTCTTATTATTCTTTCTGGGCTACAAAATAAACTTTTAACATATTTTAAGGCGAGAAAGTAGCTGTGTAAATGACAAATATCTGCTTGGTTTATCAAGACATCGCATATTTGCAAAAGTGTTTTCGGAGACGTCTGTCACCCACCAGCTCGATAGCAAGCTGGGGGTTCAATGGTCACTCCAGCCGGCGAGAGCAGCGGACTCCCGGCTTCATCGTTTTCAGACCCCCGCTCTTTCGCTACTCAGGTTAAACATGATATAAGTCACTTGGATAAAAATGTATTGGTTTGCCTTTTTTGGGTTTTATTTGTTCTGGAGTAAATCGGTTTGGCTGAGATCAAAGTTTAGATTATTAGATAAAATAAAACTTTATTAATCCATCGAGTGGGTTCCTCCTTGGTTTTTACACAGCTGAATAAACGTTAAACAGAAAACTGATTAAACAGAAGTGTGACACGGTCGACAATTTACGCCAGTGCCCTGTTATATTTTAGATAGCAAGGAGCAGACATCGAGTTTATTAAACTCCACCGAGACAGCGGTGACGCAAATCTGAAGGCTAGACCGTCCAATTTCACAGCCTCGCACTTCCGGCCTTCTCGGTCTTTGAAGGAAGTCCTCCGAAGGATGCAGCCGACGTTTTGGGACACAGCTAATGAGCCCACATTATCTTAGCAGCTGGGCTGCAGAGAACCAATGCTAGCAAGGATATAAGGTGTACAGCCTCACTCCAAAAATGAGTCCCCGAGAAACACGAAGCAATAAGTCTGAATAATAATAAATAATATTAATAATAAAATGTTCACTGAAATATATGAAATCAAAGGTTTATTTATAGAAATAATTCACCATCAAGTATAACCAGACTGGATTAAATGTAATGTTTTATTACATTTACAGACCAACGCAGAAACATTTCATGGAGCATTCATTTTTTTCAGTGCATAAAATATCACATAATTATCTTAGAAACAACCAAGTAACAATATCAGCCAGGGTTTTTAGCAGAAGAAATGATATTGATAAATGCTACAAACTATAGAATCAAAACATCAGTAACATGACAATTATATGTCTTTTTACATTACACCATTGTTCCCATGTTTGACCAAACTGTAAGATAAAGCGATGCTCACAGTAGGTATATTTTAATGAAAAAAAACAGATGATAATATTCAGTCTAGGCTGAGCTGGGAAACCTCAACAAAAAGCTGGAAGTTTCAGTCGCTCCTGTAGCCGGACCTGGGTGTGGATCTCCTGGGAGCAGAGCCTGAGACAGATCCAGAACTCGCTGGAGAGAATACATCTAATCTGATCCAGGATGGCCTCAGGACTCCCCGGAAGAGGTGACGAGGTGTCTGAGGAGGAGGAGCAGGTCTGGAATACCTTCCGAGTGTACTGAAACCACAACCTCAGATAGGAAAAAGAGGATGGACGCGTGGATTGCAGATCCGGTATGTTAGAACGGCAGCGATGCTGTTCCTCTTATTCGTGCAGTGCAAACAGGCCTTTACTCTGAGAACTGAAACCCAAAATACCAACAGATCCCACAGACACACACCCACAGCGACGAGAACACACACTCGCACGAGCAGTTTGCAAACAAAGTGACTACACGCAGCCATGACGGCGGGTACGTACACAAACACGCTCAGAGGCACGTGCTGATGGAAATTCAAAAGCATCGGCGTGAGAACAAAAGCATGGCGAGAGGGCATACATAAACATTACACGTGCATGCATTATGCACAAACACACAGCCCATTTACCTCGCTCGCAGAGGTAAGAGCACGCATCATTTCACCCCCCCACTCCCTCTCTCCAGTCCCCAAATCCGTGGCATATGACCTTCTGTGGGACAGATAAAGAATGTGCTTATCAGTCATGCAAATGAGGCTGAATTCATTTTCCACAACAGATGGCCCCATAGATAATGATGATGGAGGAGAGAAAATTAAATGTCTCTCGCTCGGTGACCATGGCAACCGCGCCTCTGCGGCGTAATATCAATAATAAGTGTGCCGCATAATAAGGTTGTCAGTCCTGTGAATCAAAACCTCCCATGATGGGATAGGCTACAGGGGGTACGGTGGGGGGGTGAAGTGTCTTAGAAAGTTTGGCTGACTCCGTCGGGCGCAGCGGGGGCCGGGCTGAACCGCCGCCGTGCTCACGTTAAAAGGAACCCCGACTATATCAGCTTGTTGGCTTTTGCTCCCAACGTCCTGTCCGTATGTTAAAGATGCACACATCCTTAGTCTCGCTGTGTGCAGTGCACTCTGGGTACATCAACTGGTTTCATACCAGTGCTACTGTTTCTAACAGGCCTGAAACACGGCGTGCTTCCCATGCACACGAGGAGGAGTAAGGAGCGAGACCCCCGCAGCCTCTCCATAAGAGCCGCGGCTCTCCCCTCTCCCTGATGATGGAGATGGAGCAGCATTGGTAAAGCTTGAAACACTTTAGCTCACATCCATGACCAGTGAGAACCAGTTTGTTTAGTGTTAGGAGATGATGATGGGTTGGATTCAGACGCAGCCTTTTACAGCCGCGGCTCGCTGCGGTGCTTCCCCTAGTTTCTGTTTCCTTTGATGGTTGGTTGTCATAGTTTCAGTCTGGCTGGACTCAGATTAAAGGTTCATTTATAAAGTGAACAGGCGGCTGTTTAACCATCAAGCAGCTAAGATGTTGCAGAGAGCGTGCAAAAGTTAGCGCTGCTGGCATCACGATGTTTGAGTCACGTCCTGCTTGTGTCTTTGCCTGAGTGTAAACACACTGTCGGTGTTTCCTGTTGTTCCTGGATGTTTATTTCTCCTTACAGACACGATTGTTCCTGCCTGTATCGAGCAGCTGGTCCAACACTGGTTGGAGCTCACAGCACAACCCAAGTTATTCTGTTTGCATAAACGTGTTTCCTTTAAAATGTTTCCTCAGAGACGGAGACCAGTCTGCAACCACGCTGCCATCCGCATTAAGACGGTGTTATAACTGCAATAAATCTGCAATCAGTCTGTGACCGAATGAGATCAAGGTGGCATTTCCATGCAGTCTGTTTGTGATGATAAAGTGATTAATGGAACCTCAGATATGTGACAGAAATCCTTCCACAAATAGAGACAACCAGAGTAAAAGCAGAACAAAAGCAGCTGTGTCGAGCCCCTGCAGCAGGGAGACACGTGCAGAGATTTGTGCTCAGTGCAGACTGACTCACACGGACTGAAACATGTTGGCAGTCTGTGTTTCTTAGTTAGACGGCAGATATTTGCAAACCTTTGCCGATCTCTCTGAGAGTGACTCCAGTCAGTCTGAGTCAGACTGCAACTGTTTGCCTCCTGCAGGAGACCCGAGCAAAGGCTGAGTGTTGCATGCTCAACCTCCTGGCTGTACGTCTGTGGAGGTTCATGTCATCCAGGTCATCGTAGTCTAAGGAGCTTTAGAGCAGTTTGCTGTCGTGTTTTTGCTCTGGAGCCGCTGCAACTCAGATCCTCTGCTGTGTTATATTTGAGCTTTATTGAGCTTAAACATGACGAGTCTGAGCCACTTATAATTACTAATGATAATTCACAGGCCTGGCTGTAACCTGTGACTTTATTTTGGTGGTTTAAAGCACATTGGCGTCACCGTGTGTCTGATTCTTTCACTTCTGAGCTCTCTGACGCTCCAGCAGCATCTCTGTGCTTCACACATGTAATAAGCCGTTATTATTCACTCATTTTTGGTGACGTGGTCGTCGCTTTCTTACTGAAAGCTCATGACTTCTTGAGTCTGTGCAGCCAGCAGGTCTTCAGATTAGCGTAGCTTAGCATAATGACTGGAAACAAAGGGAAACTGCTAGCCAGGCTGTGCTTCAAATCCAAACAAAGCACCTGTTTCAGCAGGTGTTACCTTTGCTTTTAGAGCTCCTCGAGTGCTCGTAAACTTTCGCCTGACTGCGCAGACGTGCCATCTTCCTGCATCACAGTCTATGAACACTGCCTGTGATTGGCTGACAGGCCGAGGCGGCGGTGTGTTGTCTGTTGGGATTCGAGCGTAAACCAGCAGCTCTGCTTGTGACATATATCAGCTGAAATTAGAACGATAGAGATTGGGCCTTGGACTTTTATAGTAAATGTCTGAAATATGAATTGATCCCAGCTCTCATTACTAAACTTAATAGCTACACACTCGTGGGAAAATTGAAAAATGTGAGCGATGAGGCTCTCAGATCAGCGTTTATCCTTTAAAGCAGAGCAGATCCTCTTCTAGTATTCTGCATTTCTGTGCTCCGCGCTTCACTTCGCAGCTTTGTGCTCCACTTTTTAATTGAAACGCAGGTTTGACAGAGCCGGCGCTTATTTAACTTTAAACGTATGGAATTCAGACCAATGCTGCGTTTCTGTGCCGTTGAGCCGGAGCGGAGATCTCGTGAAGAACGGCGTTAAATCTGTGAGAAGCGTCTCATTCTGCAGCACATACGTTTGCAGAGAGACGTGGAGCTCGGCTCTCGTTTGCATCGCAGCCTAATTACAGATCTGATTTATTTGCTCCGTTATTAAAACTCGAGCCTGAGCGTTCCCGATGAAAACAGAGATTACGGCTGAGTGCGGGACGGGATCTGGGATGGAAATGTCATTCCTGAGAAGTGGGAAAGACGGGAATTGTTCAAAACTGGTGCAGGGATCTTCAGAAACGACGTGATTCTAGATTTCCATGAAGTGACCTTGGGGGCTGTTTCCTACATCATCTTTCTTTATTGACCAGTTGCTCAATCACATATGGTTGAGTACTCCTGCTCCCCTCGCTTCAGCAAACACCTGCTCAAAGCACAAATACCACACGCCTGCTCCACTGCACACGAGTGTGCCTCACACACACACAGCCAATGACCCACCGCTGCAGGACTGCTCCTCCTGGATGTCTCCTGATTCTGGGAATTCTTCCTTCGACGTCTAACGTCTAAGACGGCGCGTCAGGGAGCAAAACTCCCACAAACGCTCAAATTCACAAGACGTCAGATTTTAAAGAAATGAACTCTGTGTTTTGTTGTTGAACAGTCTGGTTAGAAGATGATGTTCTTATAAGTTGAGCACTTCCGACCTAACTGTGAAAAGTAACATTACTCGTATTCAGTGTTGGGAAGGTTACTTTAAAAATGTATTCCATTACAGAATACATGCCCCAAAATGTATTCTGTAACGTATTCCGTTACTCAATGAGAGTAACGTATTCTGAATACTTTGGATTACTTAATATATTATCATGCTGTTTACAACTACATGAATGTGCTATTGCTGTGATTTATTACTGTCACTTTGCTAGCAGAGACAGAGAGAGGCGTTGAAAGGCTGCTCCAACAGAACTTATTGTTTCAGAGGAAAACACGAACACGGTGTACAGTCGAGTCTTAATAGCTTACTTACAGCTGGGCTCGTCAGGCTCTCTTCTTGGCTGCAGTGGTTATTATTATATTTACATGCTTCCAGCTCCCGTTTCTGCTCGATGACAGCTCGTACTTTTCCTTTTTCTCCCTCCCTCGCTCACAGACACATAACGTGTATGGCAGTCCATTCTCCCTGCAGCACGGACTACACTGCCCATGATGCTACATTCTTTAGAGCTATACCTGTAGCATTCTGCCTATTAGCTTAGCACAACAACAACAACAGGCGCTCTCTCACCCAGGAAACACGCAGAGAGAGCGTCACCCTGTAACCATGGCAACGTAACGCTGCCGCCTGGAACAGCAGAACGTAGCTGTCAAACAAAACCCAAACAGTCCTGACCCGCCACAATATGAAACAGGGAAGTACCGCCGTGTAATCCATTTATTTCAACAAAGTAACTGTATTCTAAATACCACCTTTTTAAACGGTAACTGTAACGGAATACAGTTACTCATATTTTGTATTTTAAATACGTAACGGCGGTACATGTATTCCGTTACTCCCCAACACTGCTCGTATTAAACTGCTGCTTTTTTATGCTAAATGAGTTTGACTTCACAAACATCACTTCATCTGTTTCATGTAAAGCTCTCAGTTTTTCCTTCTGAATTTAACATTTTTATATTTATTCAAACTTTTAAATGTTAATCTGTGTAATTTAGAAATGCTCTTTCTCCCTGGAATCTCACCCCCGCCTTACCCACTCCCTCATCTCCTTTTTAACGCTCGTTCGTGAACAGCACGCTGCTGTGGGCTCAGTTTCCTGTGCTGATGTCACTCTGCAGTCTGAAGAAAAAAAGCCTGCAGCTCTGTGAAGGATGTTTAGATCTGCTGACCATCATGAAGCCAGGTACAAGCTCATCACCATCATCATCATCATCATCACAGTCACAAATCCTGTAACGCTCGTGTTTATCAGGCACTACATGAGCTCCGCTGCTCCTCTTTGTAATAAAACCACCAACAACAAGTGTGATTCAGAGCAGCATCATCTGTCTGATTAATGTGAACCCAGCTCTGCTGTGCTGCCGGAGAAATTATTATTTAACCTTTATTTAACGAGGAAAACGACTCTTGAGATTAAAAACCTCATTTACAAGACTGTCCTGGCCGAGATATGCAGCGGTTCAATCAGCGCTGGTCACACCGACACGAACACACACTGAGTAAGTGACACGACGACAAGGAAAACATCTGGATTTTGATTCAAAGCTCGGGAGAGTAGGTGAGCGCAGCCTGCGGGTCGGTTAGAGTGACGCTGGATTCATTCGGTGACAGAAACTAAAGGTTTGATGTGTTTTTCAGAGGATCCAGATGGAAGGAGCTGCACAAAGACTGGACAACAGAGGCAGAAGCAGAACGATTCAGTGGAGGGTAAGAGCGATAAGATTATTGATGAATGTCAGCGGTCCAGGGTGGACGGTAACAGGACAAACATGTCCATAAAAGGTCTGTTTGTAGTTTGGTCTCAACTTTTTACCTCCTGCTGCTCAGTGTGAGGGTTTAAGAGCCCAAACATTTGAGCCTTTTACTGATGCAGGCGAGAGGGTCGGAGGTTCGTGCACCTGCGAGCATCATCAGTTTACTTTTGTCAGCATTCGGCAGACGTTTGCAGTCACACAGGAGCTGCACCACAGCTCAGCCTCTGCTGCAGCACCACACCTGTCCTGGAGCACAGGTAATGTGCACGTCCCCCTGCTCTGGTTAAAGTACAGCTGTCGGTCTGAGACCCAGAACAACCAGCAGACATGCAGCTGTTTCATCCATGCGTCCATTGTTCGTGAATGCAGATGCATTTAAAACAGCCGGCAGTCTGACTGCAAACAGGAAGCAGACAGTGCTTCCTGCAGATTCTTTACATTCATATACAGATTTGTGTTTACACAGATTACCGAGTGAAACTGAGCTGTGTGCAGGAAGCCTTTGAACAAATGCACATTACACCATTTAGTGGCCTCGCTGCTGCCCTAAACTACACCCACCGTGATTTAAAGCTTCAGCCTCGTGCTCGTGCTGAGGCCCAGCAGTGCTTTCAGACTCTTTACGACCTTATAAAGGTGATATTACAGACTTTATTGTAGAGTTTTCAAAGATGTCCAAAGGTTCTGGTCTGGTCCAGTTCCCCGTCTGAGAGTTTGGTTTTGCACGTCCTCGTTTTTTCATCTTCCAGCTGTTGTAAGAGTCCGGCTGGTGATCCGACAACTTTTGCTGGCAGATAAACGAAGAGCGTCGGGGACATTTTGATCTGTGACTGTCGTATGAAGCACTCAGTCTTCGGCTCTCTGTCGGGACTTTGGTCTCCTCTGGCTTTTGTTTGAGTTGCAGATGTTCAGGAGAGCTCAGCAATAAGAGAGAAATGAAAGGAGAGCTGGATTCGCTGCAATAGGACGAAGCCGGTTTTGTAATATGGCCTCAGTTGTATTCTGCCTGTGGCGAGGAGCGCTTGCAGTAATCAAACGCAAACTTTCCAGCTAATGATTCACTTCAGCTGCTGCCATTACACACCCACCTCCATCTTTAATAGATACTCGCTGGAGGCTTCTTTTTGTCTTCCTCCAAATATAAACCCAGGGATGGAGGGGAAAGACGGCATGACTCATCAGATGATTGTCTTTGCTCGGGGCTGCAGGTCTTCAGCTGTTACACATCTCAGTGTTAGGACTTCAGACAGAAGCAGGCGTCAGAAAGCTAAGGCAGGAAACTGAAAGTGATACCAGCACGCCTGCAATGATCCGGAAATTTGAGTCCTTTCAACCTGAGTTAGTGTTGCAGTTCCTCTTCACATCGGTGTAAACTGTGGCTGCGTCCTGCTTCAGCTCCGGCGGTGTAGTAGCGTGGGAACGTCACCGCAAACACGACATGTGAAACTCTGAAACTATAAAATGCATTTAAATGTGGGAACTCACCTATGGACATTTATTTATATGTAATAAAACCTCACTACAGCTTTAAGTAATTGAGTTATACAGTAAAATCATAGTAGTTACTTTGTGTCGTACAGTCGTGTAACTGATGGATAATACAGTGAAGTTTGTAATAAAGAAAGAGACCACATTATTAGCATTTAACTTCTTCCTTCATCTTCTGTTGCTTAGTCAGTGCTCACCCATCCATCCATTCATTAGCCTACTCCAGCTACCACAGGGTGGAGAGGTCGCCATCCTGTTGCACTCACATTCACACCTATCGGCAACGTCACCGAATCCCTTTGGACTGGCGAAAGTTAGTGGCCATCCAGGTCTTTGTGTCTTTAAGACATTCCTGCAGTTTAACTCATTGGTGTGTGTTATCCAGAGATGGGCAGTAACGCATTACTTGTAACGCGTTACTGTAATCCGATTACTTTTTTCAAGTAACGAGTAAAGTAAGGGATTACTATTGCAAAAACAGTAATTAGATTACCGTTACTTTCCCGTAGGAACGCTGCGTTACTGCGTTACTAAAACCGTGATTTTTTTGCGAGAATGTCTCATGACAGTGACGTAAGCGAGTGCGACGTTCGTGACAACAGCTGTGTGCAGATCAACAATGGATCATATATCGAGTGCAGAGAGAGTATGAGCGTGCAGCGTTTAAAGCGTGGAAGTACTGACCTTACTTTGAGTTTGATTCCATAAAAAGTGACAAAAACATTAGTGTCCGTTGTGCGTGGGAAGAAAACTTCTTTTTACAGCGAAAAAAACCCCTAAACTTCCAAACAAGCACCGAGTAGCTACGACGTAATGGGAAACTCACAGAGAAACTCGCGGATTCTTCCACTGACCGCTGCACACCTGCACCAGGGTAACCCTCCGCCTACCCCACTCCTGCTTTACAGGTGAAAATAGAGCAACAGGACCGCTAGTCTTTGACTTTATTTATTTTCTGCTGTGTTTTACTTGCATCTATTTGAAAGACTGAGTGTAAACACAAAAATATTATTTTATGTGCTGGAATGTGCAGAAAATAGGTTTAAATGTTAAACTAATTTCTTACAGTCAGAGAATGTTGCAGATAATTAAATGTTTGCTTGATGCATAAAGTTAAAAGATTAAAACTAATAAAACAAGTTTTAAAAAGAGACTTTTCCATTTGATTACATTTTGTATGATGATTATGCAGAAAAAGTAGAATTGGGCTGAAAGATCTATCACTTTATCACCTATTCAGGCTGTAAATCGTGTTTTTAAAAAGTAACTAAGTAACTAAGTAATTAATTACTTTTGAAAATAAGTAATCAGTAATGTAACAGGATTACTTTTTTGGGGAAGTAATCAGTAATTAGTTACTGATTACTTTTTTCAAGTAACTTGACCAACACTGGTGTTATCTGGCTTCATGGACAGATAGAGCTGGGTGTCATCTGCATAGCAGTGTAAATGTATGCTATGTCTTCTAATGATGCTGCCTAAGGGAAGCATGTATAATGTAAACAGAATTGGTCCTAGCACTGAACCCTGTGGAACTCCATAATTAACCTCAGTGTGTGAAGAGGACTCTCCATTTACATGCACAAACTGGAGTCTATTAGATAGATATGATACAAACCACTGCAGTGCAATACCTGTAATACCTACAGCATGTTCTAATCGCTCTAATAGGATATTATGGTCGACAGTATCGAATGCTGCACTGAGGTCTAGCAGGACAAGCACAGAGATGAGTCCACTGTCAGAGGCCATAAGAAGATCATTTGTAACCTTCACTAAAGCTGTTTCTGTGCTGTGATGAACTCTGAAACCTGACTGAAACTCTTCAAATAAACCATTCCTCTGCAGATGATCTGTTAGCTGTTTGTTTTAAAAATGTTTGAAATGAGGTCAGACAGCTGGATCAAGTATGAGGCCAGGAACACAGACCGAGCAGTAGATTACCACCGCTGTGATTGGTTGAAACACTGTCACTGACTTCAACAGACCAATCAGCTTGCCCTTGATACTTTTTGACTGGTCATGTGATCTTTTTCGGAGGTGGCAGCAAAGATGCGTCTCACAAATCCACACGTGTACGTTTACAGCGTGCCCAATAAAACGGCCGGCTCTGTGGCGGATCAGAGAACCTTTCTGGACTATCAAAGCAAAACAAGTTAAAGATGAAGAAATGTTCCTCTGAGGTGATCAGAGCTGCAGAGTCACCTGATTCAGGTTAAATGTAGTCATATTGAATCAATAGCTGCGATGCTGATATGCAGATATCGATTTGCGCCACTTTGAGCAGCCATCGATTCCCCTGAGCGTTTAATTTCTCTTCTGTGGTGGCATTTGGCCACATTTAGATTATTTCTCCTCTATTCATTGTCTCGGATTGATCAGAAAACATTTTATTGCGCCAGATGTAAAAGGCATTGATCGGTCGCATGCATGTATGTTTGAGCTCCATTATCTAAGCCGCTTTCTATCTCGGTTGTGCCTGCCCTCCATTCCTCTCTCCTCTGGCTTCATCGTGCACTCTCGCCCCCTCTTTCCTCTGTGTCTACCAGCCAGACGCTCTCAATATAGCTCTGCTCATAAACACAGAGACAAAGAGAGAGAGAGAAGGGCTCCTGTGGCAGTCATAAAAATGAGTGAGGGGCAGGGGAGAGGGGGAGACGGGGGTGAATGAGTGGGAGGAGAGAAGGAGGGAGGAGAGGACATACTCATGTAGAGCAGCAGGAACAGAGTGTGTGATGGAGAGAGCGAGGGGGAGAAGGAGATGAATCAAGCAAAGCAGAAAGATAAGTCAATGAGCGAGACAGTGGGGGTGAGGAGAGGGGGGAGGGAGGGAGGCAAGAAATGATGCAAGACAGCAGCAGAGAGAAAACGAGAGAGGAGAGAACAGGAAGGAGGAGACAGACGAGGAGATAGCAGAGCTGATCGGTCAGTTTAGGCAGTCATGTAAGCAATAAATCCACAGCCTGGGGACCACACACACACACACACACACACACACACACACACACACACACACACACACACACACACACACTAACATCACCTGACAGCACAATTACAAACACAGAGCGCACTGCGATGCAGCGGACAGGTCATAAACCGAGCTGTGATTAATCCGAGATTCATGCGCCTCCAAGATCGCCTCATCAATATTTCCCACATCAACGATGAGACGAGGCGGCTGCGATAACGAAGCCGAGGAGGTTCGTTCAGGCGTCGAGTCGAAGCAGATTTCATTAAAAAGAGCTGAAACTGTTTTTACAGAGAGACCAACAGAGATGAAAGCTGGAGGACTTTTTCGTTCAAAAGCACCGGCGGCTGCAGTACCTCTAACGTCCACTGTGAAGCGTGAGAGCACGTTGAGACATGTTGTCTCTCCAGCGTGTCCCGGGTCTGTCGCGGGGCCTCCGCCTCCTCTAAGGACGTACAGGAACACCTCACCCTTTCCACCTGCTCAACCCAACTCAGCTACCTCCTTTCGATGTGGAGCAGCAGCTCTGCATGCTTCACCGGGGGGCGGAGCCTATCCCACCCTGACAGGGCGCAGTATGGTCACAAACCCAAAACAACATGGCAGCAGCCACAAACCCAAAGTCTGTGACTCAAAACTTCAGGAACAAATGCAGCTGCTTCCACCTTTGACACACAGCTTTTGTTCCCGCTGCCTCATTAACTCACTTAATCATCTCATTACTACTAATATAACAACTTATTGATCTTGAAGCGTGCATTTTTCTCACCTACGTCACCCGACGGGGGCCACTGAAACACTGTAAGACACATCAGACTCTTCAGCTGTAAAAGCAGTGATGATGAACGACACCTTCATCGTGCAGCACAGGAAAGGTTACGGCCAATCGCATCGATGAATAAAAGAGTCTGAAAAAGTTGGGATACTTTTTTATTAATGAGCATTTGTTGCAGGTACCTGCAGATCATCGCCTTTCTCCAGGTGTTACCATAAAGTTTAACATCCATGAAAAACAGAGTTTATGAGGCTGCGTTAGATGTAGCAGGAAGTTATCAGCTTCCATTGAAAGACTCAAACCATGTTCTGACTGCAGGACCAAGAATGATGAGTGAGCAGAAACTTTCTTAACACGTTTAACCAAAAACACAAAGAAACACGTGACAGTCTGAAATCAAGTGTCCTGAAAGTCTTTATTTAGCCTTCCTTGCATTAACCTTGAGCACACGGGCATGTAAAGCAGGAAGGTGTGAATGGCTGCGAGCCTGAGCGCGAGAGAGCGAACACAACGTTGTAATTACCGGCTACACGCTGGCTGGCAATCATAGCCTCTCTGCTCCTCGCCTGTGCTTCCTCCCTCCATCCTCCTCTCACGCAGACCTCCGACATCTCTTCCTGCCTCTCCCTCTAACTGTCGCGCTCACAGGAGGGGTCTGAGCGGGCCGGTGCAGGTGGGGTGCAGCTCCAGCACGGCGGCCTGCTGGGCAGCTATCAAGGTAGATATTCACTTTAGCCATCAGACGTCTACTTACTGCTCTGGTGCATAAAAGTGCAGAAACTGAGGACGGCAGAGGCTGAATAATTAGTTTGCACATCTGTGCAGGCCTGAGCGTCATGTGAAGGTCCGTTCTGCACGTTTTATGTCTGCGATGGAGAAAAGGTGCAGTATAAGAGACAATGGGTTTTTGTATCGACCTGCAAAAAGTTTGCAGTCTATGTGAACTGACTCGCTGCTGGAGCCCCTGCTGGACGGTAGAGGAACTGCAGATTTGGTGATAGCTTCATGTTTTAGGCCCGATTGTCCCAAATCTCCTGAACGGGTTCAGCCGGAGAGAGACAACCTCCATCACAACAAAGGTAACCACGCCCCTCACATTACAGAGCCACTGCATCTCCTCACTGTAAAGGTCAAGGGTTAATTTGTCCTTTGGTTTGCATGACTGGTCAACATTTTATGCACAGTCTGTCTGTCTGCTGCGCCCGACCTCAGGATGCGGCGTCAGCACCCTCAGCAGGGGTGCTTCTAGCCTGTGACGTAGGAGGGGGCCTCAAATGTTAGAGCAGCTCATCGTGGTCTGAGTGTGAGTCCAGCTCTGCAACTCTGCAGCATCGACAACATCAGCGTGTCGGGATGTGTGAGACGAATCTTCATCGTGTTTTGTGTATTTTATACATTAATATTTTATATATTAAACATCAGCCATGACTGAAACATCACTTACACACCTGTGTGAGCTGCCTCTTTCCCCCTCTGACAGGACTGTGACCTCTGACCTCTGTCTGAGGGATTTTTGGTCCTTATGTTGGTTAGCAGTGTTGCCGCAGCAGAGATGTTCCTTCCAGCACGCTTCCTGTTTGCAGTTCTTTCCTTTAGAGCTGTTAAGAACGTCTGCACGATGACTCTGCTGAGTCACGTGACCAAAGGTCAGCTAATCACAGCAGAGCAGGGGGCGGAGCGACAGGAGCGGCGTTTGCACAGACGGGTCAGCAAACTGGACTTACAGGAGAGAAACAAACGAAAGCATCGACCCTCTCACGCCGGCGCCGATCCGGTATGAGTGCCAGCGTGGTGTCGGCAGCGTCGATATTTGGTCTATAAGGTGTCCATCATTTATATACAGTGTATGGTCATTGTCTGTTTTCTGCGCTTTGACCAGGTCGGACTCTCGGGGGCAGGGGGACCACCTCCTGCATGCACATGAACACCAATCAGCTCAACAGATAAAGATTTAAATACACAAACACAAACATGCTACTTCACACGCAGCGGTGCGACTGCGTGGACGTGGCGAGGGACAGAGGCGGGTAGCGTCCATCCTTGCCCAGCGTGGAGGGAGCGGCGACCTGTGGCTCTTCAGCTCAGAGTCACAGCTTTCAGATCTGGGCTTCAAAGACGGCCACGCGAGGAGCTCTGACTCGACCTGAACTCTTCTTACTTTTTGTAGCTGAAGCTGTGCTCAGCTGTGAGAGTGTTTGAGGTGCTGCAGCAAACAGAAGTGAAGCAGACCCACAGCTCGGCCTCATACAGGAGCTACTCAGCTATTCATTAGCAGAGCAGCCTCCTGTTCCCCCTCACCGAGAGCGTGAGCTGAGACAGAAGGCTGGCGGGAGGAGGGTCGGACGCCGCTGCGCTTTCTGCTGCAGAGTTTGGAGGAAACGAAGGGCAAGTTTCCTCTTTGCAGCTGCGACGGAGGTGAGAGACGTCAGGTCTCTGTGTGGCGTTGGACACGATCAGCGGCGGGGATTTCTCCGAGGACAGATCAGGGGATCTGCAGCCCAGCGTGGGCGCGCACAGCAAACTGAGACTGCTAATGAGTTTATTGAACGTGGCCGTGTGTGAGCTCGCGGGGCTGAGAGCTCTGTGCAAAGTTGGGGATTAAACTGTATTTTTTATGAAGCTGGGGGTCAGTGTGACCTGTGAGGGATGAGACGGGGTCCAGGTGCTTCACCTGGACCCCGTCTCATCCATTCATCGATTGAGGTTTTAATCCATCGAGTTATTGGATCGGTCCCAACTGCAAGGTCAAAGATGCTCAAGAGCACGAGTACGTACCAAACTTAATCCCGAGCATCGATATTTCACCTGGACACAATGCGTGCAGCACGTCACGTACACGTTTGTGCTATCACGAAAAAAAACCCAAAATGCAGAGCAGGATTTCATCCACAGGCAGCGAAGAAGCGAGGAACAGTTTCTGTCTCTGTTTGTTTACAAGCTCTTAGCTTTACGCTTTGTTCAGCCACCCAACGTCCATCTTCTTCTTCTTAATTCAGATCAAACTGAGGTCATTGTACTCGGCCCTGAAAAGCTTAGAAATATGGTATCTAACCAGATTCTTACTCTGGATGGCATTACCTTGGCCTCCAGTAACACTGTGAGGAACCTTGGAGTCATTTTTGACCAGGATATGTCCTTCAACGCACATATTAAACAAATATGTAAGACTGCGTTCTTCCATTTGTGCAACATCTCTAAAATTAGAAATATCCTGTCTCAGAGTGACGCTGAAAAACTAGTTCATGCATTTATTACTTCCAGGCTGGACTACTGCAATTCATTATTATCAGGATGTCCAAAAAACTCACTGAAAAGCCTTCAGCTAATCCAAAAAGCTGCAGCAAGAGTCCTGACAGGGACTAGAAAGAGAGAGCAGATTTCTCCTGTTTTGGCTTCCTGTTAAATCCAGAATTCAAAATCCTGCTCCTCACATACAAGGTCTTAAATAATCAGGCCCCATCTTATCTTAATGACCTTGTAGTACCATATCACCCTATTAGAGCACTTCGCTCTCGCTCTGCAGGCCTACTTGTTGTTCCTAGAGTATTTAAAAGTAGAATGGGAGGCAGAGCCTTCAGTTTTCAGGCCCCTCTTCTGTGGAACCAGCTTCCAGTTTGGATTCAGGAGACAGACACTATCTCTACTTTCAAGATTAGGCTTCAAACTTTCCTTTTTGCTAAAGCATATAGTTAGGGCTGGACCAGGTGACCCTGAATCCTCCCTTAGTTATGCTGCAATAGATGTAGGCTGCCGGGGGATTCCCATGATGCATTGAGTTTTTCCTTTCCAGTCACCTTTCTCACTCACTATGTGTTAACAGACCTCTCTGTATTGAATCATATCTGTTATTAATCTCTGTCTCTCTTCCACAGCATGTCTTTATCCTGTCTTCCTTCTCTCACCCCAACCAATCACAGCAGATGGCCCCGCCCCTCCCTGAGCCTGGTTCTGCTGGAGGTTTCTTCCTGTTAAAAGGGAGTTTTTCCTTCCCACTGTCGCCAAAGTGCTGCTCATAGGGGGTCATATGATTGTTGGGCTTTTCTCTGTATCTATGAAGCGCCTTGAGGCGACTTTTGTTGTGATTTGGCGCTATATAAATAAAATTGAATTGAATCTTTTATTTACAGCTGTAACGTGTGCCCTTATGTGCTGTGTGTGTGTGTCTGTGTGTCTGGGCCACAGACACGAGAGCTGATTGGCCGACTGTCCCCAGACATCTGACGAGGCATTCTGTCTGAGCGCGCTCACACACAGCGGGTCACCTCATTTCCACCGACACGTACACACAGAAATGAGAACACGCCAGCACATGTGGTCAAACACACACACACACACACACACACACACACACACACACACACACACACACACACACACACACACACACACACACACACACACACGCGCGCGTGCGGTGGAACATAAATCAGTGTCAGAGCTGCAGTTTTTCAGCTGCTCTGTAAATGGAAGCTTGTTGTTATTTACATCTCTGGGCTTGTTTACCTCTGCCATCGATCTCGGCTCTGCTGACTCGCAGCACATTCGACACTTCGCTCAGCCCCGCCTCCTCAGCACGCTAACGTACGAGTAAAGCTGTTTTTTTGGGAAACAGAGAGGATCCAGATGTTCATTTCACAGCTGCAAACGTCCTCCTGAAGCCCACAAACACACGCTCTACAGGACGGTTCCACTTTACCTTTGCATGTTGGAGAGTCAGGTGAAGGCAGGCCGAGGAGCAGATGTGGGCGGGGCATTGGCGGTGACCTCAGTGGAAACACCTCAGGACCTCTCTGCTCGTTGCAGATCATGTTGCCCTCTGGTTCATCAGTCTCCTCCAGCTGTCACTGAGGTGGCGGGGCGTTAGCACCTGCAGCTCTGAGGCTGGAAAAGGGTGGAGCACCAACTTGGAGCTGCAGGTATCTGGATAAAGGATGGATGTACTGGTCGGTCTGTTGAAGAGGTTGAAGTTGCACTTCTGCTCTGGGAGAGGAAGGAGCAGGAAGGAGCTTCCTCTGAAGGTGGAGGACATCCTTTAGCTCCTCCTCCTTGTCTGACTGCTGCTGGCTGATTTCAGGACACAGAATTGAGTTTTTGTGCAAACCTGAAGAATTTACCTGAACGAACACAGACGCAGCTGGATGAACTGACGTGTTTGCACCAGCACCGTAACCATCGACGCTTCACTTCTTCTGGTTATTTGTTCCGTGAATTTCTTTGGATTATGGCGTGGAGTGAAATTCTTGCCCGTCACAAAGTGTCTGCTCTGCTCAGAGAGTAAGGAGGAGGCACAGGAGCAGATTTCTGCCATATTTAAAGAACCGCTCGAGCTCTCACTGTGTCCAGAAACCAGAGAAGCTCTCTTCCTCTGCAGATCGGAGAAACTCGTAAACTCTGTCACAGCTTCGTTACAGCTGGAAGTGCCGACGTCGTTGTTTTCTGTTTACTGTGAATCCAAATCGAAGACTTTACAGAATTTTCTCGATTAACGACGGCGTTTGAGGCCGAGCGCGCTCACGCTTCTCTTTAGGAATAATTTTGTGTGTCTGTGACGTTTGGGGCGGGGCTTCAAACTGCAATATGTGCATGCTGGGAGATGTGGTGGGCAAGTGTGCGTGTGTGGGATGGCACCTCCGGCACTGTGGTGTTGATTTTTAGGGGAAACTTTAGATTTTAGTTGCTGAGTGTGTGTGTGTGTGTGTGTGTGTGTGTGTGTGTGTGTGTGTGTGTGTGTGTGTGTGTGTGTGTGTGTGTGGTGGACTTATTCAGCTTTTGTTTAGTTTTATGACTTTTTTGGTTTGAGGAAGCCGTGAGTAGGCAGTCGAGTCAGGGAAGGTTTCTGGCCTTCGAGCTGATTTTTGCTCGTACAGATCCGTCACTTCAGCTCTCTCTTGGCGTTCCTCAATTTGATCGTTTCAGCCCGACCAGGTACGAGCGCGCACTCTCTCAGCCAATCGTCATCATGCTACCGTCACATATGCAGCTGCCAGTTTCACCTGCAGCTGCAGGACCTGCCACAGGAAGTCCTGCTCCAGGTCAAATCCATCTCGCTCCACAGATGGAGATCAGTTGCACAGTGTGACTGCAGGGTCATGTGAGGTCACTGCCAAACACTGATGGATGCTCAGTGTGGAAGCAGGAGCTCAAAGGACTCAGGGAGTTAACATTAACCATAATTATCTCACTGTTCATCCTTCTTACAGCATCTTCAGACAGTGAGAACACAACACGCTGCACTGTGTGGCAGGAAAACCCAAATCTCCAACAACATGCGAAAGCAACAGGGACAGCTGGGGAGACGACAACCATGTGGACATGGACACCAGGCAGAGGGGGAATAAGACACAGGTGAATCCAATACAACAGCAACAGAGAGGAAAAGGAAAGAACAGAGACACAGGTGACAGGTGAAAGCAACATGAGGAAATGTCTGTGAAGGTTCTCAGTCATCCAGGTCATCGTAGTCTAAGGAGCTTGCAAAGAAAAGCGTCTGGACTTCTTTAAGTTGCTTGAAGACGTTTCACCTTCATCCGAGAAGCTTCTTCAGTTCTAAGTTAAAATGGTTCGAGGATGCCAACGTTCACATGTTGGACAGAGAGGACAGATGGTTTGAAAGAGGAGTGAAAGAAGCATCTATGTCCACTGTGAGCGACCATCTTTGAACAGAGGCGGGGCTTACGACACCAACTCTCTGCCATCTATAATCCAGTTTTGAGATCCCTCCCCAGACGCCTTAACGCCCACTCACATCCTGGACCATCTGACCTCAGGAAATCACATGATAAGGTGGGGCCAGGTTTCACAATGAGCTCACCTGAAACTCTGGCTGATTGTGACCCACACCCAGTTTCACACCTTGGCTCAGGCGATTAGAGGATCATCAGGGGGTCCTTTTGTCCCTCTGTGGGGGGAAACTCCCACTAGGGTTATATCTGGGACTCTCCACCATTTGACCTTAGAACTGAAGAAGCTTCTCGGATGAAGGCGAAACGTCTTCAAGTAACTTAAAGAAGTCCAGACGCTTTTCTTTACAAGCTCCTTTGAACATGAGGAAATCACGGGATGGTAACACACAGGTGAACCAATCAGAACGATAACAATGGTGGAAAAGGAAGAGAGGAAAACAAGACACGTGGAAATAAAGGGTTAATAATCCCAAGTTAACACAATAAGAAGGATTAGAGGAGGAGATGATAAAAATACGAGTAAAATAATCAATATTAGGGTTCAGGTAGAGTCAGTCACCACCAGGTACAAGATACAGAAACACAAAGCGCACATAACAAGTTACGATCACAGAGACATCGCACACTGGGTCGAGGAAGTGAAGTAAACGACATTTAAACATAATGAGACAAAGGCAGGAAATGGAAGAGAGGAAGTTCAAAAATTAAGTATTGACGTGATGCTGTCGGTAATGGAACGATCCACAGGTAGACTCTTTGGCGTGTGTTGATGCGCTCAGCAACACCGAGGCCACGAGAAGTCAAAAATGAGGCGTTGGGAGGAAACTCTGGTCTGTGCACAGACGGCTTCATGCTTTTCGCTTCAGTTCAGTTTTCCCATGAAAAGCTGCCGAAGTTACTACGTGACAGGAGATCCTGAACAGCGCCGTGACGAGCCGCGAGCGAGACTCGTTATTGTGAATCTGTGAAAGAGAACGCGCTGGATTACAGCACGCGGTCCGATGTTTGCCCCACATGTAAACGTACTGAATGTTGTGAAAGGACAGAAAGTTTTCTTAAATATAAACAAGTAGTTTTTAGGTAAATAAACCTAAAATGTGAACATCATGACGCTCAATAGCTTCAGCTTCCTTAAAAATACATCACGCTCACAGTGAGAAATAAGAGCAAAGTAAATTTAGCCTGGATAGATACATATTTGTACATATACACACATCGGTATCAGAAGAAGGCTTCTGGAGAGTGTAGAGCAGGACCATCCTGAGACCTCATCGGACAGAAAGTTCCCGAGCTTTTCTTTTTCTCGTCTCCGGCAGGATGATTCACGTCTTTGTCGACCTCTCCAGCCTCCAAGTTTCTCCCCTCACTTCCTGTCCACTGACATCCATCAGACACTAAATCCTGTCCCACGTCCAACTCCACCTCCATACCTGGTCAGCACCTGCTGGCCGATCCGTTTATTGGTGGCGTCTCAGGTTCTGTTTTGAATAGATCTGCAGATTAGCTCCTGTTTCCAGTGTTTGCTGCGATATTATGCATGCAGCGAGTTTCTCTGTGCGCAGTGAACTGCTCCCCCACAGGTCAGGTGGCATTCTGCATTTCTTTGAATTATTTATGTTCTGCTTTATCGTTCTAAACGGCAAAATGTACAATTTCTGGGGGAGGACCGCTGGACTCCAGATGTAAATGGTCCGCCCCCAGAAAGCATGAATCACGATGCACATCAGCAGCGTTTCAGCACCTTATTTGTCTGCGTAGGTGTGCACGTCTGATTGACAGCGGGAGATTCATCTTTCAGCCCAACACAGAAATAGGTTGGACTGTATGTTGGTGTGGAAACAGACGTATGTATCCACACACACACACACACACACACACACACACACACACACACACACACACACACACTCAAGCACCAGTATCTTGGCAACAGCAGTGGTCAGGTCATTGGCAGGGGTGCTAGACGGCTGCAGGGACAGACAGTTACACACACACACACACACACACACACACACACACACACACACACTTGGCTGATTGTATAGCAGGGTCAGTTTTATAATGTGTGCACATGTATGTACATAGGAAGAGGGAGGGTGAGCGAGGTTGCATGAGGATGAAGTCATAAAGATTGCAGACACATACATGCAGAAGAAACAAGAAGCAGTGGAGTCAAAATAGAGTCAAATACAGTAAAATATAATACAGTAAAATTGAGTCAAAATAGAGTAAAATGAACTCAAATAGACGTGATTTAAGTCTCTAAATTCAATTAGAGTAAAAAACAAACAGTAAAGTAGAGTCAAAATGGAATCAAAATACAGTAAAATTGGGTCAAAATAGAGTAAAATTCAGTAAAACAAATTCAAAATAGAATAACATTCATCAAAACAGAGTCAAATAGAGTAAAATAGAGTAAAATAGAGTAAAATTCAGTAAAACAGATTCAAAATAGAGTCCAAATAGAGTCCAAATAGAATACAATCAAATCGAGTCAAATAGGGGAATATCTAGTCAACTAGAGTAAAATAGAGTCAAACTATAGTTAAAATACAGTAAAATAGAGTCAAATAGAGTCAAAATAGAGTAAAATTTAGTAAAACACACTCAAAATAGAGTAGAATAAAGTCAGACTTTATTTAAGTCTCTAAATTCAAATAGAATAAAAAAACAGTGATATAGTCAAATCAGAGTCAAAATATAGTTAAAATGCAGTAAAATAGAGCAAAATAAAGTCAAATAGAATTTATTTAACTCTCTAAATTCAAATAGAGTAAAATGCAGTAAAATAGAGCCCAAATAGAGTCCAAATAGAATACAGTAAAATAGAGTCAGATAAAGTCAAATAGAGTAGAATACACTAGTCTAAATATAGTTAAAATACAGTCAAATACAGTCAAATACAGTCAAATCGAGTCAGATAGAGTCAAAACAGAGTAAAATTTAGTAAAACAGAGTCAAAATAGAGTAGAATAAAGTCATATAGACTTTATTTAAGTCTCTAAATTCAAATAGAGTAAAGAAACAGTGATATAGTCAAATAGAGGAATATTTAGTCAACTAGAGTAAAATAGAGGCAAAACAGAGTCAAAATAGACTAAAATAAAGTCAAATAGAATTTATTTAAGTCTCTAAATTCAAATAGAGTAAAATGCTGTAAAATAGAGTCCAAATAGAATACAGTAAAATAGAGTCATGGATATGGACACAGTGCGCAGGAGTGTCCATGTCACACTTTGCCGTGATATCTCGTTGCTGTGATTGTTGGAGATTAATTGAAAGTAGTTGCAAAGACCACCTGGTCAGTCGGAGGTTGGACACACAACACCGTCAACCTCTGGAAGACGCTGTCAATCACAGGAAGATTGCGCCGGTCACCTGGTGGGAGGCACACGTCTCCAAACGGTCTGACTCAGACTGCAGCTGTTTGGAGACAGGTTTCCTCCCCCCAGGTGATCGGTGCAGTCACCAGGTGATGGAAAGTGACCACCCAGAGGTCAAAGGTGTTACATTTGAATCTCTGGGTAACCATCTGATTGCAGCTGTTTGCAAACACAATCACAGATGTTTGCCGTTTGACTCGAGCTCATCATCTCTAAGTTCTAACTTTTCCTGTTGGGCTCTTAACTGCACTTTTCAGCCTAGCAGCTGGTTCTTCCAGCAAACAGGAAGTGATGTAGAAAATGTGAATGAATTCATTCAAATTCATTAACAGAAAAAATATTGTCTGTTTGTTCAAACTTGAACTTCAGCTCGTTGAACTTATTTCACAGTCTCGGTATAATCTGCTCAGCAGAAACCAGCTGACTCCGACCTCGCTCCCTCGCTCAGATGATGCTGTGAGTTCGGGATTAGGAGCCGATCCGGCGTGCACGCTTACTGTAAACATCTCAGAAGTGATCTGTCACGGCGTTTATTTCATGTCCAGCTCTCAACCACCACATCCTCTCAGGCGCTCAGTGGGCTGCAAACAGAGACTCCAGCACTTCGTTTAGAGGCTTTGAGATTAGCACAATACGGCGGTGACGCCGAGAAACGGCAAACGTGTCGGGGATTAGAGGAGATTTCAGTTTCACTGCCGCTCCTCAGGAGAAACGCACAGCAACAGAAGTCAAATATGAAGTTTTGAAGGGTGGAAATTTGAACAAATAACTGACATTTCCACATGCGTGTGTGTGTGTGTGTGTGTGTGTGTGTGTGTGTTGTGCAGGGGAGAATTGTTGGTTGTGTGTTTGGTTGCTGCAGAAACACAGGTGCAAACATGCAAACCTCGTAATTTACAGTTTTCTTTCTGTCTCACTGTTTGCAGAGCACACACACTCACAGACTCACACACTCTCACAGACTCACACTCTCACACACTCACACACTCACAGACTCACACACACACACAGAGACTCACACACAAACAGCTCGACAAACACTCATTCCTAAATATGCGCACACACACTCATTTCTTGAAGGACAGCCAAACCACACAGAGAGGCTGCACAGTGGCAACTAGATCAGGGCTATACTCTCTCTCTGTGTGTGTGTGTGTGTGTGTGTGTGTGTGTGTGTGTGTGTGTGTGTGTGTGTGTGTGTGTGTGCGTGCGTGCGTTTTAAAGGGTGCCAGCTACCAAACCAGGGCAAAGCTATTTATATTTGGCTGATGCTGATGGCGTCTTCTCTACCACCCTCCTCCTCTCCTCACACACACCCCGTTATCCACTCACACACTTCACACATTAACAGTGCGAGTTCCCCCCTTTAACCACGTGTCAGGGCTTCTCAGCCACAGCGGCAGCAGCGGCAGGTTTGGGCGGCGTCCAGAACAGAAAGATGCGAGTGTCTGTCGGGGACGAGGCGGATTCTAACTGCTTGCTAATTAAGCGAGCGGCACTGTTTGCAGGGCTGATCGCAGGTGATGTGTTACACTGAATATAGTTTGTAGCACCTCCGGGTGTCAGTGACAGAGCGCGAGCATCCCTGATGGGTGTAAAGGTCCACGTGTGGCTTGGAGAAAGGTTCAGAGGAAGCCTCCAGAAGCTTCCCGGCCCCTTCTGATGACGTCTCTCGTCCACAGCAGAAGCTCACTGCAGAGGAAAACAAACTTCCAAACCGTCTCTGGTATTTTAATGATGACTGCGACATGTTCCTCCACAGAATATATTTGGTCTCTAACGTTCTCTATTCAAACCAGAAGCTGGCAGAGTCTTTTATTTTGAAAATCTATCCAGACATTTTCCATTCCTTGTCATTCCCAAACGAGCTGAGAGACATAATCCCTGCAGCGTGTCCCAGGTCTCACCCCGCCTGCTCCGGACTCGCTGTGCCGAGTCACCGAGAAGGCACCAGAGAGGAGATATCCATACGTAGTGGCACAAAAGCCCCGCCCTCTTGTGGTTTACACTGTATGAGGGGCAGCCAATCAGAAGAAGGTTGGCTTAAAAGCAGGAGGAGGGGCTTGTTTCAGTGAGAGGGGCTGCACCGAGGCTCAGCATGAGACAGAGGATTATTATGAACTGTGAATCATGCAAAGCTGCTCTAGAAGAGTCCAAGAATACAAATGTAACCCACAGAAATAATGAAGTCACCATAAAACACCAGTTTTCCTTTCATTCGTCGCCCGTCTGTAGTTCGTGTCATGTGATCGTGATGCTGAATCTACATTATGGGATGTCAGTTGTTAACATTTGCACTATTTGGTGATGACAGTTCGTCAGGGAGGCCGATCGACCGGCCGTGTCTGCTGGAGCGCGGCGTGGCGGTGATGGATGCGTGTGCGCCAGGGGACGGCCATGTTGAATTTGTTTAAAAATCCGTGGATTGACGTCGTCGCCCGTTTGAACAGCTGTTACTTGAGGGACGGCGAGCAGTGGAAGGCTGGATGTTTGCAGGCAGCAGGTCGAGCCGCCCTCACCTTCAGCTTCGCTGCCCCACTTGGATGGTGCTGGTGGGCAGAGGGTGGGGAGAGTAGATAAATGGCCTCTCCTCCCTCTGCTAGCTCTACCTCTTTCCAGAAGGTCAGCGAGTCAGAGGGAGGGGGGAGCGCTCTCCTCTCCCACTTTGTCCTAAATAAGGTGTCCTGCTTAGTGCACTGCAGAGAGAGCACTACAGCGCAGACCTGAGCACCACCTCGCACAACAACACACCGCTCGACAACCGAGTGCGCTTAAAGGATGATTAGTGTTATTTTCCAGCCTGGCTCTTTGTTTTTGTAGCTGGTGCAGATGTGACATCAATGTTTCATCACTTACCTCCTCGCACAGAGAGCATCACAACGCGCTCTGTCAGGACTCGTCCAGCTGATTAAAGCGTCTGACGCCTTTTCTATCTACGAATCTCCACTGATAGGCAGGAGACTGTACATAAAAGATGGAAATTGAGCCAGCACCCGTGAGAATCGAGTGTTGTATCGATTATTCCATCGATTAATCAAGTAATCAGATTACTAAAAAATATTTTTAATATTTTTTAGTAATGAGGAAAAAAGTAATCCAAAGTATGTCAAATAAAAGAGGCCACGCCCCTATGAGCACAAACACAATTGAAACAGGTGAGGCGTACAGCTGTTACTGACTCACTGCTGGCACCTCTGCTGGACGAAAGAGGAACTGCAGGCTTGGATGTTGGGAAGTAAAAATAAAGAACAATAAAACAAAAATAACGAATTCCCTTTTATCTTTTTGAGCAACAGCATCATTTTTAAGCGTTAAGTTTCCAGACGTGACATCACTGAGCACATGATCACATGATTCGAGCGTCCATTCTCACCTTCATCTGTCTGACCGTCTTCACTTTCCTCGTCTTCCTCTGAGTAACAGTAACACAATAGACCACGAGAAAATATTAACTTCCTGTTTTAAGACCGGATGTAGGGTTGTACATTTCCTGTAGCTTTATTGTGCGTTCAATTGCTACTGCGAATATGGACTCAAAAATCATGTCCAAAACATGAAAATGGAAAGATGGCGTTAAGTTACAAAGAGCAGAGGTGGGAACACTCACCACAGCTGTGTCATAGAAAAATCTAATGATCAATTTTGACGTTTGAAGCGTCGTTGATCGATTGTTTGTGTTTACATCACTCAACACAAGCAGAACTGCATCACTGTCGCACGAATCAAGCGGCACAAGTCGCCGCTTGATTCGTCCATTTGGTCGACTTTTTTTGGAAAACCCGACTGTAAACAAGGAGCGAATATCACGCCGGAAACGAGGCGCCCTGCAGGAGTTTCCCCACAGGAAGTAGCACATGCTAAGGTGCACATGGTCTATAATGAATATACACTTCTCCAAGGGTTAACATCCTGCAAATGTTTCAAAATAAAAGTCCTGTTTTAAGGAGTTTAAGGGAACATCTCAAATGGCATTCTATAGAGCTTTTAATTTGAAACATACACAGGAAATGTTGAGGTTATATTAACAATACACCTTAGCATTACTTTAAATGTTCTTATCAAACATTAGGAATGAAAAATTTACCTTCAGTAGGAGATAAAGGTCAAAGGTCACTGAACATGGGGGTGTCATTATGGCGCACCTGGGACGGTAGGTTTCTAACGTCAGCGGCGTGATGCTGTTTTTCCTATACGAAGAGGAACGAGCGCACACACACACACACACACACACACAGTCCTCAGCTTGAGTCGTGAGGCGGCGCGTGCAGCTGGCTCGCCGTCCTCCTGACAGAAGCGGAGGAAGGCTAATTTCAGCCTGTCTCCAGTCTGCAGCGCAGCCACTGAGCCACAACACCAGCACGCCGCAGACACCACCTCACAGCAGCACGCCACCCCTCTCTCTGTGCGAGCCGGTCAACTCCAGCTCCACAACCATCATTAAAGCGTTCTGGCTGATCACACGCTTTAATTGGACCGTACCAGCCGCCCGGGCAAAATGGCGCCTTGTTAGCTCAGCTGCAGAGCGCAGCGACCACACAAACAAACAGGCAAACAAATGAGGATATAAACAAACCCAGCGGAAGCTCACTTGGAACGCCGAGCATGTTAGGAAGCGTGCACGAGGCTGACCTGCAAACACACGAGCTGACGAGCAGACGTGTAGTGAAACAGCGTCGGAGGATCAGGGGCTTTCCTCAACGCTGCTTTTATTTTGACGGGTTTCTCCTGGCACTGTGGAGCAATGCTCCCGGAGCAGTTTGTTCAAGAGAAGCCTCCGATATACACGACATGTTCGGCATTCAGAGGAAAATTAGCATCCAATAAGCAGCAGGCGTTCATTAGCAGCACTGATGGCCCTGAGGGGTTTCTAATGTGGCAATAAAGCTGCGCTTCACCCACCGAAGGGATGTTTTCTTATTCCTAACGTTCCAGACATACAGCTTCCTCTAAGTATTCCACAGTTGTCCTCCTCCTCCTCCTCCTCCTCCTTGCGGCATTTAATTTGGAGGTGGAAGTGTGTGCATTGTAATATTTTCCCATTTAGCGCTGAGGGACTGGGAGAATTCGGCGGGTCGTTTCGCTTTCACGCTTTGCTGAAGAAAAAGCGAGGACCATCTGACAATAGTTGCTACGAGTCACCTTGGCGCTGCTTTTATCCTGACGTGGTGGCAGATAATTCAAGGTTGTTAATGCCACACAGGCGCCGCTAAATCAGGAGCTGGAGGTGCAGCGCGGCGCCTCTAATCACTGACGGCAGCGTGTTGCTGTTGTTGCTTCGCTGATTAAAACCATTATAGAGCTCGCAGTTTCTCCCTCACGTTACCGCACACGCCCATCTGCGCATGGGGCAAAGGTCATCGCAGTATTAATGTGAAATCCTGAAAATTCCACAATTCTGCCCTTCATGAGACGCTTTTACACACGAAGGCACAGAAACAAGATCGGATCTTTTGCTACAGTCACAGCGGGGAAAGCTGCGGTTGGAGGCCACAGCACGGACAAAATTACTGCAACTGGGGGCAATAACCTGGCAATCTTGTTGCCTTTGAAATGGTTGCTCCGGCGACGGGGAGCAGCTCTGCGACCGCTCACAGTCCGCTGCTGTCTGTGAAACAGCTGTGAGTCTGACGCAAGTCACACTGGCTCCTCCCACTAGGTGACCTGTGGCTGGTTGTGATTGAGACTGAGGCTGTTGCACGGCCGGTCACCTGAGCAACTCACAGTTCGCCTCACGCAGCATTCATTCATCGCGAGACGAAACAGAAACATCTGAGGAATTATTGCTTCTTTGTTACAATCAGACAGAAAAAAGAAACATTTTAAAAGTTCATTTTTATTCATGTGCCGTCCCTCCTGAATGTGAAATTCAGTTGCGCTTGTTGCATTTGGCAACAAGCGCAGTGATGCTGAACGACCTGGGTCCCTCAGACTCACAGCTGGCTGCTGCTCCCTGATATGATTCCTCAGATGTGGAGCTCCGACCGTCCCGCTGACATCCTGAACGCGAGCGAACGCGTCGACTCTGGAATCCACCAGGAAACAGAGGATCATCATTTAGCCTGGAGAAATAGTTTGTTGCTTTATAAGAAAGCCCTCCGCAAAGCCAGAACAGCTTACTACTCATCACTGATTGAAGAAAATAAGAACAACCCCAGGTTTCTCTTCAGCTCTGTAGCCAGGCTGACAAAAAGTCAGAGCTCTTTTGAGCCAACCATCCCTTTAACGTTAACTAGTAATGACTTCATGAACTTCTTCACAAATAACATTTTTATCATTAGAGAAAAAATGACCAATAATCATCCCACAGATGTAATATTATCTACAGCTACTCTTAGTTCCATTGATGTTAAGTTAGACTCTTTTTCTCCAATTAATCTTTCTGAGTTAACTTCAATAATTACTTCCTCCAAACCATCAACGTGTCTTTTAGACCCCATTCCTACAAAACTGCTCAAAGAAGTCCTGCCATTGATTAATTCTTCGATCTTATATATGATCAACCTATCTCTAATAATTGGCTATGTACCACAGGCCTTCAAGGTGGCTGCAGTTAAACCTTTACTCAAAAAGCCATCTCTAGATCCAGCAGTCTTAGCTAATTATAGGCCAATCTCCAACCTTCCTTTCATATCAAAAATCCTTGAAAGAGTAGTTGTCAAACAGCTAACAGATCATCTGCAGAGGAATGGTTTATTTGAAGAGTTTCAGTCAGGTTTCAGAGCTCATCACAGCACAGAAACAGCTTTATTGAAGGTTACAAATGATCTTCTTATGGCCTCTGACAGTGGACTCATCTCTGTGCTTGTCCTGCTAGACCTCAGTGTAGCGTTCGATACTGTTGACCATAATATCCTATTAGAGCGATTAGAACATGCTGTAGGTATTACAGGTATTGCACTGCAGTGGTTTGTATCATATCTATCTAATAGACTCCAATTTGTGCATGTAAATGGAGAGTCCTCTTCACACACTGAGGTTAATTATGGAGTTCCACAGGGTTCGGTGCTAGGACCAATTCTGTTTACATTATACATGCTTCCCCTAGGCAGCATCATTAGAAGACATAGCATACATTTTCACTGCTATGCAGATGACACCCAGCTCTATCTGTCCATGAAGCCAGATAACACACACCAATTAGTTAAACTGCAGGAATGTCTTAAAGACATAAAGACTTGGATGGCCACTAACTTTCTGCTTCTTAACTCAGATAAAACTGAGGTCATTGTACTCGGCGCTGAAAAGCTTAGAAATATGGTATCTAACCAGATTCTTACTCTGGATGGCATTACCTTGGCCTCCAGTAACACTGTGAGGAACCTTGGAGTCATTTTTGACCAGGATATGTCCTTCAACGCACATATTAAACAAATATGTAAGACTGCGTTCTTCCATTTGCACAACATCTCTAAAATTAGAAATATCCTGTCTCAGAGTGACGCTGAAAAACTAGTTCATGCATTTATTACTTCCAGGCTGGACTACTGCAATTCATTATTATCAGGAAGTCCTAAAAACTCCCTGAAAAGCCTTCAGCTAATCCAAAATGCTGCAGCCAGAGTCCTGACAGGGACTAGAAAGAGAGAGCAGATTTCTCCTGTTTTGGCTTCCCTTCATTGGCTTCCTGTTAAATCCAGAATTGAATTCAAAATCCTGCTCCTCACATACAAGGTCTTAAATAATCAGGCCCCATCTTATCTTAATGACCTTGTAGTACCATATCACCCTATTAGAGCACTTCGCTCCCGCTCTGCAGGCCTACTTGTTGTTCCTAGAGTATTTAAAAGTAGAATGGGAGGGAGAGCCTTCAGTTTTCAGGCCCCTCTTCTGTGGAACCAGCTTCCAGTTTGGATTCAGGAGACAGACACTATCTCTACTTTTAAGATTAGGCTTAAAACCTTCCTTTTTGCTAAAGCATATAGTTAGGGCTGGACCAGGTGACCCTGAATCCTCCCTTAGTTATGCTGCAATAGATGTAGGCTGCCGGGGGATTCCCATGATGCATTGAGTTTTTCCTTTCCAGTCACCTTTCTCACTCACTATGTGTTAACAGACCTCTCTGTATTGAATCATATCTGTTATTAATCTCTGTCTCTCTTCCACAGCATGTCTTTATCCTGTCTTCCTTCTCTCACCCCAACCAATCACAGCAGATGGCCCCGCCCCTCCCTGAGCCTGGTTCTGCTGGAGGTTTCTTCCTGTTAAAAGGGAGTTTTTCCTTCCCACTGTCGCCAAAGTGCTTGCTCATAGGGGGTCATATGATTGTTGGGCTTTTCTCTGTATCTATGAAGCGCCTTGAGGCGACTTTTGTTGTGATTTGGCGCTATATAAATAAAATTGAATTGAATTGAATTGAATTGAAACGTTCCTGTCTCCGTCTTTCTTCTCACAGCTCATCGTCTCTTCACATCCACTCGGTTTTTAACAGTGTGTTCTCACAAACTCACATCTAAACTTTGTATTGTGCTGTTCGCTGTGTGACGGCCTGACATGGCTCCATTTGTTCAACGCCAAATGAGGAGACCAGCACGGTGCTGGCAGAGGTCAGGGCTGTGGTGTCATGAGGAAAGGAAATGATTTGGATCCAGAAGCTTTGGTTTGTCTGAAAACGTGACTGTACGAGGATGAAAATGAAATGGTTAAAAAGCACAATATTTGGGCCCACCTCGTGTACTTAGTGCAAAAACATTCACAGCAGGAAGGTAACATTTTGCCGTGCATCTTTTTTATGAGACTAATATGTTTTGCGGTTCCTCACAGATGATTGTTGGAGAGAAAACGTCTCTTTTGACAGCGAAGGTTGCCGAGCGCCGCCGCGGGGCTTTGATACAGGTAATCGCTCCTCCTGTTTGCAGTCGTGGCAGAGCTGCCGCTGTAATCCACAGCCTCCGCTCTCTGCAAACACACATTCACATGTTTTCGCCAGTTTTCCAGGAAAACACAAAGCGACGTCTGCTCTGCAGAAGCCTCGTTATCTTCACATAAACCCTGAAATGTGTTTCTGCACAGATTCTGTCAACATCTCGTACGGAGGAACCCACGCTGTGAAATTTGGTCAAATTACACGTAGCGACGTCCTCTGAGATGAAACTGACTGTTAGTCTGTGACATGTGAAAAGCTGCCAGCCAATCACGTGACGGCAGAGCGATTTAAAAAGTTTCAAAGATTCAAATTCATCAGGTCACGTCGCGGCTGTTCACCCGCAGCACGAGCGCGACATTATGAAATGCCCTCACATACACGTGTGTGTGTGTGTGTGTGTGTGTGTGTGTGTGTGTGTGTGTGTGTGTGTGTGGCGTTCGACCCCTGGCTTTCAGCAGATGCCAGCGTCTGTTGTGGAGCCCTCTAATGGACGCCCAGCTGGAGTCAGGCACATACAAGGGCAGCCAAGGTCACAGCCACGGCCTCTCAGGACCCCTCATTTGGCAGAGCCGTGCAGCCTGTGTGTGTGTGTGTGTCCGCTTGGGTATGACGGGTGTTCTTGTGTGTTCGATTCGATTTTCTCGTGTTTGAGACGACGTAACAAAAGGGGCCGTCTCAGGTCGAGAGCCGCTCACTCGTCCTCTCACCTCTGAGCACGTGTGAGTTTATCGTCGCTCAGAGAGGAAACATCACGAACGTTCTGCAGATCGTCTTTAATCCGTGTCCACACACTCGAGAAGTCAGTGCTGAGCGCTTGAGGGGAAGCTGATATATGCCGACCTGGTGGGTGTAGCAGGTGGTTTTGATCAGGCGTGCGGGCTGCAGGAGTTGAAGGGCGGAGCATCAAACATAATGCCACAGACGGGCCCGGCTCCTCCGCGAGGGTCGAGCGTGGCGCTCAGAGCAGACCTGCTGATTTCTGCAGGTCAAACTTTCAGTTGCAGGATTTTGGGTTTCAACTAAAGACTAAAAGGAAACTCGTTCTTCACGTTTAACGTCCGACTTCAGATCGGTGGATGCTGCCACTGCTGCTCCAGCCCAGAACATCACAGTGACCATGCAGCACGGTCCTCACAACAGCACGACCTGCTGCACGGACATCGCCTGCAGCCTGGTTCAGAAACGCGTCCTCGTTATTCTACGGTAAAGTTTACATTCACTGAATCTGCATCCAGGATTTACCGTCACATTTAGTCGGAGTACCGACAGCAGCGGGAGCCGTCTGTCATTATTAAAGGTCAGACAGTAAGAACTGCACTGGCTGACCGGATGGCAGTGGCTGCTGCACAAAAACCTCTCAGTGATTACGTTGGTTACTACCCAGATAGCAAGGAAACATTGAAACAATGTTGAGTCAATATCAGGCGATGTCATTGAATCAACGTTGAAGTGTGACGTTGACCTAACGTCACTCTTGCACCCTTTTTTAATGTTGAATCAACGTCAGGTTTTGATGTTGAATCAATGTTGAAACCTGACGTTGATTCAACGTTATATTTTCTAATACCGTTGACATTGAAACACTGTTGAGCTATGGTGTTGATTTTCCACCTCTTTCGCACAGTTGCTTTTTATTAAAACAGTTAAATCATTCAATTCAATTCAATTCAATTTCAATTCAATTTTATTTATATAGCGCCAAATCACAACAAAAGTCGCCTCAAGGCGCTTCATAGATACAGAGAAAAGCCCAACAATCATATGACCCCCTATGAGCAAGCACTTTGGCGACAGTGGGAAGGAAAAACTCCCTTTTAACAGGAAGAAACCTCCGGCAGAACCAGGCTCAGGGAGGGGCGGGGCCATCTGCTGCGACCGGTTGGGGTGAGAGAAGGAAGACAGGATAAAGACATGCTGTGGAAGAGAGACAGAGATTAATAACAGATACGATTCAATACAGAGAGGTCTGTTAACACATAGTGAGTGAGAAAGGTGACTGGAAAGGAAAAACTCAAAGCATCATGGGAATCCCCCGGCAGCCTACATCTATTGCAGCATAACTAAGGGAGGATTCAGGGTCACCTGGTCCAGCCCTAACTATATGCTTTAGCAAAAAGGAAAGTTTGAAGCCTAATCTTAAAAGTAGAGATAGTGTCTGTCTCCTGAATCCAAACTGGAAGCTGGTTCCACAGAAGAGGGGCCTGAAAACTGAAGGCTCTGCCTCCCATTCTACTTTTAAATACTCTAGGAACAACAAGTAGGCCTGCAGAGCGAGAGCGAAGTGCTCTAATAGGGTGATATGGTACTACAAGGTCATTAAGATAAGATGGGGCCTGATTATTTAAGACCTTGTATGTGAGGAGCAGGATTTTGAATTCAATTCTGGATTTAACAGGAAGCCAATGAAGGGAAGCCAAAACAGGAGAAATATGCTCTCTCTTTCTAGTCCCTGTCAGTACTCTTGCTGCAGCATTTTGGATTAACTGAAGGCTTTTCAGTGAGTTTTTTGGACATCCTGAATCATGACTGGAAATCTACCTTTCTTTATAGGTATTTTAACCAATACTAAACTACTGCATGTTTCCATCAATACTTAAACCACCTAAACACATAATTGTACTTATCCCTCAAATTGGACACCCTTTATAAAAAAAACCCCAAATGTCTCACAATGTATCATGTCAATATTAATATCCTAAAATAAGAAAGCATTGCATGTGATGTAACAGAGAAAAAAAATAAACAAAAAAAGGTCAATAGGTATGTTTCGTTTGCTAAAGACAGTTTCCTATTTGTTATTTGTTATTGTCCTATTAGTTGCTTCTAGTTTTCCTTGGTTGTCTGCAAACACTGCTAGCTACTATGCTAGCCGGGTAAAACTCGAGAAAGAGCGACAAAAATCAGACATGTAGAAGGTTCGCCTTCAAAGTAAAAGTTCTGAAACAAGTAAAGCCTGAAACAATCAAACGCAATGATTCCAAAAGTGTACGCTGGGGTCCCCTTGTGGGCGATGAAGGTACTGCAGGGGTGCTGCAGTAATAACAGAAAATGTAGTTTGTGTGCATGTACAGTTACAGACTTATTTAAAGTTAATGTAAAACTGGTAACAGGAGATGTTCAGTTTGTGATATTACTCTGAGGCTGGATAGCATTAGCAGGTTATATCCAACAGTCTGTGCTGTTCATGGTTTTTGCGTAAACTTGACAAAGAAATGCGTCACTCTCTTTGATTAGAGTGAAAATTTGGGATTTTCTGGTTTTTGAGTTTCTTTCATGAAAGAAATCAAGAAAAGTTTCTACAAGTACTTTCTGTAAACTCAAAGTGCTGCACAGATGTTCTCATTTCCTCAACAGAAGATGTCTTTGAACGGACGATTAGCATAAATAAAATCAGTCTGCTGGATATCACCAGATTAGAAGCGACTCCATTTTTGAGCTAGCGTTAGCTTATCACTAAAAACCAAATGTCATACAGACTCGACCACAAACTCCAAATATGGACCAGAAAGAAAATTTAGTGACATCCACGCTCCGGGCGCCAGATGAAATTATAAGCTGTAGCTAACAATTCGTCCACATTAGCAGGTGAAGTAACATTAGCTAACATTAGCTAACATAAGCCAGGAGCCAAAACTCTGGTGAGCATCAGCAGAACATCCTTTGAGTCAGGGTCGGATCTCCAACTCCAAACTGTCTGTTCAGTCTGTTGCCTGCTTGCAGAACATCCTGCCAGCGTAACAACCAGCACGGCTCGCCAGCTATCAGCTGACCGGGTGGTCGGGGCTCCCGATGCTCCTGCAGCTGTTTTCAAACTTTCTCTGACCTCTGAGTGAAGGTTAAAGGCAGAGTGAATCTTTACTCCCTGATAAGTGTTTTAAGAACTGGAATTAAAGTTTAAATGTGGGAGGAAGATGCAGAAACATGTGGACCAGCATGCTGACTCCAGAAAAGAACAAATGATGTGTTTTAATATTTATTCAGCTGTATTCTAAACACCAGCTGTTTGTTAGAAGAAGACTCATAGCTTGAACATCTGACCTGTTTGTCTTTTGTTCAGTGAGCTCTGTACGTTATAAAGTTTATTGATTCAGTAAAGCCTCACACCGCTCCGTATCACAGCCTTTCATTAATGATCAAAACATCGAGCAGATCAGTGTTTATTTCTCCTTAATGATTCTTTTCTGAACATCTTGTTAAAGTGCTTATAAATATCTTTTTAGATGTAGATGTTTTAATGAACGCAGGTGATTAACCGTCTTATTTACCGTCGTCAGTGTGAATCCACACTGATGTTAATCACAGTAAAAATAAAAGGAAATGATGTCACCAGCTAACCCGATCCAAGACAGTGACTTACGCAGGGCTGGACCGCTAATCTGGACATTTTCCCGGTGGGCTGACACACTGACAGCAGCTCATTAATTACTGACACCGGATTGTCCAATCAGATCTCTCAGTGTCACCGGCCCCTCCCCTACCTTTGCTGTGCTCTCACGCAGCTCGTAGGAAAAGTTTAGTGTGGAAGAAGTAAAGGTAGAGCTAGCTCACCTAGTAACAACTGGTAACCACTAGTAACCAGGCCTCACAGTCACAGCAGGCTGTTTCACCAGCTGTGCAGAAGTGAGGAAGAGACGAGGAAGATGAAACTAACGTGAGCCGCTGCTAACAGCTAAAGTTTAGCCTTTAATTATTCTAATCATTAATTATTTAATTATTGTTGCTACGAACCCAACAAACAACCGTAAAACCTGTTTCAATATCTATAATCAAACTAAATCCAATAAATACGTCACAGTGGGCTGCCTGGACCACAAAGGCCCGTCTGCTGCAGAGACCCGCCCCCCCGCCAGCTGCAAGTGTCGTCCTTTAGAAAACGTTATCGTGAGCACGAGATCATTTGCATGCAGAGTTCACGAGCTGTTTAAAGACCAATGGACGGGAACGAGAGGTCGGCGTCAGCCACAGCTGCCTCTGTGATGCAGCGCAACAGCATCAGCACTGACATGTAAACAGGCTGCTGCACTGTGTGAGTGTGTTAGCTCAAGTCCATCCATGCAGAAACAAATACGCATGTGTGTGCGTGTGTGTGTGCGTGTGTGTGTCTGTGGCAGAGATAAGTGAGGTTTAGCTCACAGACCAGGACACACGTCTCTAACCTCCTCATGAACGCAGCACCGTGACCACAGAAGCTCCGCCCACCTGTCTAATGTTCAAATTCGGTTTATGAAGAGCAGCCAATCAGAGGAAGGTTGCTGTAAAGGGTGTGATTAAATCACCAATGTCACAGTCACTACCCGATCCGTACCGGAAAACCGATCGGTACCCCGCAAGCACGAAAGGTGTCTACTTCCGGTCGCAGCGTTTTACGATAGTTACAGGTGAGAGTATCTGTTAAAATGTTTAGAATAATAAGTATCTCTTAAAATGTTTCCGATAATGAAACATTTAATATAATGTAGACAAAAATAAAAAATAAAAAGATAGTTACGGATCAGGACTCCCCGATCTTTACTGCGCATGTGCAAAGTCGGACCGTACAAATCGGGTCTACCCGATCCGTACCGCGCATGTGCAGATGTTTTCTTCTTCTTCTGTTCGTTTAATGGCAGTTTACTCCCCAGTGTACGAGGATACTGCCACCTGCTGACCGAGCGAATGAACCCTATTGTAAACTGAATTAGCGTCATTACAAACGTGTGTTAAATTTGATTTAGTGATAGTCGAGTGTGTTTATGCTTGTCTGCGTGGAGAGGATTGTTGGAATAGTGATGATGATGATGTACGCTATCACTGTTAATTGTCAGTAAACACTTAATCTGGCTGCTGAATCTTCACGTGACACATTGCTAAATCAATATTATTAAGTCTGTAATAAGGCGGCATTCTTGTTATTTTACGGCGCTGTTGTTCAATCGGGGAACGCTCTCTGTTGAGGAGAAAAGCATGAATTTGTTTGTATACAGATTATCCATTGTTTCAATGTCCTGGTAGTCGAAAAGGAGGCAGAGCTGTTGAGAAATGCTAGGAGCTAACTGGGCGCTAACCGTATCATTCAAATATATTGAATGTCGCAATGCTGGCAAAGAGAGGAAGTGACGTAAGATTTGCGCATGCGGGGTACCGATCGGGTTTCCGGTACGGATCGGGTAGTGACAGTCACGTACCAAAATCCCATTTCCTCCAGTTCCTTTCACAATAAGAGTCCTTGACATATAAAGTTACTGTTGTATATGAAAAGTTTAACAGACACAGCTGCAACATATCAAAGACGTGCTTTTACATTTCTGTCTTCGTGCAAGTTCACAGCAGTGCATCTGCACCTTTTCCACTCTGGCCCCCGATGTGTTGCTGCTAAAGGTGAGCCGCCGGTCTGTGGTTAAAACCCTGAGTGGGTTAAATCACTTCCCCCTCAGATCCTGTGCACATCTTTCATGAAGCTGGTGGGCAGTTTGCTCCTAACTGCAGCAGAAACGTTCAAATGTTCCGCAGCCCTGATTCACCCTCGGCCTCCCTTCACGTCGCTACACGACGTTTTCATGAGTTTAAAGAGGCGTGCAGGAGATCAAAGCTTTTATCAGAAACAGATTTGGTGCTGAAACACTGGATTTGATTATGAGGTCCACGGTTGACCCGTGTGCTTCATGCACGAGAGTTAAACCATGTTTCATGATGAATTATTGCTGTGCAGCAGGATGAAAGAGAGCAGAATATAAATGTAGTGAAAGAAGCCATGATGCAGATCACAGCAGCACTTTGCAGTCAGAGCACCGTCCTGCAGCAGCTACGTCACTGTTTTTGGTGCGATTTATCAATTTGTGTTTCATATCTGGGACTCTGACTGTGAGCAGAGTCCCAGACTCTAAACCTTTCACTGATTTATCACAGATTGCAGCGAGCTCCTGACTCCTGACTCGCCTCCATTCAGTTGCAGACAGCAGACTGCGAGTGCTCCCCGTCTCCCGTCCAGTCCACGGTTTTCCGAGTGTGACTGAGGAGATCCTCGAGGTTGCACAAAGACAAAAGGCCCCTCCCCTTTTTCTGTGACCTCAGCCAACTCTCTCCTGATGAGTTCATGGTCTCGCTGCTTTCAGGTCGTGTTGAATAAGATAAGAAGCTGTTTGTAAATTCTGGTCAGTTCTGGAGTGAGAAAGGAGGCGTGGCCGTTATGTGACCATGAACACGCTCATGCTGAGGGTTCATCACTGATTACCAGGTGACGCTACGATGCGTGTCCATGTTTGGTGCTGCTTCCAGTGACGGCAGCGGAGTGTCGGTGACCGTGGATGCTGAATCTTCTCAGAAACTCGATGGTTAAATGATCTGCTCAGCTCGAGCTCCTCGCCGCAGCTTCGTGACCTGCGCTCGTTTAGCAGACGTGCGAGCAAACAAGCACGCAGCGATGTCGATGTCTTGTTACCGGCAATGGTGACATCATTCCTCACCTCCAGCAACTTCCAGGTCTAATTCTGTACATGTGATCCCAGCAGACGCGAGCTACCGCCGGGCGGCGTTTCTGTCACCGTCAGCACTCTCTTTCATGCAGCCCGTGGGCTTTGAGACGCTCCCGTGTTCGTTTTTTTGGCTTTCCGCTGGAGCACGAACGCACCCGGAGCACATTTCATCGCCAGTGAGCTCTGATCAAACAACAGTTGGCACGCAGGTGAAAGGAACGCGAGTGTGTGCGTGTGTGTGAGAAAAGTCAACATCGTCTTTCATGTCTGTTTGACGCCGCTCTGCGCCCGCCGTCCCTCTGATCTGCCGACTCTTCCTGTATATCTAGCATGGCTGCCGGCCGTGTGAGTAAATGCCAGGCTCGCCGTCCCCCGCCCTTTAACAAACACCCCGCTGGGACTGCAACCACACACGTCAGCGACTCCTCAACACGCTTCACTTCTGCGTCCCAGAAACAGGAAACAGTCTTAATTCTAATTATTCAACATCAAATTTACAGAAATGAGGTCGTCCGTCAGCACGCTGGCGCTCCTCACTTCCTGTCACATTTCTGCAGTTCCTGTGCCCCCAGCGTGCAGAACTCCGTGCTCTAAACACGCGTTTCTTTATGTCAACCATAGTGGAAGCCCCACCCACCCGTTTACAAGGAGCAGCCAATCAGAAAAGAATTGGTTTAATAGGGCGGAGCTAAGAAGGCTTGTTTCAGACAGGATGACCTGCCAAGGACAAAAGGATTATTATGAACTGTGACTCATGCAAAGCTGATCTAGTACAGGAATAAAAATAAGTCTCCTTCTAGCTTCACAGATCAACGATTGGACGCTCTGTTAGTGACCTCACAGCAGCCATGTCATTGGTCACATGACGTCATTAAAAAGGCAGCACAAACACGATCCAGTTAGCACACAGCTAGCTGCTGTGGCCACCTGTGACATCATCCAGCTGTCAGTCAAAGAGGCCACGCCCCCAGTAATGCAAACTTTTATACAACAACAGTTTTCATGAAGGCGGAAATTCTCCAGAGAAACCAGAACATGTTTCTGCTCCCATGTTCGTCCTGGAAAACAAAAAGTTACTGATGAATAATTTGTTGCAAACTCACCTGTGCACACTGCATGCGTCTCACCGCACAACGAAGTGCAGCTACTGTGAGACCACACAGATGCTCCGTACTGAAGCTGCTTCACTGCTTTTCCAGAGACACAGTGGAGAGCGGCGCGTTAACCCTTTAACACCAAGAGTTTCATATCTGACACGAGGTTTGTGAGACCTCTGCGTCATCGGTGGGATTTTATTAATCTGAAGAATTTGAATAAATTCCCAAAATTATTCAAATGCCAGAAGTTTAGATGTGAAAAAACTAAAGAGCAGCGATGTTTGGAGTGCTGGTGACGTCCTCGCTGATGCTGTGCTGATGAAACACGATCACAGGATAAACTGCTCTTATTAAAGGTTTTTGGGGAGACAAACGCCTGAAAACAGAGAATCTGAGGCGACGCGTCTGCAGCAGCAGTTCAGTCACTGCTGCTGTGAGAAATCCTGATCCTTAGCTTCACGCCGGCTCGTAGATGAGCTGTGCGCTCAGCTTTCCCAGCTCGCCGTCGTCCCGTGTTTACCTCCTCCATCCCTCTCTGTGACTCACAGTTTCAGTGTCCTCGTGTCCTTCAGACAGCATGGCTGTAACCTGCTCCCCTCCCCTGGGCCCGGCCGGCTCAGGCAAAGACAGTAACAGAGCACCATGAAATGAGAGCGTCTCCACTGTGGAGCACAGCGAGACACTCGGCTCAGCAACAGCAGCAACAAACACCAACCCACTGAACCTGGTGCTGAAGCTGTTATTAGAGAAAGGTTTGATCACGTTTGTGTTGAGTGGGTTCAGGTTTCACATGGCGGGAGGTCACAAACGTACAAAAAGCCTGCACTCGTTATGTTAGGGCAGCTTTTCAGCCTGGAAGCTGCAAAAAGCTCAAAAGATTCGCATGAAATGTCTCACACTCATCAGAGGAAGAGCAAAGGCTCATGGGAGTGCGGCTGCTCGGGTTCGGTCGGGGAAGCTGTTTAACGCGCCGGGATAACCTCCCCAGCAAGCAGTCGAGCTGCAGCGCTGAGCTGCGTTTCACAGATTAACCAGGTCACCTCACCTGTTTCTGGGGATCATCGCCATGGTAACTGATGAGCAGGTTTGAGTTAAGAGATCTCAGTCTGTGCCTCACAGACGTATAAAGAAATCCCCGATCAGGCGCGTTATCTGTGCGTACAACAACGCCATCAGCTGTGCGCCGTGCGAGGGTTACTGCTGCCCCTCCCCACTGTCCTCACCTAAACCTGGGTGTAACACAGCAGACTGGCGCCCCTCAGCATCCTGCTGTAGCGCCGGTATCTCTTCGCAGCCCGTTCTTCCACAGCCGGCACGCCAACATGCGGACACCAGCGCGCAGCTTCTCCGTGAGATAAGATCTTAGAAATGAGCTGGATGCTGTCATGAACGCCGTTCTGGAGCTTTTCTGTCGATCTCGACGAGGCGACCTGCTCAGACAGCGATTTCTGACAGCGGCTCTCATCAGGCTGATTGATGCACCGATGCACTCTGCAGCATGTTCCTGCAGAACATGTGTGCATCCTTAAGCAGCTCGTCCTTCCTCATGAATCATTTGCAAAGATGATTTTGGAGAAGAGCTGCAGAGGTGACGGGACTTCTTTTCTCCATCACCTGCAGTGTTACTACCACCTGTAGCTCACCTGCAGAGCGCCCTCCCCCCACGCTACAGCAGCATGCATGCATGAGATAAACCAAAGTGGGACCCGCCCAGACACCAGCTCCACCGTCAGAGCGTTCAAAGTCGTTTTTAGTCACCACTTTTATCCAGTTTGTTCCCCGAGCACTAGTGATGGGTCGTTCGCGAACGAAATGGCTCTTAGAGCCGGGTCTTTGAAGTGAACGACGCGAGCCGGCTCCTTATTGGGAGCCGTGAGGGTTTTTTTTTCTTTCTCTCACCCTCTCTCTCGCTCTTTTTTCCGCTAAACTCCGCACGCGCGGCCTGTACTTTGCGCTGGGCAGAGGGGGGAGGGGCGTTAGTTTCACTCGCAGTAGCACAGGAGCAGAGCCAGAGAGAAAGAGAGCGAGGGACAACAACGTCACATTAGAAAGGTATAGTAATCATCCACTATTTTCAGTTGCAGATGATAAAGGATTCAGAAATCATGCAGGCCCATATGACAGAGAATGTGCATCTTCTTTTTGTTTTAATATTTTAATTTATATTTAATTGTGTTGTGGTTTGCAGTGTTTTGTGTTGTTTCACGTTAAATTTGTTTAAAAGGAAAAAGCTGAAAATTTAAATAGTTAAAAGTTTAAAATGTAAATAGTTGTTTTTTGTATTATATGATTTATTTATTACATTTTATGTGGAGTGAAGAAATAAAGTATATTTACGGTGGCCCTTAGAGACAAAGCACGTACAAACTCCAAAACACGTAAAAACTCCAAAACACGTAAAAACTCCAAAACACGTAAAAACTCAGAATCACGTACTAAAGACAACAGAAGTGCTCCAGGATGCTAGGGGGCAGTGTTGAGCTTTTGTTACCTCGTGGCTACACAAGCCAGCAAGTACCAACGACCGGATTTGGTGTGTGGTAGTAACAGGAAAATGAACATTTTTTTAAATTATTTGAATATATATGAGTGCTTGTGTATAAATACACAAACAATACACACATGCTTTCAATTGTGTAATTTAAGTGATCTAGTAGCTCTGCTTTGGAAGCTCAGTAAACGCTAGAAATGTGTTTTGGAGTTTGTACGTGCTTTGTCTCTAGGGGCCATATATAAACATATATAAATAAAACCACTTTTTTTTACATTAGTAATTCCTTTTCTGCATAATTTTATATTATTGTTAATGATTAAATAATTAAAGCAACAAAACAACCTGAAGAGCCGGTTCGGAGCCGAAAGAGCCGGCTCTCTAAAAAGAGCCGGAAATCCCATCACTACCGAGCACTAAGAAGAAACTATTGAGGCACAAAAGGCCAAATGTGCCAATATATGTACGCACACCTCTCCACATGCTGAGGAGAAGCAAAGGAGACGCCAACAAGTAAATGAAAATAATATTTTGCTTCTCCACATTGTTTTGCGTCACATGACTGACTTACCTTTGAGATCACTTTGCATCAGCAGTCATTCAAAGGAAATTCCTCTGCAGTACTTTGGTCTGATGCAGAACTCTCACTCTCAGCTCTGAGGAAGTCACCACGTCACCAAACATACAGCTGAGGTAAACTCAAAGCACACAGGGTCAACATGTCTGCCTATATTTGGTCCTCAGTGTTAGCTACAATAAGCTCAGGTGAAGCCTAGCACACAGCTAGCAGCTACAGCCACCTGTGTCATTCACCTGTCAGTCAAAGAGGCCACGCCCCTAATAATGCAGATGTAAATCTGACTAGCGATCAGCTGCTTGTGTCGTCACAGTGTTTTACAGAAATGTCGCTGACATCTGCCGAGCTTCTCCACTTTGTGACCTGCATGTAAAAACCTCAGTAAAGCGGCGCTAACCTGCTTCTATTTGCTCCCCGAGGCTGAAGGAAGAACTCACTTATCCCAGCAGATTGACTGTATACTCGCCTTGAGCTGCAATTAAAGAAGAGCATTTGGCCCCCTGATATTTTAAGAAGGATTGGGTTATGAGGAAGACTGACATTTTTTAAGCCAGCTAAGGGTTTTTTGTTTTTTTTTAAAAGGTGTTTTCTCAGCATACAAAGAGAGCAAACAGCATCAGGCACGATTTTCTGGTTTAAACGTGGACTTTTTAATAAAAAATGACAATTTCTGTGATTTTGAGGTTAAACGGTAAGCAGGCAGGAAAGGACCAGATTTAAAATGAAAAAGTGACAGCTGGTGGTAAAAAAAGAGCTAACACAGTGAGGTGATGTGATCATATTTCTTGGTTGAGATATCAGGATGTAATACTCGCAGTAAGCAGGCTCGCAGTGCTTTTTTTAAGGATACAGGACAGAAGAGAGCCATAAATAATGAGGAAAAGCAGGATGGAAATATGCCGCGGACACCAGACGGTGATGAAGAACATAGAGGAGGAGGGAAAGACAGGCATGGAAAAAGAAAAGGATGAGCGAGATGAAAGGAGGAAGAGGGAGCGAGGGAGAGGAAGCCGCTAATTCGGTGGCCAGGCAGGCAGGCGTGGAGGAAGGGATTTGGACTGAGCTCTGGTCCAGATCCCTGCCTGTTAGACTGACACAGCAACAACCCTGCCACGGGCCTAATCCTCCAAATCAGCCCTCCACCACGGGAGCAGAGACGAGCAAGGATTGGAGGGGAGGACTGCGAAGGGGAGAGGAAATAAGGAACGAGGGGAGGATGAAACGTGGGAAGAAGGAGGGAAAAGATAAAGGATGGAGGGACGAGAGCGGGGGAAGTGAAAGGAGGAACGGGAAAACAACAGAGGGCCAATTTGGCTGAGAAGGATGGAGCGGGGAGAGACAGGCGAGAGGAGGAGAGGCGAGCGAGAGACACCGGGGGAGAATGGAGGAGAAGGGGAGAGAGAGGCTGTTTGAGCTGGCGTTTCAGCTCCATCCAACAGCAGGTCTGCCCGGCGCTAATGAGTGTGGCTGCTGCATGTGTGTGCTGTGAGGGTGGAGAAGCCTGGCACTGCCAACCACCTCCACCACTTCCATCCTTGTTTCTGCCCCCCCCTCGCTCATTAGTATGATTGAATGCCCCCCTCCCTCTCTCGTCTGCTATCTGCCAGGGTCAGTGTGCATGCACAGCTTCTCCAAACCCACCACCCATCTCTCGCTATCTCTCTCTCCACAAAGCAGGCGCCGCCTCTGGGCGCTTCTTGCAGCTCGGCTGGCCTCGCTCCCAACATCCGAGGAGTTGGAGGTTGTGGCCTCGAGTCACTCCCGCCTCTTTCACCTCCTCCGGGGGAGAAAAGCAGCTTCTCACTTGAGATGGTTTCCTCATCAGCCTCCTCCAGTTCCCTGAAACCACGTCCATCATCGATTGGTTAAAGGTGTCAAAGGGCAGCGAGGCCGCCTCGGTGAGCACGGAGACGGAGGCCGGGTCAAACTGACTGTAGATCCCGCCCACAGATTTGATCTCACTGCTTAAAACACTCTGAACACACTCACATCCACAATGACACACCTGAGATGAGCAGCTATGGGTTTATTTTTGGTGTCTAGCTTCCACGAACTCTAAAAAACAAGATCTGGATCTCGTTTCTTCTCTCGGGTTAGAAGTCAGCACCTTCCTCTCCCTTGCCGCGGGGCTTCTTCTCCCCCCTCTGGAGGCTCCGTCTCTGGTTGGCGAGGTCGTTGCAGCAGAAACAAAAGTCCCAAAGGTTCTGCGGATGAACCTGTTGAAGGATGAGCAGTTGCAGCTGACTCCCTCCGGCTCTATGACGCTGTCTCACCTGTGCAGCTTTCCTGAGGATGAATGATGTGGATGCTGTAGCAGTTTGTTTCGGTAAAAAGGAAGCTGAGCCTTAAGGTCAAAGCTCCCACCCTCACTCGTGACCTTGAGCTGTGCGCAGAGGCTGAAATAGGCTTTCCCTTAGAGACGGGGAGGAGCTGGTACTTCTCCACATGGCTGAGGTGGTTCAGCATGTGACCAGGATGAATCCTGGACGAGGTGTTTCAGGCTCGTGGAACAGGGAAGGTCCGAGCGCTGCCCCTGAAGCCCACCCACAAAAGGATGGACGGATTAAATGTTCCTGCTCTGATGCTTTAAGTTTGAAGTTGGAGATTTCTGATGTGTCTTATTTCACTTTTTCTGTCACAAACATGGGGGTAGATCCGGTTTGAGCGTGGAGGAGGGTCTGAAAGAAGCTACCAGGACACTTTGGGAGTCAGACACTTCCTGTTTTTATGAGCCGATTTATGGTATCAATGAAATGAAGCGCACTGACAACAAGGACAGGTGAGTCTTAGCTGTCTGTGTGTTAATAAAGATTTTATGATGTGATATTTTCCTTATTTAAACTTCAGTCTCACTGCAGTCGGTCTGAGAGTAAAGCTATCCTTCTCTGCAGTTCTCACTATGAGCAGAGCCATCCAGCAGGCCGGATCGGACCCTTCGGTGGCCAGCTTTGAGTCCACACGCCACATGTTTGACAGCCGTGCTGTGGAGACAGGATGGTGGAGATGAGGCTCAGGTGTGGGGAGCGTTTCTGTTGATGGAAAGAGAAAAGCAGGAGTGCAGTGTTGTGGGATGGTGCTCAGTATGGCGTTACACAGTCACACGGAGAGGCGCGCTGTCCCCCTCCCCCACCGAGGGCCCTCTTTAAAAATTCATTCAGTCAATAATGACCCTTCGCCCTCCCAGCCTCTCCGAGGAGCTCGCATAGCTGCCTCCTCCCACACCGCCGCCCTCTTCCTCAGCCTCACACACACACTCCTCTGTGTCTCGCATTAACCGAGCCGCAGCAGCGCCATTAGCTCTGCTATCACGTACGGCTAACTGCTAGCTGCGCGCTGCCGTCACATCTCTCATGATTAACTGCTTCTTCTGCGTCCGACAGATGTTGGAGTCGATTTTCCCTCAAACGACACGAGCAAAGAGACACCTTCTGATTCGCCACTGGCTCAACAAATTAGCAATGCTATGTGGCGGCGAAGCTAGGCGAGATAAGCGTCACGCCACGGCGAGGATGGGACTTTGATCCAGTCGGCCATGTTGCCGGCTCTCCTCTGAGATGCTTGCCATTTATCTGATTGCTCTCTGCTGCGTCTTGGAGCAGGAGAAGACAGTAAATTATGTTTCGGGGACGTTGGAGTGGCACCGGGACCTGGATGAGAAGCAACAAATTGGATGTAGTGAAAGTCTGGGCGGAGAGCCAAGCTGTTCCTCGCAGCGGTGTCACCGAGACTGAGCGCGAGCCGTGTTTGAACTTCATTTGGCGGTTATGCAGAGTAGGACTCCTTCTCTTGTTTCCTCATTCAAAGCCGATGAATAAAACGGACGTTTAATTGCCCGAGCGAAGCTAATACACTCTGCAGAAACAGGAAGTCCACTCCAAACTTCAAGGCCACAACCTTAAAAACAGCAGCCAATAAGAATAAAAACAGCCGACCATCACCTCAGCGAACATCCCAGAGCTGCCCACTGCGTCCTGCAGGGGGCGCTGTGGAGGCGATTGTGATTTTACATCTGTCATTAAAAGGATTCCTGTCAGCAACATTAAAGTAAAATAAATTAAGAATAAATTGTGTCATGAGCCGTGTTGGGTAAGTTACTTTAAATTAGTACTTAGTTACTTCTATCAAAAGTAACTCAGTTACTTCAAGTTACTCGTTACTTTCAAAGTAACTAGTTACTAGGAAAAGTAACTTTGGTTTTACTCAGAATTCTCTTGTTACTGTGTTGCTTCTGTAACTGGATACCAGCCAGTCTTCTAGCTTGCTTACATGTTAGCACTATCCTGCCACAGCGCACTGTGCCACCTACCTAAGTAGAAACAGGAGAGGGAGGGGAGAGAATGAGAGAAGAAGAAACAGCTGTGCAGCAAAGACACAGAATAAATCCAGCTTTGTCTTTTTCATTGTAGCTGAAGTTCGGGACAAACTGTTCCTTTTCAGCTCAACACGAAACGCGTAATATTTTCTCTGAATACGAGACGATTCTGTTTTTTAGGGGACAGTTGGAAACTCTACTAACTAACCTTAGAAATAAAATAAAGTTCACTATCAGTAACATCATAGCACCACCCAGCTGTAGAAACTCCATCATGCTAGCTCACGCAGTACGAGTTATTGTAACTGACTGTAAAAAGTCAGCACAACGAAAATAAACTCCACCTAAACTTGGTTTATATCTGACCCAGACAGACTGCAGGTCATAACTTCTTACCTCCACCACTTGCTAATGTTACTGAATCTGTGGAAGCTCCGCGATGCCACCACCAAACAACTGAGTTATTTTTACACATCTGCCAGCATCTGGCCAATCCACCACCTTTCAGTGTTTATACCGTTACGGGAAAAAAAGAAGAAAAAAAAAACATTCCCACCAAAAAGAAAAATCACCATCAGACCAACGAGTCCAGCTATGGCTGCATGTGTGTTTAGTAGTAATTTCTTTTTGTAGAAGGCTAGCAAAACAACCGTTTTCGAGGGCGTCGCCATATTGGAATCCCAACTTCTCTGACGAGGCTAACCAGAACGCCGTTTACTCGAGTGTGACATCATTCCCAGGTCCGTGTTCTGATTTCCGAGGTCAGTCAAACACAACACACGAAGTAACGAATAACGAGCCTAAATCTAAATCCCAGTAACGAGTTCCTGGTTTTGGCATAATAACCAGTTACCGTGCTCGTTACCACTGCTCGTTACCACAATAATAACGTAGTTACTGTAACACGTTACTTAATAACGTGTTAGTCCCAACACTGGTCATGAGTACTTTAAATTCTCTACTCTAAATTCTTTCAGCGCTTTTTTAAACATTTATTTAACATAAGCCAGGTTTAAACTCTTGTGTAACCACTTTCCCTGTAAAACCGTCTGTATGAGGACACGGAGCCTCGAAATCACCAGGATTTATTTTCTACACTCGATTTATATCTAAACTTATCTTCTGCCTTCCTGTGATATGTGGGGGCTCGTCTGGGATCTTTGGGACAGTTTGTGGACACGTCATCAGAGGCTGGCTGATGGTAGCATTATGTCCTGGTCTTGGGTCTTCCAGCCAGTGTTTGAGTTGTGATCTCTTACTCTTTTTGGTTTTTGTAAGTTTGAAGTATAGTGGTTATGATCGTTTGTTTTCTGTGTCTTCTTTGTTTCCCAGTCGTGTCTGTTTATCTGTCTGTATGTCTCATCCTCAGTGTTAGTTTCCTGTTTTATTTTGAAAGTCTCCTGTGTGTGTCACGTTCAGTTTTGCTTCCCTGTCATCAGTGACTTAGTTCACCTGTGTCTTGTTATTTTCCAGCTTTGTTCCATCTCCATAATTACCTCCTGTTTCCATCTGTTCTCTGACAGTTTATCGTGTTTGGCGATGCTGCCAGCTCGCTATTTCAGCGTTTAAAGCTGACTCAAGCCTGGTGCAGCAGTGTAGGCGAGGCTGGCGAGGCTCAATGCTGGTTTCTGCAACCTTATAAACAGTATGTTTACACAATGACCCAAAGAGTTTACTTCCATGACTGTTACTATGCAAAATGTGGAGACCATTGATCAGAGCTGAGGAGCGGCTGCAGGGAGCCAGACGTCTGTGATGGCTGGAGTTAGATTCCCACCCTGAGTCCTTTCTTCTGTACATGTTAAGATCATGTAGTTAGGGTTAAAACACAAATCGAGGGTCACAGGCAGTGTTGGGAAGGTTACTTTAAAAATGTATTCCATTACAGATTACAGATTACATGCCCCAAAATGTATTCTGTAACGTATTCCGTTACGTTACTCAATGAGAGTAACGTATTCTGAATACTTTGGATTACTTAATATATTATCATGCTGTTTACAACTACATGAATGTACTATTGCTGTGATTTATTACTGTTACTGAAGGTCCGCGGCTCCGAACCGTAGTAAAGGGACCTCTGGCTAATACGGTGGGTTCTGTGTCGGCTCGTAGCTGAAAACTAGCTTTACTTTGTTGTCTGGGTCAACTTTGCTAGCAGAGACAGAGAGAGGCGTTGAAAGGCTGCTCCAACAGAACTTATTGTTTTTGGAGGAAAACACGAACACGGTGTACAGTCGAGTCTTAATAGCTTACTTACAGCTGGGCTCGTCAGGCTCTCTTCTTGGCTGCAGTGGTTATTATTATATTTACATGCTTCCAGCTCCCGTTTCTGCTCGATGACAGCTCGTACTTTTCCTTTTTCTCCCTCCCTCGCTCACAGACACATAACGTGTATGGCAGTCCATTCTCCCTGCAGCACGGACTACACTGCCCATGATGCTACATTCTTTAGAGCTATACCTGTAGCATTCTGCCTGTTAGCTTAGCACAACAACAAAAAGGCCTCTCTCACCCAGGAAACACGCAGAGAGAGAGCGTCACCCTGTAACCATGGCAACCGTAACGCTGCCGCCTGGAACAACAGAACGTAGCTGTCAAACAAAACCCAAACAGTCCTGACCCGCCACAATATGAAACAGGGAAGTACCGCCGTGTAATCCATTTATTTCAACAAAGTAACTGTATTCTAAATACCACCTTTTTAAACGGTAACTGTAACGGAATACAGTTACTCATATTTTGTATTTTAAATACGTAACGGCGGTACATGTATTCCGTTACTCCCCAACACTGGTCACAGGTACATCATTAGGTTGGGGTTAGTCCTTTTTGGGTGGAGGTGCTGCAGTCTTTACCTGGGCTTACTTGTAGGAGGGGAGGCACTGCTTTCTGCCCCATCAGGCTCCGTTAGCTGTCCTTGTAGCTGAGATGATTAAATAATTTAAAATAAGACCAAAGCTCCTACAGACTCTGGTGGTACAGACAGACTGAAGACGTCACCTGGATGATGACGTTTCTCCTACTGACGTCCAGTGTTTTGAGATTTCCTCACCTGGATGATTGAGCACGCATCACGACTAGTTGACTTCTGCTAGTTATGAAAAACACATTCAATCATTGCTCTCTCGCCTCTTGGTCAGGCTCCCCAAACTCGAACGTTAATTGGATAATCTCCCCGAGGCCACGCCTACACCTGAAGGCAGAGACTGCAGATTCATTGACCTCCTTTAAATGACACAAACTGAACTCTCAGAGCAGTTCTATATTTTAATGCACAGATATTTTTCTCTTTAAACCACATTCAGAAATAAAAGCGCATTATTTAAAATCCTCTGCTCTGTGCCTTCTCTCAGTCTTCCACTAAAAGCTTTGGGGAATGCCGACCTAAAGCAGCGGGATCACCTTTGACCCCACCTGTGTCCGCTCCCATTACCACCCATTACCACCATTCACGGCTCTGAGAGGAGGTCCCTGGTGGCAGCGTGTTCTCGCGGTGCACTCCGGGGGGGGGAGGGTTCAGCTTCTCCTCTCCATCACTTCGTCCCTCCATTCATCCATCATCAGCGGGCTGCTAAATGGAGCAGAGCGCCTTGCTTCTGACCCCTTTCAATGAGCCACTGGGTCTTCCAGGGGTGCCGCGCTCCCTCTGGTCCCGGGGGGTGCAATTTGGATCAAGCCGCTCACGTTGGTAATGTCCTGTTGCTTTCAGGCTACATTAAGCCTCTGGACATCGCCTCCATCTACTCCACTCTGCACCTCCGTCTGTCTGCACACAGACGTCCTTTCACTCGGCAGCCTCAGGTTCGGTTCACGCGAGAAAGAAAGCAGCAGGAAAGGAAATAAATCTTCACTTAATGCGTTCGAGGAGAAAGTCGCACATTTTAATTGTGACACAAACTTTCCTTGGAGAGCTGTAAATCCCAATCTTTCCATTATTCCTGAATCTCTGCATCTCTGCCGTACACACTCGCTCATCTACCACCTCTCTATCCCATCAACAAGTCCTCGCGCTCTCCTCTCAACACTCCTCCTGCCACTCATCCACCCGCTTGTCTCCCCCCATCCATCAGTGCATTTACTCCCTCTGTGCCTTTAGCACTTCCGCGCTCCCCCGTCCATTATTTCATCCCTCCCTTCTTATTTTCCTCGGACCGTTCAGTCTCTCCATCCGTCTATGCCAGCCTCCGTCCACTCCTCATTTCACCCATCCATCCTTTGCTGCTGTCACCTTCTTCCTCGCTCAGAGGTCATTTCTGTCCGGCGGCAGTCTGCCTGTCGGAGCCCTTCAACCCCGGCGAGTGAAGAGAAGCTCATCAAAGATATCGAGATCTGAGCCGAGCAGCTCACAGGGATTACTGCAGCCACACCGAGCACATTATTAGGAAATACATGTTCAACATTCACCATAGGACATATATGACAGGAAGTAGGATATTTAGACTGTGTACCTCAGCAGGAGTCGCTGGCATGTTGAAGAGACTGATCGAGGATGTGTCAGCTGCAGGTCTGAGGAGGGAAGCCTGTAAATCAGACGTTTGCAGCTGGGAGCCACTGGATTCCTCCTGAGGTCAACGTCCTGTTTCAGGACGAAACACCTGAAAGCCCACGGCCTGTCAGCGGTGGACTGGCTGGCGTGGGATCATCAGAAGAGCTCTGAGTGTCCTTCAAGAAGCCTGGAGAACTTTTCCTGAAGATACTTAACGAGATGATAGAAAAGCTGCTCACACCAAACAATTTTTTCAGTTCAATTCAATTCAATTTTATTTATATAGCGCCAAATCACAACAAAAGTCGCCTCAAGGCGCTTCATAGATACAGAGAAAAACCCAACAATCATATGACCCCCTATGAGCAAGCACTTTGGCGACAGTGGGAAGGAAAAACTCCCTTTTAACAGGAAGAAACCTCCAGCAGAACCAGGCTCAGGGAGGGGCGGGGCCATCTGCTGTGATTGGTTGGGGTGAGAGAAGGAAGACAGGATAAAGACATGCTGTGGAAGAGAGACAGAGGTTAATAACAGATATGATTCAACACAGAGAGGTCTGTTAATACATAGTGAGTGAGAAAGGTGACTGGAAAGGAAAAACTCAATGCATCATGGGAATCCCCCGGTTTCTTTTCCTGAAGATACTTAACAAGATGATAGAAAAGCTGCTCACACCAAACAATTTTAAACTCACAAATGTATCAATTTATTATAAATGAATCGAGGGCCCACTGACATAGACTGTACGTAAAAGATGGACAGAGCTCGAGTCATCTGTCACGTGTGCTTGAACGGAAAGGAAGCCACCACCAATCACATCAGTGTGTCCATCTTTTAGATACAGTCAGTGACGGCGGCGCTTTCTTTACACTTTTTATATTTGATTCTTTGGTTTATTCGATGCTTTTGTTAAAGACTCGAGGCTTCGTCCTCGCTCGTGTTTCAATTAAAACAAACGAATCCTCTCATAACATTCTGTCCGTTACTTTCTGGAGCTTTTGATCCTTCCTCACAAAGACACTGATCATTTTTGTATTATTGGCCGACACTCAGCTCCAGATTATTGGATTTGTGACAATCATCCAAAAAACATACGGAGGAAAATTAACATCCAGCCCGGGAACGGGAGCGCCGCGCAGTCACGGAGCCGGGTTTACTTCAAATAATTCCCGGAGAGGAACAATCAGACCCACCTAAACACACTCGTCTAACAAACACACAATCAGCCTGTTTTAGATGCAGCACCTGGATTCTCCTGCAAATCCCCTCGACGCTCCGAGCAGCACAACGCAAAACAAAGAGTCGGCGTCGTCAGCCCGTGCTTCAATCCTCCGCTGTAATCCCCGAGTTTTTAATCAAGCCGTGTAATTACTGCCTATGATATAGCATTAGTACTCGTAGCCTAAATGATGATTGCAGAGAAACTGTGATTATTTCTCTGGATCTAACGCTTCCTCCGCTGGTGTCATTACGGCCATATTCGCTCTCAGCGATGGGATAACATCCACCCGCAGGTCAGCCCATTTTCTGCCTCGTTCCACGGGTGTCCACGCCGTTCTTAACAAATGTACCTCTGCAGCGCCTCACAGAGCGAGAATAGCTCCAGATGAATGAAGCAATCAGTGCTTGGTGGGTACCAAAGAGTCATAGAGGCTGATTGCACGGTGGGAGCCGCAGAGCGCCGCTCCTCAGACTCTCGCCATGCTCGGAATAACAAGCTCCATCGCCCACAGTGTGAAACAACAGACTGCTAATTGGAATCAGCACGCCTCTCCCCGAGTTTATTCTAATATCTGCCGGCTGCCTGCTTCATCTTATAGGTGAGGCCTGGGGGCGTGCTGACGCGTGTGACGCAGACACCCGCCGTGGCGCATTCGGCAACGCGTCGAGCCGGAACGCCAGAAAGGGGATCCTACCGTACGCACGCGGCGAGTCTGACCTTTTGTCTCACACGGAGCGTCGACGAAACACGCCCACATCGGTGCCTGAGGCCAAGACGAGAGTCTGTGGACGCTTACTTTCAGCCGACCCCGTCGCCACGATCCAGTCTCACGCTACACGACCCCGACTGGAAACCGATGAATACACACATTTATTTACAGCAACATTGTCAGCGGAGATGCTACATTTAAAGACTTCCTGCAGAGTTTCTGCAAACGCTCGACGACTGCTCTGCAAACTGGAAACGTTCTCTTTCAAAGTAAAGGTTGTGCCTTCCTGCCAAAAACAACAGGTGTCTCTGCAGCGAGCGTGTCTGCGTCAGTGTCTGCATCGACACTGAGGATTTTGGAATGACAGCTGAAGGATGTCGTTGGGTGGAGCTGGACCTTGGCGCCACAGAGCTCTCTCCTCCTGATCGCGGGCGCTCGTCGCTCTCTCGTGTTTTCCAGCCGAATGCAGAGCAGCTGTTTCCGAGCCTACGCTCGATGTGCGTGTTCAACACAGCAGCTTTAAGATCAAACTGTTCCTGCAAACACAACCCACACAAACAAACACGTGCGGGGCTTGTAGACGTGCTCATACACATGCAAAGCATGTACGAGGTGGAAGCGGAGCGAAGCCACGACTCACTGACTGCAGGGCTGCGTTACAGCTGGGAAACACGCGGGCGGCTGCGTGCCCGAATCCATCATCCATCTTCTTAACAACTTACCCAAAATCAGGGTGGGAGGGGCTGCACCCTGGACAGGACCAACACAGAGACTCACACTCTGGACCAACCACGTCTCTGGACTGGTGTAGACGTCAGCTATGAGTCAGGGGACGAACGGCAGGAGCTCACTTTGTGCTTCTTTACATAAAAGAAGATATTTCCATCATAACATCATCACTAAGCAGAAGTTTAATAAAAGGAAAATTAAGAAGTGAGTCTCCCACACACAGGCTGCTGCCCCCCTCCCTCCTCGAGCCAAACCCACACCAGTGTCAGAGGTCAACTGGAACATCTGGAGAAATCCCACACAGGCGTGTTCAGGTTAAACCACGGGGAGGTGAACCAAGTAAAACTCTGATTGGTTAAAGACGTCACTGGGAGGTAAACTGGTGAGCTGACAGAGAAGCAAAGATCGAGGACAGACACAGTGAAGCTGAGCTTGAAGGCTCTCCCTCCCATTCTACTTTTAAATACTCTAGGAACAACAAGTAGGCCTGCAGAGCGAGAGCGAAGTGCTCTAATAGGGTGATATGGTACTACAAGGTCATTAAGATAAGATGGGCCTGATTACTGTACACAAGCACTGCCATTGCAGCATTTTGGATTAGCTGAAGGCTTTTCAGGGAGTTTTTAGGACTTCCTGATAATAATGAATCACAGTCGTCCAGCCTGGAAGTAATAAATGCAGGAACTAGTTTTTCAGCGTCACTCTGACAGGATGTTTCTAACTTTAGAGATGTTGATCAGATGACAGCGAGAGCAGTCGTACATGTGTGTCTGATGTCATGTTGGGCTGCGAGGCCACCGTGGGTTTATCACATCGGTCGGTCAGCGGAGAGGGAAACGTGAGCTGGAGCTCATCTCGCTCCAGGATGATGAATTACCTGGTTCGACAATGGTGGGTGGAGCCACTGTTCTCCATATCTTTACAGCTTAACAAGGGTTATCATACGCAGGAGCAGCGAGAGAGCGATGGCGAGGGTGGATGTGCAGCCTGTAGCTCGAGGTGTGGACTATCTGCCACAGCTTCCACAGTCTGTCACTCGAGCAGTGTGGGCTCTGTGGGTCTGCTCATGGTGATCGACCCATAAAAATAAAACTGATTTTAAACGAATCTTAAATTCAAGATCAGCCTCTCGTGCTCCAGAGCTCAAACATCACAGTACAGAGTTTCCTGTGGAGGATCGTCTGTGGCTCGTTACAGTTTTTAGTCACAGTCCTCCTGATCGTGCTGATCGTGAACATCCTGTGGGATCTGAACGCCGGCCTCTGGGGCAGATTATATCTGTGTCCACGCCGACTCCAGACAAAACTACATTTAGCAGAGCTGGATTTCACTTATTCACTTTTCCTTTTGCTGACCGTTCAACGAGCTTTAGAGTTTACTAACACGTTCATCCAGATTTATTCTCTAAATTAGGGAACCCTGCCTACCTGCACCTTTCCAGGATCTCATTTCAGAAGTGATGGGAAAAGCTGTCAGAGACCCGTCTCAAACCCTGGGTCGGCTTCAAGAGCGACGCCGTTCAGCTGGTGTGGTACAGACGACTGCTCAGTGCTTCTCATCCTCTGGTTCCTTTTCTAGCGGCGTTCCTCAGGGTCCAGCCTCTGTGTTCACTTCTACGCTGATGACCTACAGGTTTATCTTCCACTAACGTCTCAGGATACTAATGAACGATCGTCTGTGGTTCAACCAAACCTGCTGCCAGCTTCGTCTCACACAAAAGACTCGTGTGTTTGCTTCAACAAAGATATTTGTCACCAGCTAAGACTCAGCGTCAAAACACATCCACGCCTCGACTGCTTTAACGCTCGTGTCTCTGTGAAAGCGTTGGCCTTACTGCTTCCTGTTGGAGAACGCACTTTAATAATAATAATGGATTGCATTTATAAAGCACTTTACAATGCCACTATTCATTCACTCTCACATTCACTCACTGGTGGAGGCAGCTACAGGTGTAGCCACAGCTGCCCTGGGGCAGACTGACAGAAGCGAGGCTGCCATATCGCGCCATCGGCCCCTCTGACCATCACCAGTAGGTGGTAGGTGAAGTGTCTTGCCCAAGGACACAACGACCAGGACAGAGAGCCCGGGGATCAAACCGTATCTGTAACCTTCCGGTTACAGATGCGCTTCCCAAGCCCCTGAGCCACGGTCGCCCCGTATATATATAACTTTAAGAGTTATATCACTGATTCATTTACGTTCAGCTCCTCAAACTCAGTGTTTGCTGCTCCATGATTGTGGAGTCAGAGCATCTGCTCAACTCTAAACTTGAGCTTTACTCTGAGGCTGACCGGTGCTGTCATTACGTGTCTGCTCATCGTCTTAATCCTGCACTCGCTGTGTCCAAGTTTAACCTTTTTTAAACGTAACTGCATGTCTTTGTGCGCCTTCAGCATGGGTTTGCTTCATTGCAACGATCTGACTCGTGTGTTTCTGTAAGAGAGGACCTTTGCAGTCCTGCAGCTGCACCTTGACCCTCGGCAGGTGAGATAACATCCACGTTTCACCTGTGATTGCCGAGTTACCGCGATCGCATCGATTCCTCATTAAAACTACAAATACAGAGCGAGGTGGCTGCCATCCACCTGTGCAAACTCTGAGCTGAAAACCTGCACAGCTAAAAATATGAAAACACGCACCCACCTGCAATCGCACGCCACAAACACGTTCACACAGCGTCCACCCTTTGTGTTACTGAGCGCGTGCAACCCTTCTTGTTTTTTCTTCCTTTTCCCACCCCTCCTCACCCCTTTTTAATTAAAGCATGCAGTAAGTGTGAAATTAACTCTCTCCTACACCAGGCCTGACAGCTCCGAGCGGGAGGAGGGAGAGTCAGACGCCTTTGTCTCGGCACATAATTAGTGAGATGGAGAGAAAGAGATGGGAAGAGCGAGGAAGAGAGGAGCAGTCGGTCAACCAGCAGCGAGAGATAAAGGGAAAGGAGGAGAGGAGGTGATAAAGTGGAGGGAGGAAGATAAAGTAAGATGGAGAGGGGCATCAAGAGGAGAAGAGATCTGGGGATAGGAGAGGTTAAAGAAAGAAAGAAGGTATGTGGGGGGTTTGTGAAGGGGTCATTACCACCTGCATTAAAAAAAAAGCTCACGGCGAGGATAATGTGGCGCCGAGCTGCCGCGCTGCCTCGATCTGCAGAGAAGGAGAAGGCAGAGGTAGCGGAGTCGTGCCCGACGTGATAGATGGCACAATTTGGAGAAGGAGAGAGGCAGGGAGTCTTATGAGTTTAAGAATTGATGAAGACAAAATGGGCCCGGGTAGCGGGGGTAATAACTCGGGCTGCGTGCTGCTCCTTATGGGCCGTGTCCCCAGCTCGGCCCGCCTCTGATAGACGGTTTCCCCACCTTCCTCCATCAGCAGCGCCTCCCCTCTGCAGCCGGGATGAGAAAAGGGAGGAGTGCGATGGCGGGTTGCAGGAGGACGAGGCTGAGCGTGGTGGAAAGGTTGTGCTGCAGCACCGATGGGCCGCGTTCCCCATCTGTCTTCATGATCGGAGCTCAGCAGCTCCTGTGAGTCCGACTTCTCTGGTTTAACCAGGGCTGAAGCACGAGCGACGAGAAATAACAACAAGAAGTGCAGACTGGTTCAGAACACTTGATCTCACTGGTCAGTGAACTTGTGACAGCAGCTTAAAAATTAGAGACGATTTTTAGTTGCTGAGCTTCAGCTGAGCCGGAGCTTTGTAATCTCTTCATAACCGAGTGTTTGGGAGCTCAAAGAGCCTGCAGAGCTCTCCCGGGATCACCGCCTCTCAGTGCTTTCCTACAGAGATGGATTTATACACCACCTGATGGCATATCACTGCCTGCGTCCATGCACAGCTGAGAACCAGTTTGCTGTTTTATCCTGAACACGTTTAAATTGTTTAGAGTGATTGTTTCTGCTGTTCAGGCACAAACCATCAGTTTCTCAAAGCTCCGTCATTCGGTTTTGCCCACTGAGCACAGATCAGTCGGGTTCCTCTCTCCTGTTTCTACAACATGTTTCCATTCACGTCTTCACCAGGCGTCAAACCACCAACCTTCCAGCTAATAGAAGCCCTGCTCCACCTCCTGACCACGGCCACGCGGCGCTGAGATATAAGTCTAGCACATCAGGAAGGAGCATGCTCAGCACTCCTGAACCTGCGCGACAAATGACGGAGCAGTAAAACTGTGGTGTGGGTGACAGCGCACAGGATTGGTGCAATGTGTTACAAAGTAATGTGTTACTGTAATCACATTACATTTTTCAGTAACAAGGTACTGTAACACATTACACAGTAACTACATGTTGTTACCCTGAGGTTATCTGCACATTTACAATAACAATAACATTACAAGAGCGTGTGTGTGTGTGTGTGTGTGTGTGCGTGTGTGTGTGTGTTGGGAATAATAAATGTCAGTAGTCCAACATGCAGGATTTTATGAAGCTGCAGGAGTTTCACAGACTGGCAGCAATTTTTTTTCAATTAAATTTTATTTATATAGCGCCAAATCACAACAAAAGTCGCCTCAAGGCGCTTCATAGATACAGAGAAAAACCCAACAATCATATGACCCCCTATGAGCAGCACTTTGGTGACTGTGGGAAGGAAAAACTCCCTTTTAACAGGAAGAAACCTCCAGCAGAACCAGGCTCAGGGAGGGGCGGGGCCATCTGCTGTGATTGGTTGGGGTGAGAGAAGGAAGACAGGATAAAGACATGCTGTGGAAGAGAGACAGAGATTAATAACAGACACAACTTCAGACGATATTCACAGGTGAGGCTGATTAATAACCTCACAGACAGGTGTGTGTCTGGGAGGTCTAATGCGCACACACACACACACACACACACACACGCACACACACACACACACACACACACGCACACACACACACACACACATGCACACACACTCTGTACTGCATTGTGTTTCCAGACCAGCTCTGGTGCTGAACAAGCCTCAGGATGCAAACAAGCACAGCCTGATGCTCATTCAGTAATTATTGACGGGGAGACCTGATCCATTTAAAAGCACACAGCTGTACAAAGCTCTCTGTGCTGCTGTCCGCCGCGCACGCCGCTTCTTTCTTCTTCTCCTCTTATTAAAGATGCTTTCACTCTGACAGGCACAATCGTACCATCAGCACTCAGGGTTGGTCGAGGTCAGCCGAAGCTATTGTTGGATATTCGTGGCATTTGTTCGTGTATTTCAGACTCTCGCGCTCGCCCCCACGCACCGTTCTGATATTTGTATCTGAGATAAATGGGATCATTGAAGGTTTTATGCAGCCGGCTGCAGGACTCCCGGAGCAGGACTCGATTCAGGTGTTGTGACTGAATCACCGGTGTGTAAAGACGACCCAAAAGATAGAGGATGGGTCACGGAGTAACACGATTATTATAATCTAGACTGAAGAGAGGCACACCTTGCATTTGACACACAGTCACACACTCAGAGTGTTTTTCCAGCCGCTCTCCGGGTCGGCTGCGAGCTGGGAGCGTGAAGGATAAAAGTGGGAGGAATGGATGTCATGCGGTGGTGGGGAGAGAAACAGAGAGAGAGGCAGAAGATGTCAACAGTAATCCCGAGTGGATATCTCACCCCTGAGGGCATCCTGCCCTGCGGCGAGAGCGAGAGAGCGAGAGAGAGACCCTCGCGCTGCTCTGAGAGTCGAGTAACAACCAGCGAGCAGCTCAGCTGTTCCACACAATATTTTCTACCTGAAACTTGGAACAGAAACGACCTTAAGATTATCGAACCCTACAAAGACGAGACATCCCACACATAACAACCGTTTCCACCAACACGCACGCACTGGATGACAGACAGGTCGCCGTTAGAGTCACATTGCTAGGCAACCCCACAAATTCTCATCTCTTCTTATAACACAACAGAAACGGATACGTGTAAACTCGCTCTGAAAAGACGTCGCCGTAACCCTCAATCAGCCGAGCGCTTCCAGCCGCTACACGAGCTGGCTCGTTAGAGTTCACGCAACGTTTCCTTTATCCGTGGCAGATATCCGACATCTCACAACATCATTGATGATTTTCACTCATTTTTATGCAAAGAGAAGTTACCCCGTCTCATCGGCTGAGCTGCTTTCATCGTCACTTTATTTAAATATTTCACTCAGCTCCGCCCCTCACCGTGTTGTGGTCCTGCGTCTTTGGACTTCATCATGAAATATCTTCGATTTGATTATTAGTTTGCTTATTTGGAGGTTTTCACCTTCATGTAGCCCCTCATGTTTAGTTTATTTGTGCCTCGTTCAGGTGATTGCCTTCACTTGTGCTGGTTTGCCTCAGCTGTTTCCACTTCCTCCTCGCCTGCTGCGTTCCCGTGTTGTGCTTTGATCTTCGTTTCTTTGATTGTCAGACTCAGTTTTGGAGTTTTAATCAGCTCGGTGTTGTTTTTAAACTCCGTCTTTGGGTCCTGACTCTTCACAGTCCACATCACGCTTTAACCATTAAAGTTGTAGATGTTCATTGACAAATTCACAGAAGGAAACATTTTAATGATTGAAAATATTTTCTGTGAGCGTGAAAGCTGTAGCTTTCCAAAGATGTGTTCAAAATGCTAGATTTGGAGCCACTGTGCACTTCGAGGCCTCTAACTCTGAAAATAATCGTCGTATGAGCTATAAGACATAAATAATAAATAAAGTAATTGTACCAAAGGAAAGACTATCAGCTGATGCAGACTTCCTGGACGGTCTGTTAGTACGGTGACCTCACAGCAGCCATATTGTTGGTCACATGATGTCATTAAAAATGCTTCAACAGCACAAACACGGTCCAGAGGTCCAGCTAGCAGACAGCTAGCAGCTAGCAGACAGCTAGCAGCTAGCAGACAGCTAGCAGCTAGCAGACAGCTAGCAGCTAGCAGACAGCTAGCAGCTAGCAGACAGCTAGCAGCTATGACCGCCTGTGACATCATCCAGCTGTCGGTCAAAGAGGCCACGCCCCCAACAATACATTAATGTAATATATAACCCCCCCCCACCAACACACACACACAGAACCCCATATGGTTGTTATAAACAGTGTTGGTCAAGTTACTTGAAAAAAGTAATCAGTAACTAATTACTGATTACTTCCCCAAAAAAGTAATCCCGTGACTGATTACTTATTTTCAAAAGTAATTAATTACTTAGTTACTTTTTAAAAACACGATTTACAACCTGAATAGGTGATAAAGTGATAGATCTTTCAGCACAATTCTACTTTTTCTACATATTTCTATCATACAAAATGTAATCAAATGGAAAAGTCTCTTTTTAAAACTTGTTTTATTAGTTTTAATCTTTTAACTTTATGCATCAAGCAAACATTTAATTATCTGCAACATTCTCTGACTGGAAGAAATTAGTTTAACATTTAAACCTATTTTCTGCACATTCCAGCACATAAAATAAAATATTTTGTGTGTTTACACTCAGTCTTTCAAATAGATGCAAGTAAAACACAGCAGAAAATAAATAAAGTCAAAGACTAGCGGTCCTGTTGCTCTATTTTCACCTGTAAAGCAGGAGTGGGGTAGGCGGAGGGTTACCCTGGTGCAGGTGTGCCGCGGTCAGTGGAAGAATCCGCGAGTTTCTCTGTGAGTTTCCCATTACGTCGTAGCTACTCGGTGCTTGTTTGGAAGTTTAGGGTTTTTTCGCTGTAAAAAGAAGTTTTCTTCCCACGCACAACGGACACTAATGTTTTTGTCACTTTTTATGGAATCAAACTCAAAGTAAGGTCAGTACTTCCACGCTTTAAACGCTGCACGCTCATACTCTCTCTGCACTCGATATATGATCCATTGTTGATCTGCACACAGCTGTTGTCACGAACGTCGCACTCGCTTACGTCACTGTCATGAGACATTCTCGCAAAAAAATCACGGTTTTAGTAACGCAGTAACGCAGCGTTACTACGGGAAAGTAACGGTAATCTAATTACTGTTTTTGCAATAGTAATCCCTTACTTTACACGTTACTTGAAAAAGTAATCAGATTACAGTAACGCGCCCATCTCTGGTTATAAAGAAGGAAACAATTGATACAGACTAAAGGAGGGTTTTTGTATCGGTTAAGTTTTAACATGGGACCGACTCACTGCTGCCTCTGCTGGACATCAGAGGAACTGTGGCGTTTTTGCTCTCCAGAGTTAAAGTTTTCACTTCCTGTTTTTGCCACTTTTCTCCTCTTCATTTGTTGAATTTGTCTCCTCTGTTTTCCTTTGGTCATTTCCCAGCATTCCTCTTGTTCTTCGTCATACCTGTCTTTGCTGATTTCACATATAAGACTTGTTTTGGGACTTTTGTGTCCTACAGTTAGGTCTTCTGACTTTCTCTGAAACTGTTACGGCCTCGCAGTCTTTCCCTTGATTTGGACGATGGCTGAGACAGCTCAGTGCAGTTTGGTCGTGCGTGGTCACGGCGGCGCTGAGCTCTGATTCTTAATAAAGAATGCCTCGCCGCTCTCAAACAGCCGCTGACTCGTTTAATGTTGCATCCACAGAAAACAAGCTGCCATTCATATTCAGCAGCTTCAACACTCGGCCGTAAATATGACAACTTGTTTGTATGGAAACGACTGTGAATGTATGTAATTACAGGGCAGACGGTTTTTAGGATGCATTTGCTGTCTGGGGTTTATTTGTTCAGTGTTTCCAGTAATGGGAGCTCTGACGAACAACGCGTGTGATGGAACAAAAGCTCCGAAACGGCCCAACGTGAAGAAAACAGGAATATTGAGTTATGCACCACACAATGAATTTTGGTCAACTCTTCGATCGGCTCTCAGTCGCCACTTAAGCTGTCTGAAGTGTGAAAGCAGAGCTGTCAGAGCGCCGAGAGGAAAATCAGCTGGTGACGCGGCGCCGCTCTCCGCCATTGATCCCCGCGTCCATCTGTCCGGCCCTCAGCCGCCCTCTCCTTCATGTTTACGACGTCCCAGCTCTGGGGTCGGCCCGGCCCGTCCAAGCCGTCCATCAAAACGCCTGCCCGGCCCCGCCCCCTTTCCCCTCCATTAGCTGCACACAAACCCCTGGCGGCTCCACGGGACCAGACAGCCCGCCTCTGGCCCTGGCTCCGCGTATCGATTGGTTCTTATGGTAATGGCCGTCTGTCTCCCTATAGTCTAATTGGCTAAGTGATGGGATTGATCCTCAAGATTGTTCGCTAAGTTCATTTGCTGCGGCCACCATCGAGAGCAGCGAGCGGACTGCGCGCATGTTCAGAGCTGCTGGAGGCATTCAGGGTAATGGCTCTGTAATTGATCAGCTGCGCGCGCGGTGGGAGGGGCCGGTACATTAGTGCGGGAGGATGTTCAGAGAATGTTGATTAAGGCTCGTTATGGTCGTCATTATGTGATAATCGATTGAGGCGCGCGTGCTGTATACGGGCCGGTGCGCGCTCTTTTTGGAGCAAACCTTTTATGTGACGTCAGGTCTGCAGAGCGGCTGTAGACGCGTCGCGGGTCACGTCACGTCAGGCCGCGCGAGCTTTACAAACCTGGTATAGTCCTGTTTAAACAGGTACTTCCGCTGTAACTCCAGAACTTTCTCACCACCTATTTACACAAATATTTAAGCGTCACGGCGGCGTGCACGTGCCAAAACAGCGCGCGCAGGCCGCCGCCGGCCTCCTGTCCCGGTAGTAATAACACTTACTTCCATATCTGAGTCTCACCTTGCTCCCACGCTCTTATTGTTCCTCTCTCTGCTTACAGAGTGGGCAGCGAGCAGAAACAGACGCGTGCACGCCGCTCATTGATTATGACACCTCTGAGCACGCGCCACACGTGCGCGCTCACCGGCAGCGTGCACACCAGTCCGTGTTATCTCCCGCACATATGTTTACCTCAGGGCGTCCTGGTCCCTGTAATGAACTCAGTCAGTCTGAGCTGTGCTGGAGGGGGTGTGTGTGTGTGTGTGGGGGGGTCGCCTGTCACTCTCCTATAAAACAATTAAATCTGAAATCCTACCCCACCCGCCTCGCTGCAGTGGCCCGCAGTGACTGCGACAGACACACACCGCAGATGTGTGTGTGTGTGTGTGAATATGCACGACGCCGCGTTCAGCTTCATCAGCCTCATTATGACTCATTGACGTGATGCGAAGCTTCATTCAGGTGAACGCCGCGCGTCTCCGGTACGATCACGTCGTGTCAAGAGCGCACGTACGGCGCCACTCGGAGGAGAGTTCAGCGCCCCGGCCCGCGTCAGCCCTCCGGTCTCCCGTGCATGTCAGTCTGCTATCAGTAATGTTTGAGCCTGAAGGGTGAAGATTTCCTCGCAGCAGGAGAAGAGGAGCAAAATAGCGAGCGTGGGATGAGGCGGCAAAGGGAAGGAGAGATAAGATAGGAGAGGGAGGGGAGAGGAGGTGACACGGTGATGCTCAGCGATATGTCGTCACGGAGGGAAAAAAGGTTAATCCGTTTAATGCGCTGCATATGATCCCAAAAGCTGCACGGCGGCGATGCTGTCGCGCACACAGAACACACCCTTTAAAAATAAACACTGAGAACAATTACCCTCCAGAGGACGCGGGGGGCTCCCACTGTCTCCATTTGTAATGAGAACATTTTGACAACAAGCAGGTCGCCGCTGAGGTCAAGACATCCTGAGACTGGGACAATTATAACGCCGGGGCGACGTGGACACATCGACGAGTCTGAAACACAGAAATTAAAGTTTCATTTGAGAAGAAAAGCAGAAACGTTAGTTACATGAAAGAAACAGGACGATGTTGTTTGCATCATGGGTGACATGAAGATGTAGGAACATTTTAGTTGTAAAGCACCAAGATAAATATCACTAACTGCTTACATAGATGAGTTTTTATTGGCTTTTAAAAGGGACGACGAGGCTGCAGCTCAGTCTCAGAGAGAAGACGTGTGGAGGTCACTGATGGAGGAGCTCTGTCTCCTTCAGGTAACAGCCTCGTGCACAACCAGCTCTGATCACATGACCTCAGGGTCCTCTGGGAACATAAGGGTGTAAGTTCTCGGACATAAGCTGCTGCGTCCATGCAGAGCTCAGAAACCCAAAACCAGAATCTTAAAGGGAAGACTCTGCGTTCTGTTGCAAACAAGCTTCGCTAAGACAAGTGAACACTGAACGACCACGATGATGAAATGAGTGCACGAATAACCATCTCCAGTGACGTGACTCAACATGGCAATATTTCTCAAGTGATCCAAACAAAAGCGAAGCCTTCAGAGAGGATTCAGGCTTCCCGTCACCTTTGACACAAATCTGTCAGGGACACAAACAACAACCTGTTTTCTCTTCATCAGTTTGGAGAAAACTGTCAGCTTCAGTAGAGTCTGAGCAGCTTTGCAGCATCTCCAGCTCAGCAACATCTCGAGACCTACAACAAGATGTCGTTGGCGTAGAAGTGATCAGAAATGTTCTTAAAACTGCTCAAAATGTGCTGATGAGGGAGCAGAAATAACAGAAACATTAAAGGCACCGAAAGAGAACCTTGTGGCACCACAGGGAAGGATATGAAGCTCCACCCGATACACCCACCCTCTGTTAGCTAAGCATGCTGGATAAACTCATATACTCAGAGGTTATCAGATTAATTTAAGCTAGCTTAGATAAGGTTATAATCGTTATTATGATATTAAAACTGAAGATAAACTGCGATACTTGATTAAAATTAGCGGTAAAATGATCTGAATGTACGGCTGGTGGAAAGAGCTCGGACTGAATAACATGACAGCTGTTCATGTAAGTGTTAGACTGATGGCACAGTCACCTTACAGGCACAGAGCAGCCGAGCTGGAATCAAAGCTAATCGTTAGCTTCTGAAAAGCGACACTGCGATACCAAAACAGACTGAACTCATGGTGACCTCTGACCTTTGTCAGTAAGTTCCTGCACCTGCTGCTGCACCAGAACTCAAATTCATTGCCACAAACGTTTTGTGAGACGATGTCGTGAAGCTAAAAATAAAGTGACTGTTTCTGCGTCCGTGTGGATCACCCTCCTGTTAGCATGTTAGCTACATGATAGCAACAACAACATGCCGACGACTACCCAGAATCAACTGCAGTCCCTCAGTCCCATTAAGCTGTTAGCTAAACGTACGGGTGAATAAAACCTTAAATAGATTATAAATAGAGAAACTGTAAGCTCATAGTGTGGCTGAAGGTTTAAATTATTAACACAAAGTTGGTTTTTTAACAGTTTTTGTTAGCTGAAAGTTGAAGGTTTGAGCTAATAGTTAGCTAATAGTGGTGGATAAATGGTCGAGACACTTTGCTGCCATAAACGTTTCCCTGAATATCCGATCTGACCCCGAGAGGCGACGTTGGTGACGGAGCGCCGCCATCCTGATGGAAAAGGTTGTAACGAAGGAACGAAGTGTGACGAACGAAACTCCCTGCGATTGTTTAGGCTGACATGTGACTCACGGTCCTGATTCAGAGCAAAGTTAGAGCGCGCAGGATTCACCAAGTGTGTGTTAATGGTGTCCAGCAGTGCATCAGTGTGTGCGCGTGTTCGATGGCCAGCTCGCCAATTACAGACGGCAATAGGAGTAGCAGCAATATCTATAGGTCATTACTGTGATACAGAGCGTGGCTGGTTCCTATGTGTTTAATGGACACAGGGGTGTTTGGACCATTAGGCGGCTTCTCTGCAGCCATGTGGTCATCTGAAGAAACTCCTGTAACAACCCAACACTGCACATCATTACAGAGAGTGTGTGTGCGTGCATGCATGTGTGTGTGCGTGCGTCAGGAAACGGAGGTTAGCGCTCGGCCGATGATAGAATCAGCAAATGGACGCCACCTTTTGCAGCAGGAGGACAAGTCATTTTAGCAGCATAATGGAATTTCGCAGCGCTGGAATACAGTGTGTAGAAGAAGATATCATCTGGTGCAATAGGAGGAGCTGTGTGCTGCGGGGAATTCTGATATTTCTATTTATTCACTCACAGTGGAAGATGAAACTTATTTCCAGGTGAGGTTAACACAGATGAGACTTAACCCTCGCTCTGAGAGGAAGCCGGCCTGCAGGTAGAGCGCGCTCGTTGGCTCAAAGCTAAATTTCAGGGGCGTTTACAGCTCCTCGAGCGCCACATCTCGCGTTTTAATAAGCAAAGCGTGCAGCTGTAAATAACTGCCAGATTCACTCAATCATTAGCCATTAGCTGCTGTGTTATCAAAGGCTTTGCAGGTGAGGTTTATGTGTGTTTATTGGCACTGTGAATTTTTAAGGAGGGCTTCGCTGAGGGCAGGAGATCAATAGCTTTTCTATATACAAGTTCTGCTCTAAATCATTTCGCGCTGCGAGTCAGGTTACAGCTCTGTGACATGCTGATGATGGAAGTTATGAGCAGCAGTATTGCTGCCAGAATAAAAAGCCAAGTACCATTACCAGGAGGGGGATAAACTTCACTTTGATGCAATTAAAAGGTGCGGAGCTGCATAACTGTGGACGCTAACATAGCAGCGTGGGACTAATCACACACAGAGCCAGAGGTGGTTTTGTTCATGAACGGACGCGTCCAGCAGGAGGCGGCGCTGCAGAAAATCACTAAATCTAAAACTCCAGTTCTTCTTTGGCCCTCTAAAAAAAGCCTGCTGATTGGTCGAGTCTTCTTCAGGTCGTTGAGGTCTGCAGCATTCGCTCATGCACAGCTCTCTGAGCTCTGCAGCAGCTCCGTTCTTTCCTTTTCCAGTCGTTCTGTTGGATCTTTGTCCTGCTGATGACCCAGGTTGGTCCCAGCTGTGGGACAGACGTCCTCACACTGACTCTGGGACAGTTCATCGTCCCTCCTCCACGCGCTCACAGCTGCTGTCAGGTGTTTATGCACAAACATCTGCACTTTGGTCCGTTTCAGATGCAGCTTTGCAAAAATAAGCCATGTTCTTGTAGACAGACGAGGCTTTTTCCTTCCTAACTTTGACCTTTAACCTGCAGAGTCTGAGGTGTGACCTCGGGGTGAATTTGCTGGCCCGCCCACTCCTGTGGGATGTGCTAACTCACCTGAATGCTGCGACCTGCAAACTGTCCAAACTCACTCAGCTGTGCTCACAGTGGTGACGATCACGGCGCTCCTGCAGGAGAGGAGTGAAAATAAATCACTGAAACAAGTTATGAAACAAACTGTTAGCTACCAGATAAACAGCTGCCGCACGCCGCTCTGCCTCGTCTTTATTTCTTCTTCTTTGGTATTTGGGTTGGTTGGACTCCTTTGCAGGCAGCACGAGCGATGACAGTCTGCTGAGGATGGTTCCTTCGCACACTCGCTGCCAGAAACACGCTTCTTTCTACTAACCACTTCAGGTCGCCAAGAGCCGATCACTACAGCACCGAGACGTCCTTATCTCCTCAGCAGCACGCCGCTTTAGCTGGCCTTCAGAGGGGAGGAGAGCGGCTGTGCATACAAAATATTCAGTCACAGATAAACAGAGCAGAGATTTGTCGTTCTCCTCTTTCCTCCACGTCTCCTCTTACCCACGAGGCTGTGGGAGATGCGACGTTGGAACAGAAGGCGTGTGCAGCAAACCATGAGAAACACAACCAGTGTCACCCGTCGCCTAATTGCAGTGCTGCTAGCGTGAGGGCACCGCCGCAGGAAACAAACTGCAAACAGTCGAATGAGATTTTATTCAAATGTGGCTCCTCTGGGGCGCCGCCGAGGTTCACCTGACCTCCGCTTTGGACCGCTTTCTGATTGTTGACATGTTTCACGCTGAAACTTCCTGTTTGCTCCCCAAAGAGGAGTTTTTGTGTAAACTCCCTCAGCACCTTTGCACTTCCAATTTGCAGCATTAAGTCGATTTGAGCGATCATTCTATTAAGCTGTCAGGTCCCAGAGTCCCAGCTCTAGTTTGGGAGGATGAGATATTTCCAGACCTGTAAACAGAGAAAAAACTGCTTTTTACTTTGTGAGGAAGCAAAACAATGGCTGCTTATGGTTTCATGTTACAGTAAAATCCTGGCTGATGCACTGACTACAGCTCTGAGAGAACTGGGGAAATATAGGATAATCAAGCTGTGATTGGCTGAGAGAGCACCTGAGAACCACAGGAAAGGTGAAGTAACCTCCACAGTGGCAAATGTGCGTTAAAGCTTCTCCTCCAACAAATGATCGGCTGTTCCTGCCTCTGCTTTCCTTCAAAGTGACTTTAGTTTGTATTCAGTGTGATCTTAAACTGAAGGCTGGGCCCATAAAATCACCTCCACCAGGAGCAGCTCAGCACGAAGCTCTCGGTTTGGAGGCGCACGTCAGCGCTCGCAAACGCCTCTGTGAAGGCGTCCTCTTCTTCTGAGCAGCAGCAGTCTGTGGACGCTCTAATCCACGGCTCATGGCCCTCAGTCTGCTCGGACAAAGAGCCACAGGCCACGCCCACGCGAGTGTCCCAGAGTCAGATACAGGGCAGCGAAGTCGGTGTCAGGAGTCAGGCTGGTGACAAAAACAGGAGTTCGAGCCATCACACGTTTTTCCAGTTTCTTCCACAGATTGTTCGTCACTGTAACTGTTTCACGGGGACAAAAGCTTCACCTGTGAGAGCAGAGCTACGTTGTTACAGTTTGACATGAATATTCTGAATCAGTAAAAATAAAATCTGAAGCTTTAAAGCCGACGTGGTGAAGACGCGCCTGCACCAGGCAGTTTGCCACAAACAGACTCAGGTGGTGACAAACTTCATGAAGGATTTTATTGTGAAAGTCCCGCCCACCCACGGCTGACCCTGACGTCGAACTTTCTGATTTTGACCCCGGGCGGATGTTTGAATGCGAGGACATAAGAAAGCATATCGGCTGTAATCGGCTGCTTTCACACCTTGTTGCAGGCGCGCTTACATGATTAAGATTTATAGATGCAGTAAATGTTGCCTGCTGATGAGAATTAATTGCACATCTGTCCGTTTTTTATTATTATTATTTATTGAAACACCGACTGTAGGTTCCCACAGAGCCTGTGTTGTTGCTCCGTGAGCTGCTGTGAGACTCCAGGTCTACAAGTTGTGCGGCGCTGAAACTTGTCCGACTCATCCATCATTGCCGGGGAGACTTCCCACCTCTGGTGGCACAGCTGTTTGGGCAGTGACACCGGCGTGCCCGCCGTGGCCCGTACATCTGCTGCCAGGTGGGCGCCGACAGGGTCATCGTGGTTTTTTGGAACACAACAGGCAGCGCGGCGCCGCCTGCAGCAGACGAACCGAGACACAAAAGACGGGGTCGGAGGGCTGAAAGTGATATTGTGGGTGGAATGAGTTTGAGATGGAAGCTGATCGAGAGGAAAATGGACTGAAAAGAAACGTAAAGGCTTCATTTTGGGTTCTTCCTCCTTTCTTGGAGCTTCTTCACTCTGTTGATCAAAGTAATGAGGTGAACATTCAGTTACAGGGATGTGAGCACCCGAGTGAAGCTTCACAGGTCGTCTGTGCACGTTAAAGCGTGGTTTTAAACTTCAGCTGAGTCATGCTGACGTTTTCTTTTCTGTAAATTATTATTTAATATTCATTTATTTTCACCTAATAATTGATTGAATATTTATTAAAGGCTCGGTCACCACGAGGCCTCCAGCAGAGTCGCGCTAACCTTTCACTGAGCAGGAAGCACAAACACGAGTGTGGCTAACGTTAGCAGCAGCCGTCTGTCCCTGCAGGTGAACACACCTGTGCTGATGGTGCGAGGGGTTCATCAGCATGTGCAGCATGCATGTGCCTCTGTGGTGGGAAGGGCTTATAACGGCCAGCGAACAATGATTGGCTGTTCCTTCTTCCTTCTTGTTCCTGCTGCAGCTCTCAGTGCTGTCGGTGTTGCAGCTCTGCAGCAGCACTGCGCTGAAGCCCATCAAATATTCTGTCTTCCTGCAGGTCCTCTGAAACCTCGCTGACTCTCATCACGCTGCGTTAGCTTCACATCACGTTCTTTTCACTCTGGGGTCACATTAGTGAGAGAAACCACCCACGCACCGACAGAACAGGTGGATTTTATAGCAATTTGAGGGCATCATTATGATTATAATCAGCTGGTATTTACCATAATACATCAAGTACTTTATAGTTTATGCAGTTATGAAAGTTTCAGCGGATTTGTGTTCATGAACAAACTACAAAGTTAACTCAGAGAGGACGAGACGGAAAAGTTTCCAGAAGCTGAATTCGTGTCTGTGGTGGAGATTTGAAAGCATTTATATTAGCTGTCATGAGGCTTTTATTTTAATAGTCACACCAGTCTATCAAAATAAAAGCCTCCGTCTATGCTGTGATCAACAGAAAAATTAACTGAGGCTTTTCTTTTAGAAAAATTAGTCTTCCATCAGGAAACTGTGAGATCTACTTAGAAATGTGAGACATTTGAAACATCGATAAGAATCCCGCAGTTTTCAGCCTCCGTCTGACCGGATACAAGTAAACTTCTTCCTGGAGAGTTTATTCTTATTGAATATAACATGATGCATGATAGTGGGTAATATTTTCTCTGGTGGGGGCTCTGAACACTCTGCTGGGTTACATGAGTTAAGTCAGTGTGGTTACTGCCATCTTTTATATACAGTTTATGGGCTAATTTTAGAGTCGTAAAAAACTTTTTAACTAAAACAAGAAATCAGCTCTGAGGCTGTCAGCGTTACCTCCGGTGCGGCAGTCGATCTTCTCACAGATGTACAGGTGAAGCTCTCTTTTTGGGACTCTTGTAGCTCCTACTTTTTTATCCACAGGCTGACGATTTCACACCAGGGATGGAGGGAGGGGGATGGTACGACTGGTATGTGGGTCCAACATTTTCAAATAAAGGATTTTTCCTTCATGGCAGATCATCAGAGTGTGGTCTGTTTGGCAGCAGCAGGTTTGGAGCCACAAAGAACTGAAGGACGGCGACGCTGCAGGATGAAGGTTAAATCTCACATTTTCATGATCAAACCTGCTGTGCCACTCGTGTCTCCTCTGCATCATATCGAGCATTCTCATTATCACTGTGTGGCTCCCAAAATGTATTTCTATAGTTTGCTTAATATCAGACGCAGCGAAACAAACTGCTCACCAATAAAAGATTCAAAACACAACATTCATCCCAACTAACATGTTAAAAATCAGCATTAAATGTAATCGCTCATCAAACATCACCAAAGAGCTCAGGTGAGACCTCAGCTGTGTGACGCCGTGGTCAGCTTCTTAAAGGGAACAAAAACTCAACATAATCAAAAATCTGAGACCTGAAAATCACCTCCCTGACTCATACCTGCATTATTCAAACAGCTGAACCCAGAGCAGGTTAATTACTTTATTATTATTAAGCTTTTTACTTTATACATACAGTTACACACGGACCAACCAATGATGCTGAACCAGTGACATGAGGCCCGAGGAGCTATTACAAATACTCCACGCCTTTCATACGTCGGCACAGAGATCAGCCTGTAAACATGTTTGTTTCTGCTTTAGAGCCCCTGGTGGACATTAGAGGAACTGCACGTATTGATGGCTCACCTGCATACCTACAGGAGCCCTTTAGGGACATTTCACTACAGCCTAGCCTGTATTTTATAGTTTTCTTCAATTCTTTCTGCGACTGTTTTCTTCAGTCAGACTTCAGTCAGCTGACGCGTAAACTCATCATCATCACTGAGCTCACAGATCAGCTGAGCAGGAGGCTTCTCAGACTTCAGAGGAGTCGCCCCCTGCTGGACTCTAGAAGGAGTGAAGGTTTCAGGGCCCGTGATGATAAAAACAAAGGCAAGAAGACACGTTTACGTTGCGGGCGTGTTTATGGTCGTATGCATATTTAGGTTGGAACGCAGCAACACGATCGCTGAAACGAGACGCTGTTTTTTCCCTTTTGTCAGACATGAATGTCTAAACTGAAAGAGGAGGAGCCTCCAGTCAGCGTGATAAAGTGGTCAAAGAGGGGAAACAGACAGAGGGAAGCTGTGAACACACTTGGAGGAGGAGGAGGAGGAAGGATGAAGTCATTTTAGAGTTCAAACCCACAAACAGCCTGAAGAGCTGCTCCTCTCCTCAGCTGCTCCACCCAGCGAGCTTCTCCTCTCACCTCCCTGCTGAGACGTCAGCTTTCATGTTCTTTTCAAAGTCTCAGGTAATGTTACCCAGAGCAAGCCTGACAGAGCCCGGGGCAAAGGCAGCGCTCTCACCTGCAAGCACGCAGGCGCGCTCGCCACGCACGCACGCTCGCCACGCACGCACGCCATTACCCAGGCATCGCCGCTGCGCCCTGCCTACCCACCCACACACTGCCTGCACGCACACACATGTACAATCACACACAATCGCACACACTTTGATTGTCTCCACGCTGTGGCTGTCATTAAGACTCATTAAGGGGGATGGTTTTATTGAAGGCGGCCGTGTTGAGGCATCCGCTGAATTATTCATTTCCACCATGTGCACGCGCACACACACGCGCACACACACAGACGCACACACACAGACGCACACACACACACGGTGGAGAGGCAGGAAGCTGGAGCAGACTGAAGAGAGAGAGATGCAGCCTATATAGGTCACTTCCTCCTCCACCCGCATCACTCAGAGAAGTGGAACTGGAAGGCAGGAGGGAGGGCGATGGAGGCTTATTATAGCAGGCGCACACACAGAAACAGGGAGGCCGTGGAGATAAAGGAGGCGCACCTCAGAGAGTCGACTGTCACAGGCATGAATGAAGCTTCAGCGCAGCACTAATTCACAGAGGGAGACGGGAAACGGTGTTTAGAAGGTTTCAGCGTTGAATAACCGTCGCTCCCGGTTACGATGAAACATCACGTCATCATCTGCTGCGGGTGTTTGTTGGACGTCCTCACCAGAGGAAGTTTGTGCACGTGAGACGCTCCTGCTCGAGAAAACAGGAAATATAAACATCTGTGCATGCACAGACTGTATATAAAAGATGGACGTGGTCACTGTGACATCACCTGGAAGCATTTTCACCATCGCCATCTTCAAACGCGATGAAGCCAGGGTGACTCTGACTGTGGAGAGGATTACAGCCACTGCCCCCCCCACCCCACCCCACCCTGAGCCTCACAGGAAGTTTTTCCTTCTTGCTGTTGCAGTTGTTAATCTCATTGGTGGGGTTTCTCTGTGTTACTGTAGGTCCTTACCTTACAGTATAAAGCACCTTGACACAACTGTTGTTGTGAATTAGCGCCGTATAAGTGAATTTAACTGAATTAAGTTAATTGGGTGGTTAGCACCTCACAGCAGGAAGGTCCTGGGTTTGAATCCTGGGCTTTTCTGTGTTTGATAAACAGGCCGCGAGTTTGCACGTTCCTCCAGCCCCAAGTTAGGATCGGCTGATTCGGCTGACCTTAAGCTACACATAGATGTGATTAGGGATGGGTATCGTTTAGGTTTTATCCGATACCGGTGCCAAACCGGTACTTTTGAAACGGTGCCGGTGCTTAAACGGTGCTCGAACCGGTGCTTAAAGAATGGAGAACACAAAATTGGTCCAAAAACCTCTCATGTTCAGCTGTTTTTTTGTAAAAAGATAACAATGTTAGCCTTTTCTGCAGCTATGGGGCATATATGGTATCACTCTTGGCTGGAAGCAGCTTAAACAATGGAAAAAACACAAACTTTGTCCAAAAACCTCTCATGTTTAACTGTTTTCCACTTTTTCTTCGGTCATTTTAGCCTTTTTGGCCAGGGTGAAGGGAGTATCTGCCATCAAACAAGAAGACAGCCGCATGTAGCTATGATGGTGTTTGCTAGTTCACCTTACATGCATTAATGTAATAACGTGGTTAGCCTACTCAACGTAAATTACACACGAACAACATTAAGCTACTCACGCAGAGAAGAACGGCTGCTGCTGCATCATCATCCTCATCATTTCTGCTACACTGGCAGGGCTAGGGGCCAGGACTCTCCTCTTCGGGTTTTTGGGGGATGTTGCTAACTCCGGGTCGATAACAGGCACCACACCCGCAGTAGATGTGCTCGGTGTGAGGTCTCGCAGCAAGCTATCAAATACGGCGCATTTCTCGGCTTTTAAAAAACGCTATGCGTCGCCAGGTGTTTCATCAGATTTGAGGTGTTACCTCCTTTGACAGCATCACAGTATCACCTTAAAGCACTTGTTGCAGCTGCTGAGTTTGCATATTCTGCTGTGAAGTACAGCCAGACTTTGACCGCTTCGCCTTGGGTGTTTTTAATCTGTAGCTCTGCTCTAAAAGAACGTACGTACCTGGACCCGCCTACTATCCTCGGAAACGTAAAATGATTGGCTAGAATCTAAAGTGTATCACAGCTCAGGAAAAATAAAGCACTGAAATGTGCGCTGCTTTTCAGTCTGGTTACTACTGTTTATGTCAGAACCGGTGCCATGACACCAGTACCCATCCCTAGGTGTGAGTGTGAGCAGGAATGAGTGGCGACCTGTCCGGGGGGTTACCCTCCCCTCTCGCGTCATGGCTGCGGGGTCGTACATGCTTGTTGTGCAGACGGAGATGAATCCAGAAGTGAGGCTGGTGTTTTGTGACGTAGGCTACCACAGAGGGTCCACCTGGGCAAAATGCTACGATTTCTGGGACCAAGAAGCAGAAAACATTTTGTGAGAAGAAAGATGAAAACGTTCCAGACGTAGAAAGGTGGAGATCTGCTGCTGATGCGACTGTCGTCACTGAATCTGACTTTAATGTTCGGGTCCAAATCAGACCAGATTTCTGTCACTGAACAAGAGGAAGACGTGGAAAACTGGAGACTTTCTGCCTTTACTCCAACAGGAAGGTCGATGCTTCTCTGTTTTCTGTGGATTTCCAGTTTCGCTGTTTTGCTGGAGAAATGTTCTCCATGTTTGGGTAGCGGAGGCTTAAAGGACAGACTCCACAGACCTGCAGGAAGTGATGATCACTTCTCCACCCTCTCCTGCACTAAACCCACAGTGTGAATGGAGCTGGGCACACATTTACATTTAATGTGATCAAATATTCATCACATACAATCAGGGTTAAATATGAGTCAGCACCACGTGGCTGCAGAAGGAGCTGAGTGTTGGGTAAACGCTCACTGGAGGCTAAAATAATTACACTGTGGTGTTGATCATGGTTCCACAGTGTGGCTCTTATTTCTGTTTTCCCACTCGTGTTTCCAACGATGTGCTCGCACATTTCTTTCTTAGCTTTAAGGATTCAGCGATGCAGAGCGTGATCCCACAGAGGCTGTGGAAACCAGGAAACAGACCACGGAAAATCTTGGAGTGAGAGTTCGTCCCGGATTCAATCGTCCTCGTCTGAGGAGTGGATGGAGGAGCAGTTTCCTCAGGCCCTTTGTGTGATGCCACAGGTGGAGGAATAAACAGTGGGATTAACAGGAAGTACTACAATGAGGCACGCCATAAAACTACCCTTCAAAATAAAACAGGAAGCAACCAAAAGACAAGAACACATACCCAACACGATAACAGAGAGGAAACACCTGGGTTCTTGCAGACCCATGAAAGAGGAGAAAGACGAGGGTGGAGCCTATCCCAGCTACCACAGGGCTAGTGGCGGGGTACACCTGGACAGGTGTCTCTAATCTGACAGGCAATCTGACAACCTCACCCACCACTGCATGTGTGTGGGAGGAAGCCGGAGTACGCAGACTCCACATAGGAAGGTCAGGCGGTGGATTCGAACCCGTGTGAGGCAACCGTGGTGACCGCCACACTCAGAGTGCTGACTCTGAAGGAGGGGATCCTGGTGGTCCTCACACGCCATCGAGCGTCTGCGTCTCAGTCGTGTTTCTGCTGCTTCGTCTTCAGGCTGGTTTCTGTCTTCAGCCCACTTGTGTGGCGGCGGCGCTTTGAACTCTCGGGGCCGTAAATCTGTGACGTTACCTGCACGGAGGCGCCGGCAGCTGAGAGATGACCTGTTTGAAGAAGCAAACCCGTGCTGAATGACAGGTGGAAAAATAACCCTGAGCTCTGAGCAACGCACGCTGCACCAAACGAGGATGAGGAGGAGAGTAGTAATACACCTGCACTTTTTTTGCCCCCCCCCCCCCCCCCCCCCCACCCCCCACCCCCCTCACCCCCCACCCCACACCTCCCACCCCGTTTGGTCGGATTCGTGCGTGTGCGCATGCGCGTTCAGATGTGCTCGGCGCATGCGCGTTCAGGTGTGAAAACACACCCTCTGGGCGGTATCGACTCCTCCTAGTGGGATGGCTTAGGTTATATAGGTATAAAAGTGATCCTTTCACATTCTAAGACCATCACCGCCACGGCCTAAGGAGCACAGACACATCGCGCTAAGGACCCCAACGACTCACCGACCTAAGGAGCACAGAATACCATCTGTATCAACCATGACACCCAGCCAGGACATCGCCCATGCCACAGCCGCTCTAGGTATGTCTACAGGAGTATGCAGCCGGGGTCCTCAACGTAAAAAGCAACGCTGTGAAAATGCCGTAGATGGGACTGTATTTAAGTTAGAATATCGCGGCGCTGAAGGGTATGTGTATACCATTAAATATACCGAAGGGACAGTTGTGCTTAGTGTAGATTGTGGCGAGGGATTGTTTTGGGGGGAACCCCAAAGCATCTCTACCAAAAACTGGAAGCTCTTCCGGACCGTAGTGTGTGCGGACCTGGACAATGTGGGCTTCCCAGAGGTGCTGTATGTTTCCCAGTGGAACAGTGCATCAGGCCCTGAGCTTTACAGGGTTGAGGCTGATCGTTTCAATCGCAACCCTGAAGACTTTATTTTTCTCAGTGCATGTGATGACAGGGATAGTCTTATTGCTTCCAGAGGGCTTGAAAACTGGAGGTTAAATCCTTACCCTCTAAACCTTGAAGAGCGCACAAGATGGTTTAAGGACTTGTTTTTTATACAGTGGTGCGACTGGAGAGGTTTGTCGCGTCTGTTTAGCCAGATTGACGACGCGATCAAGAGGGACAGACTCAACACTGCGTACGAGAGTATTAGAAAACGCCTTGTTTTTGACGATCTGGCGAGTTGTCCGAAGACTGGTTTGCCTGCTACCCTGTGCAAACCTAAAATCATAAGACCTTCCGACAACTAAACAATAAACTGGTAGGTTTAATGTGAGGGGTGTGTGTGTGGGGTTGCGTGTGTATCTATGTGACAAATTAAGAGCTTGTGGTTTTCATTTTACAGAGAATGACTCGCCGTCGTGGGACCTGTCAGAGTCACCATCAATAGGGCTGCTAATCCCGACCCCCCAGACTCCACCACCCTCACCATCATGCTCGCAGGACCCCCTCATATCAGACCTGTGGGAGGAAACTGTAATCGACATCAAACTCGCAACTCTCCACCTGTTGATGTTGGCGCTGAATGAGTTTCTACAAGAGACATGTTACGGATGCCAAACAGGCCACCCCAGTCAGGTGCAACACAGCTGCTTGCAGGAATTGTCTGAGTATTTCTTCGACACCTACTATGACGATGTGATGATAAGGCTCAAGACTGACCGATTCATCCCAGCCATCCAGCTGTTTGTACGCTCAAACACCACAGATGGGACTGGAACACAAATCCGCAGAGTTGCAGAACACCTCATGTGTGAACTGAGATCAGAGCGAAATATAGTATGCGCCATTAATGACAACATTGTGGACCTGCTAGAAGCAAGTACTTGCGCCCGACGTGTTAAACCAGCCATGCTCCGCATGATTGGAAACTACTGGGGTGGGAGACACCTGGTTTAATGTGTGCTGTTCAAGTATCCATTGTCTGTGATTGTGTCTGTGTGAAAATTAAATAAAAAGACGTGTTAACACCAACTTCTTAGTCATTTGTGGTTTGCACAGTCATGGAAAGCACATTGCATAAAATATATCATGATCCAGCCCATCCTGCGGGGTTGGCCAGTTTAAATAAGCTACGTATAGCGGCAGGGGAGGCATCAGGTGTAACACCTCCAATATCTCAGGTCAAACATTATTTAGAACAAGACGACACTTACACACTCCATAAACCTGTGAGGATCCATTTCCCCAGAAATAGAGTATTGGTGACAGGGATCGACAAACAGTTTCAAGCCGATCTGGTTGACATGTGTGAATATGTGTCAGATAATGATAATGTGAGATATCTGCTAACATGTATAGATGTATTCTCAAAATACGCATGGGTTAGATGCCTAACAAACAAGACAGCGAATGTTGTATCAGCTGCTTTTGAGGATATACTTAGTGAGGGTAGGATCCCTGTGAAACTACAAACAGATGAAGGCAAAGAGTTTTATAATACAACCTTTAAACACCTAATGGAGCGATATAATATCAAACATTTCTCAACAGCTAGCGAGGTTAAATGCAGTATTGTCGAGAGATTCAATCGTAGCTTCAAGGGTAGAATGTGGAAGTACTTAACATCAGCCAACTCCCGGAGATATGTAGATGTCATACCAGATCTCACACAAGCATATAACAATGCTTATCACAGATCTATCCAAATGGCTCCGGCAGAGGTGAATAAGGATAATGAGAAGTCGGTGTTTAACGCGCTGTACAAAACGAGGCCTCAGAGGGAACTGTGCTTTAAATTTAATATTGGCGACACTGTACGAATATCAAAACTGAGAGGAAAGTTTCGAAAAGGATACGAGCAGACCTACACCGATGAGATTTTCACAGTCAAGGAACGTATAGGGAGACAGCCCCCAGTGTACAGACTAGCGGATCTAGCTGGAGAGGTATTGAAAGGGTCATTTTATGAGCCTGAGATACAACGTGTGGTTGTTGATGAAAACAAAACATTTAAAATTGAAAACATATTGGCTAGAAAAAAAGTGGGTCGGAAAAAGCATGTGCTAGTGAAATGGCTAGGATGGCCCGACAGCTTTAATTCGTGGATTCCAGAAAAAGACATCGTTGAGGCGTAATTAACTCAGATGACGCAGCTCTACACACATTCATTCAACACTGAGCATAGACGGAGAAAGCATGAATAAAAAGAACAACAACAATGCAGGCTTCTATGTAAGCCTCTTCTCGAATGCTTCGGCGCATGTTTACCCGGGTAATAAGATATCTAATTTTAGAACAAAGCTAGCAAAACCTATCGTTTTGGATCAGCCGTATGAGGTTGCTGTTATAGAGATACAGTACCCACGCATATGGATGTCTTTTCCACAATCAGATTCGCAAGTGGAAATTCATGACCCAGTCAAAGATGGAACCATCGCCGTAACCATGATCGAACTGTCTGTGGGTCATTATGCATCTGTGGAACAGATAATAAAAGAATTTAATTTTAAATGTCAGCAGTACCAAACCACTGGAGACCTTAAAATGCAATACAACACAGTTACTAACCATGCCTGTGTTATGGGACCTAGGGGCACTATTCTCACATTTAGAGGGAGACTGGCGGAAATCCTAGGATTCGAAACAGGAGAGCCGTTTGTACTTCATTATAAAAACACATATGCCCCGCACCCCGCAGACATATACGGGGGAAAATATAACATCTTTATTTATGCAGATATCGTTGATTACCAGCTTGTGGGTGACGCCCACGCGAGGCTATTAAGAGCTATAAATATCACGGACGATGACCGCCGCTTGCCTATTCTACAATTTGACAGCCCACACTACACACCTGTGTCAAAGACATTGATCGACGACATAGAAATTGATTTGAAAGACGATCGAAATCAACACATACCCTTTTTATACGGCAAGGTGTTTGTCAAGTTACACTTCCGACCGATAACCCACCATTTTTGAAAAAAAGGATGGCCGTCTACAACACTGATGACTCAAAATATGTAAAATACTACTTATCACAGGCTGGTGGAGAGCTCGGAGGGTATGTTGGGACCAGTACGCAATATGGGTCAGGGCTGGGTGGTTTGTTCCGCAGCTTGTTTAGATTTGCTGTACCACTGTTTAAAAAAGGAGTTAGCATAGTCAAACCACACCTAAAAACAGCCGCATCGGGCATAGTGTCTGATGTCATAACCAACATAACCAGACCCTCAACCACTAAGCAGGACGGTAGCGGATTGTATGTGTATACGCCCAGACCATCTAAGACCCCACCCCCAGGGCAACCGTTGTCTAAAAAGCGTAAAACCACAAAACCTAGCAGGAGAGCTAGCAAACGGACACCGTCACGCAGAGTGAAAAGACCCAGAACCAGTCGTTCTAAAACTGCAGAGTTTGACATATTCTAAATGGCACTGTTACACAGTCATTCTGGAGAATGTGTAAAAACAGAGCTGGACCTGTTTACTGTTCCCTACACACAGACTAGCATTGAGAAAAGTACATTTATCGAAATCCCACCTGTATCTGCAATCACTGATGGAGGGCCGATCGAGTTTTACATCTCATCGTCCGGTGAAGATTACCTGGATCTAAATGACTCATATATCTACACACGTGTGAGAATCACAAACGCTGATGGCTCAAACCTGGCTAGGGACGCTAATGTAGGATTTATTAATTATCCTGGATGCAGCATATTTAGTCAAGTTGATGTTAATTTGGGAGACCGCCTCATTAGTCAATCATCCAACACATATCCATACAGAGGTGTGATAGAATGTCTTATCAATTATAATAAGGACACTTTAGACACACAGTTCAGCACCGGGTTATTCTGTAAGGATACATCATCACACATGAATGACACATCTATAGAAGGAGAGAACCAGGGCCTGGTGACCAGAGGTGGCTACACAGCAAATAGCAGTATTGTTGAATTGATTGCACCAGTACATGCAGACCTGTTTTTTCAAGAAAAACTGTTACTTAATGGAATCGACCTGTCACTGAAATTTGTGCGCTCTAAAGACGAATTTGCTCTCATGACAGCGGATGCCAATGCATACAGAGTTAAAATTGTCTCAGCCAGTCTCTTTGTCAAGAAAGTTAGTGTATCACCGACCGTCAGACTTGCACACAGCAAGGCATTGCACCATGCAAACGCAAAATACACGGTAGACAGAGTGTCTTTAAAGACCTTCTCCATACCTGCAGGGGCTAGAATATCAACAAATGACAATTTATTTATGGGTAGGATACCTAAATTTGTGATCATTGCATTTATAGACAATGAAGCATACACTGGCTCCTACCAGCGTAATCCATTTCATTTGAAAACTGCGATATAGAATTTATGTCTTTATATGCTGATAGTCAGGCTTATCCTGCTAAACCATTCCAGCCCAATTTCCAGAGAAAACACTATACCAGAGAATTTTACCAGCTGATACAAACCACAGGAAGACATTTAAAGGATAGATCTTTAGCTATTACGCGTGCGGACTTTGGTAACGGCTACACTTTATTCTGTTTCAATCTGGAAGCTGACGAAGGACATTCAGGGAATGTGTCGTTAATTAAAACAGGGAACGTGAGATTGGAAACCCGTTTCAGAAATCCACTACCCCGTACAGTGAACCTCTTGTGTTATTCGGTATTTGATTCAGTCATTGAAATATCTAACATGAGACAGGTGCTCTTGGACTACTATTGAGACAAAAACGGTCATGAACACTATAGAACTATCAGCCGTGATCGGCAGCATTATCAATAAAACACACATTTCCTAGGCGTGTTAGCCTATGATCAGCTAACCACTGAACGGCTTCAAAGACTCCCTGCTATGAGTATTGTAAACACCCACCCTTCTACGATGCCCGGGGAACATTGGCTTGCTGTTTATATTTCGAGAGACAGACGCGGTTATTTTTTTGATAGTTTTGGTCACTCGTTAGACAGTTTTCCCCCAGCAATAAAGATGTTTCTTCTAAAAAACTGTTCCACTGTTTTATATTCAGGAAAACAAGTGCAGAACGACTTCTCCATCACATGCGGTCAACACTGTGTATTTTTTTTATATCATGTGCAAAATGGTGTATCTTATGAGCGTGTGCTTAACATGTATGGGTCTGATTTAATTTGTAATGATGCTATGGTGTGTCGATTTGTCAACAACATACAACCTGTTGCTGTATGCAGTGATTACGTGTGTGTGCAATGCGGATACTGACATGTACTAATGAGAATAATAAAAACAACATGAGAGCATGATAATCGAGTCAATGGTATTTATTATCAAATCTCGTATATAAATATATAGATTTACAACATACATTGTTTAAACATAAATAAAAGAAATCAAACATTAACCAGTAATAAAAAAGAAAAACATATATTTAACAGTAATAAAGACATAATATATTTAACAGTAATAAAATAAAACAAAACAAAACAATTTAGCAGCAATAAGTGAAAAAAACATTACAGTAGAAAAAACACCAAACAGCAAATATTTTTAGCAGAAAAACAATTTCAGGTGCAATAAGAAAAAACCTGAATTCAAAAATCCAACCACTCTACAGGACCCCCCTTTAATTTGTTTTTTTTATTCTTTATTTTTTTTAGTGTACTATGTCGCAGCGGTCCACCAGGGGTGATCTTTTTTGGTGTGTGTTTTAAAAAACCAGGGTCTTCAGACAGTGTGTGATCGGTTTTATACATGGCGACGGTCTTACGTATGCCTGTGTTAGATATGGCTGATAACGGTACGTTTAAATCTGAGACAGCTTTTAAAAACTCTGTCCAGCCGATAGGTCTCAAACCCTCAGAGGGTGTGTGTGTGGTTGTGACGCCTTTAATTAGATCATAAATGTGTGAACCAGGGATGGTGTGTTTATCAACAACAATTTCGCCTTTGTCGTTGTAAGAGATCAAGTGTGGCGAACGGCTCACCGCTGATAGAATAAGTTCTGCATTCCTCCTACACCTTTTAGGTATGTATGTTAAAACATTCTCCGCAACAAGATCCCTCACCCCTGCATCACCATGAACAGGCGATGTGTCCGTCGACTGGGGTTGCACATCCCTGTTAAATTGTTCAGGTAATGATAAAGACAATACATTCTTTTCACGGGCACCTTGTCTCACAAGGGTAAGGTATCTTTGGAGAATATCGCTGTATTTTTTAGCCTTCTCATACACATCTATGTCAGAATCTTGTAACACTTGTAACATCTCCTTGTCCAACTCGTTCTGAGACTGTTGTCTGATGCTGTCTGTTTGCTGCTGCTGCTGCTGCTGGTGTTGCTTTATTAAGTCCAACTGGTGTTGGGGTACCAAAAACATCTTTTGCACATGTTCCATTTTCACCTGTTTGCTATCAGACTGGTTATGAAAGGGATTGCAGCCCCTAATAGCGGCAGTAAAAACCCTCCAGATTGGTTGATTGTCTTTCTCTTTTTCAAAGTTTTTATTTTTTTGTCTGCAATCAGTCTGATTATTGATTTTTTCTTTTTCAGCTGTTTGTACTGCTGATTGGTCAGTGGTATGTTACCATGCAATACATTAAAGGCTATCTCACACAGCGCATTGATAAAATCTAAGTTTGAATTACTAATAATAACTCTGCGTAGAGTAGGAGGAGCCCTGTATATCATCTCCAACAGAGACAGATTCCTCCGCATGCGTGATGACATCCTTTCACCTCTTTGCTGATTTTTGTTTTGGAATGTAAACAACCGGACGCTCTGATAGTAAATTTGTTCTGAGTCTTAAATAGTCCGGGGTCTTAGCTTTATAGTCTATTAAAAGATACCCGTATGTTGTGGATGTGGCATCATTAAACGCTTCTATAAAATATTTAGTATTACCCGGAAACATTTGCCTACCTAAAAGCATAACCTGATATTTATCTCTTGGATTTTTAAACAATATTAGATAGTTAGTGTTCAAGGAAATGGTTCTACTGGATTTTCCTTGAATAAACAAATTCTGAACTAGATATATACAACTCAAATTCCTATGATGCACATACTTTGTGAACACATTTTGAACTTCTAAATTGTTAGCTGCATCGTTCATTACATCGTCTATAATTAACAAATTGTTCTTTTCTGCAGGAAGAAGGGTGTCATCAGCAAGAGATTCGGGTATACCGTTAACAAAGTTTATGTCTCTTATCTTAAGAAGCTGGTCATATAATGGCTGCCAGCATGAGTATATATATACAATATTGTCAATGCTGCATGATATAATCCGGGAAGAATTTTCAATTATGCTTTTAACAAAAAAAGTCTTGCCGCAGTTACTGGGACCGCTGACCACCATACTGAACGGGTGCTGCAACCGGGCGTCAAACCCCTGTTCTAATTTAAAATCCATAAGGTACAGTTGTATAGTCTGGGAGCACACGGCGCTTATTGTAAACAACTTTAACTTTTTTCACAATGGTTTTATTCTTCAAATGAAGCTTCTTTTTATCGCGTCTGATGCTATCAGACACGGCAACTAGGTGTGCGTCTGATGTCTGATTGGTTACAAACTTGTGGACTAAACCTTTCAAGGATTCATGGGTGACAACTTTTGAGTTTAGTGCGTTCAGTGTCACGCCTTTACATTTGACCTGGGTCTTGCCCAACGATGTGTGATACGCGTAGCATTTTGGCCCACCGGAAACAAATTCCGCTATGTAATCCTCCACACCACCCTCTCCACAGTCTAATTCGCTTGTGAGATCCCCCAGAAACGGACCTAGAGGAGGCATCCACTCGCCAGGGCGTGCCGTGAAAATGACACTGTCCGTGTCACAATACAGCACGCGCTGCTGCAAGTTGTCTAGCAAATCATACAGCATGAGTCTGGCGTGTGCAGTGGTCATGGCCCCGACAAAAACATTAACGTCCTTAACACGGGAAGCTCTACCATCAGCATGCCGCCACTGCACCATTGCGACGTCGTCAGAGATGAAACAAAACTGACGCACGTCGTACTGGTCGCTAAACATTAGCTGGCTAAATCTGGAAGGGTCTGTAATGAGCTCAGATGATGCCATATTTGACCTCATGCTGAAACGACCCCATAACGAGTTTAGCAACAGCTTGTTACAGTTACGAACAGCTTTATTTACACAAATCTTGGATGGGTCTAGCATTATTCCCTCCTTCTCATAATACTCGTCTATGTACTTCTTCTGTTCGTCAGGTGTCTTGACGTGTTCAGGATACCCCGAGGCCTCCTGTTTGAGTTTTAGGAAGGCTTTCACATAGTCTTTAAACAAGGTGTCGGTCTTATTGGGGAAATGCCACACCTCATCAATAGCAAGAACCCTGTATCCCTTCTCAACAGCTTTTTCAAGCTCAAATGAGACCCAAGTGCCTTTCAATACCCGCTCACTGTCCCTGTGTCCACATGCAGTATGCTGGTTTTGGTCTTCAGCACACATGCTGCAGAGTGGAAACATCAGTTTTCCGTGGCACCTGTAGGGAAGGACGGGGTGAAAAAGACCCTTAGGGGGGAGCACTGTGCATTTAACAAAGCCGAAATAATTTTCTAGCTTGTCAAAGTTGGTGTAAATGACTTGAGGGTGTCCTACAGGATAGTCTTTTTTAGACTGCACTGTGGGATAGAGACTGGTGAAGTCGTAGTAAAATATTTTTTCATCACAACCAGTCTTGTGGTACAGCTTTATAGCATTTGTGCGACCTCCAAAAAGAGCGTCTCGGGGATTCATGCGTTCTGGCTTTCTGTATGTGTGCATGAAAGCCACAACTGTAGGGTCTGTCTGCTTCAAGGCAGCCCATTCACATTCCCACATCACTATTACGTTCACACTGTGTTGTGATCTCAGTGCATCAACTTTGTCACAAAACATGCGATGCAGCAGTCCATAGGATGCTTTGCTGACAGGATTAACTTCGCTCTCGGGGTAACATTTAACACAGCCGTGGTGAAAACATCCTGCAAATTCATAAGCTGTATTACTTGTGGGGTCAAAACCGTCCACAAAATACGGTCCAACCCTCTGTTCGCCTCCTCTGAGAGCATGTTTTACCACTTTGTTGGTGGTGTGGGACACATATTGAAGCCATTCGATAGAGACGTTAGAAAACGTCTTATTCTGCTCAACGTATGCCCCGTCATACGTGAGAGCGAGCGTGTCTCTAGGCAGAAACAGCGTTTTATACACACCCATACTAAATGCAGCCAAGGTGGTATACATGAATGGATCAACTTGTGTACAACCCAGTAACGTGTCACGATAAATGCTGCATGCTTTACGCAGGACATCAACATCGTTAACACAGTAACGCCTGAGTTCAGCCTGAAAATCAAAGGGATTCTGTGAGGCAACCTGGTACCATTCCATGAATCGCACCTTATCGCTTTCAGACATGTACTCATAGCCGTAGAAGGAGGGGTCTGGGTACGGGCCCACATAATGCTCATTATCCCTCGTATTAAACCTGTGTGGGAAATGGCCCTTCTGCAGATCTTGAAAACCTAAAGCAGAGGGTATTTTGGCAAGGCCCATGGGCAAAAAGCTGAACGAATCAATCCATCGCTGGTCATAGTCCCTGTCATACATCAAAATCACACGGCTGCCGCTCATTATGACACTAGGTGTTATGCACTGTCTGACAAAGTACTCGAGGAGTATGTAGTTGTCAAAGCCAGATGCATTATGTGCTATGAAAGTGTACCCACGAAACCTTGGGCGTCTGTAATGTTGCACAAACGCCTCCACACACTTTAATGTGTTAAATGTGAACTTATTGCCCTTCAGATCAGACGCACACACAAAGTTAGCCTCGTGTTTACCGTTGTGGTACCTAGTCTCGAAATCATATAAAATGTATTTATCGGTAGGCTTCTGTTTTTCAACAGGCTGTATGAAACACTGATGTTCGGAGTCTCCGGTTAATTTAGGCTCGCGGCAGTGCTCGCATCTAGGCTGGGCACATCTGTGTGGCGATTTCTTGGATTCTTTATATGTGGTGCCACAGTGCATGCAATGTTTCATATTATCACAGGGGATCATGTTGTGTTTTAATTCTGGTAATTTGTGTTGCTGGTAACAGTGTTGTGATTTGCAGATGCGGTTACAGTCGCTGCATTTCACTGTGGGACCCCTGTGGTGTTGACAGAGTGTATAACATGTGTTACATCTATGTTTACAGGAATGATGTAATGGTGAATTATATGTACTGTAACAGAAATTACACACATAGGATGCACCAAGAAAAGCGGTTGGGTTTAAAATCATGTGGTAATGTTGATTATGGAGATACATCATCAACGTGTTTGTGTTTGGCTCTTCATGTGTGAAAAAACATTCCAGGCGTTTACGCCCTTCTGTGTGGTAATAGATTACAATCTTAATGTTGAAGTGCTTCTCAAATTTACTGACATCTGTGAATGATACTTGCTGCTTGTCGCATAGACCTACTTCAGCATGCATCCGTTTAGCTGTAGCGAGTTTTTCTAGCTCAGAGGCTGATGAGTTTAATGAATGTGCTATACATAGGGAGAAGCACAAATTGTTGTGTGTGTTGTTTGGTGTGTATAAATGTCTGCCTTTCTTTGAGAGAATCTCATCATAAGGGATTTGTGCCAGTCTTAAGCGAGCCCCACCACTACTGTTCTGAGCTACCGTGACAATAAACTCTAATTCATCATCACCGATAGATTCATCATTACTCTGCATAACTTGTGCAATTCGATCGAGAAACAGCTCTGGATCATACCGATCATCAGCGTTTAAAACAGCCTGAACATCTGAAGCCAGCGAGGGGCCACGCAGGACTACGTTTAGAACGCTGCCCTGTTGAGATCCAGCCACAGCTCGGTCTACCACATTGGCTAAGCACTCGCGCACTCGCGCAGGTACTTGTTCTGGATGATCAAGACTTATACCCCTAAAATCAAGGCGCTCACGCAATTCGCGAGCATTAAAATTAGGTATCTCTCTAATGTGTGGCTGGGAGCGCCTGCCAGATCCAGATTGCACAACGGGCTCAATCACGATAGTATCACTTTGTGAGAAATTTACAATGACTGAGGGGGTGTGTGGTGTTGCAGCGGTGCCCGGACACGCATGTGCGTCTGTAGTACTAGTAGAAGCGGTAACAGACTCAATAACAGCAGCAGCAGCAGCAGCAATACGGTTAGCATCAGTAACAACAGTGGTCCGAGCATCACCTGATGTACTACCACTATTATTAACAACAACAATAGACCCATCAGCAATAGCAGGCGTAGGAACAGTCTGACGAGGATGTGTATCAGATGAGGCTGATGCAGGCACACTATTAAGTCTAGCTACAATATTGTCTAATTTGTTATCTGTTTCTTCAGCCCACTGCATAAAAGCCTCTAAGTCAAAACATCTAACAGGACTGGAGGTTCCGTTATTATGTTTAAATAATTTATTTGGAGGGTCCATGGTCTGGATTTTAAAAGTCAGGGACTTGAAATTTTGCTGCAGATGATGTCTAATGTACTACACACTTTTTTTATGAATTTGATAAACTGTTGGTTTTGTATCTGTGCTTCTTGGTGGTATTGATTGAGTCTAGCTTCAATCAAACATAATTTGTCAACTAATGAAGCTATATGACTCTGTTCAACAGGTTGAGCGTCTGAAACCTTCATGTAAGCATCATACGCCTCTGATATTTGAGAGTCTGTTATACCGTCGTCTTCAAAATCTACGTGTGAATCAATGCTATTTCTGACACATTCTGGTGGGGTGGGTATATGAACAAGATCGAAATCTGATATACTGTATTCAAAAACATCAGAGAAATCACGAGGCAAGCACTCACTCGGGGGTGTTGCAGGACCGCTGATGAAGATCGCTTCTGATTCTCCACTGTTGCACAAAGCTCCAGGTTTTTGTTGTTCTGGGAGGTCGATACTGTTTAAACATTCCAAAAACGTCTGGAGTACGGTGTCCTGATCATTATGTGGAGGGGTACTGTGCTGCAGTCTGTGAAGATAGATATGTGTTAAAACATTTATACATGTACCCATTTCAAACAGAATAAGCGTGTCTCCCTCTCTATCTCTTTTTATCTAATTTATATATATACCTTGTAGTGTGCGTTATTCCTGACGGCCCTGGTTCTCCGCACATAAGGTTCTCTGGCGTGGCTCTGTATGTGTAAAACGGTCGGTTTTAGAACATTTGGAATTGTTTAAACCCATTTGCTGTTTTTTTAAATACACAATTATACACCCCGTTGTATACATACCTTTTGTAAGGATGGGCTCTGTGGTCGCGGTGTCTGAATGTTTTCCTGCTCAGTTTGTTAACCCTGGAACAAATCAAAGAAAAACTTGTTATTATATAATTTAAAACAATCGCAAGCTTAAAACATACATACGATTAAAAATCGCGTAATTCTGTACACACCTTGTGCCTGTTAGAGATGTTGTTCCATCTTTAAAATCCCCCGTTTCTAAAGAAAAGGGTGCTGTGCCGTTCTCCCGAACTCCTGAAAATTAAGCTTTTGTTTTAGGAAAAAAGATAGTTTGAATATCCTATAATATGTTAACATAACACTTTTAAAAATACAATAATAGGTTTTGTTTTACTTACCGCTTAAGATGTCCATGTTATAAAGAACGATGATAGTTTTGATGGTCTCAAAGAAAGTGATGTTGTCGCGACGAATGCTGAGTTCACCCTGAGCTTCGCATAGGTCTCGGTTAAATACCTTCTCCAGGAACAATGCCAGTACACAACTGCTTCACACCTTAAGTTCACACTCCCATGCTACTTCCCAGAGTTCTCGAAGAGACAAAAGACACCTAGTCTGGAGGTCCTGTTTCCCACCATCAACCTTACTACACCCCACCCTCCCCCCTACCATTTGTCTAGACAGGTTTGCCTTAGTTCAACATTGCGAAATCCCGATTTTTAAATAAAATGATCGCATCAACCCTGGAAAGAAAACTAGTTAAATTAAATAAAACGCTTGTGAACATGCCGACATTACCCATTCGGAAGAAATTCCCACTTGTGCCGTTTTCAAAATAAATTGCATGTATCGCAGCAAGCTGAGATATTGTCAGGTTTATAAAATTAGTCTAGCCTCAGTACACAACTGCTTCACACCTTAAGGTTCACACTCCCCAAGCTACTTCCCAGAGTTCTCGAAGAGACAAAAGACACCTAGTCTGGAGGTCCTGTTTCCCACCATCAACCTTACTACACCCCACCCCCTACCATTTGTCTAGACAGGTTTGCCTTAGTTCAACATTGCGAAATCCCGATTTTTAAATAAAATGATCGCATCAACCCTGGAAAGAAAACTAGTTAAATTAAATAAAACGCTTGTGAACATGCCGACATTACCCATTCGGAAGAAATTCCCACTTGTGCCGTTTTCAAAATAAATTGCATGCATCGCAGCAAGCTGAGATATTGTCAGATTTATAAAATTAGTCTAGCCTCAGTACACAACTGCTTCACACCTTAAGGTTCACACTCCCCAAGCTACTTCCCAGAGTTCTCGAAGAGACAAAAGACACCTAGTCTGGAGGTCCTGTTTCCTCAATGTCTGGGAGGTGTGGGGTGGGAGGTGTGGGGTGGGGTGAGGGGGTGAGGGGGGTGAGGGGGTGGGGGGGGGGGGGGGTGGGGGGGGGGGGGTGGGGGGGGGGGGGGGGGGGGCAAAAAAAGTGCAGGTGTATTACTACTGAGGAGCTCCCGCCTCCTCCCGAGGAAGATCTGTGGTTTGGTGGCGTGCAGCAGGTTCCTCACATCGAAACTTTCAGTCCCGGAGCAGAAAAATCATCGTGAGGAAAAGAGAAAAGTGTGTTTTTTAAATATGAGAGCAGCCTCTCGCTGAGAGCTCTGCAGCACGCAGTAATGAAAGCTCCATAATGACGCTCAGCAATCAAGACAAACCACCAACGTTTGAAAATCCATCGTTAATTCACCAGAGCTGAGCGTTCATGGAGCTCTGAGCCGGGCAAAGGAGCTTTAATGGATTTCACGGGGCGCCGTGTGACTGACGAACACCGACGCCTTACCTGCTGGTCGCCGGCGAGTCTGCTGCCGAGGTGTGCGTCGAGCCGAAACACAAAGCGGCAGTCCTGACGTCAAAGTTTCTGCATTTTTATAGAAAATAAACTAAAAGTGAGGAAAAGTTCACGACGCTCCATCACGAAGCACCTGATCATTGGAAGAGTCAGAAAAGGGAAATTTGTTCGCCAATAAGCATTCCCGACAGGAGTGACCAATCCCGTAAACTCAGCAGGAACGTGTTTCCAGAGGCATGCCGCGTTCCCAACACCTCCTCTAACAGCAGAAGTCTTTTTGCACCCTCCTGGGTGACGGCAGTGCGTCTGTGGTGAGAAAGGTTAACACGTAATGTGTGAAAGACCCTGGGGCCGCGGCGCTGAGGGCCGCTGCGCTGAGGGCTGCGGCGCTCTGAGGGCCGCGGCGCTCTGAGGGCCGCTGCACTCTGAGGGCTGCTGCACTCTGAGGGCTGCTGCAGTGCTGGAAAGTGAATTCCAGTGTTTCCGTGTCAGTTTTAGGTCTAATATCTTTGAAATGACCCGTGTTACCTCTGTGTTTAAATATCGTTGTGGGGCTGTGATTGCTGTCGCTGCCCTGGTGATCCGAGCTCTCTGGAATCAGACTTTTTACGTGGATAAATAAAGGATCTATATTAAAGCTGTGCCCCGTGACACGCTTGTTCTTAGGGGCTCAGAACGACTCGATGGCGTTAAGGAGAGAAATCTGACTTCATCACGTTACAGCAGTTTAACTTTGAGTTCCATAAATGCAGCATCGCCTGTCGATAAGTCAAACGGTTTAAAATCATCAACACTAACATTAACCCTACTTTTTATTCGACTCTGTGCTCACCCGGCACATTCTTTACATGCATTATGTTGCCTTTAAGAAAACAACCTGATCATCTCTGATCGAAGGATCAGTGACCAGAAAGAACCGGAATGAAAACCAATCTAAAAGTAAACAAGTGTAAACGCACAAACAGGATGTAATGACAACATCCCGTCATCCACTTCCTGATTGGCTGTTCAAAGGAGGACAAATAACAAACACGCCTCTGAGTCAGGCCTCCAAAGCCACGAAAAAAAAGAGTGCCGGGCGAACACGGCGTGGAGACGAGCGTGTGCGTGTTCACGGGCTCACAGGGCCGATATCACAGCAAAGGTTCACCGCTTCTCTCCGTCACCTGGGCTCCTCTGTCCTCACCTGATGTCCTGTCAGAGACCCAAATGTCAAGTGTGTGTGTGTGTGTGTGTGTGTGTGTGTGTGTGTGTGTGTGTGTGTGTGTGTGTGTGTGTGTGTGTGTGTGTGGTCAACTGGGCAAAGAAGACAGATCTGGGTCAGGCGGCTCCCACGAGTGTGTCCGAGCGCTCTGCGGCGGATGACATGTCTGATATGAGCGAGTGAGCAAGGAGGAGAGAGAGAGCAGCATGACAGAAGAACAGCCGGGGGGTCAGAGGAGGACACACACACACACACACACACACACACACACACACACACACACACACACAGCCCTGCTGCCTGTGAGCTCGTCCACATGCATCAGTGCGTCAGCGCTGTGACAGTCACGCAGCGGTGTGTGCGTGCAGCACAGACGAGGAGAAGCACTGCGAGCAGGTGACGTGCAGCATACAGTATGTTAGCTGTTAGCTCACATGAGAAAAAGGTAGCGCCACATTTACTCACCTGAATAAACCAAAACAGGAGCCGAGGCTGAAGCGAAGGCTGGACAGGAAGTGTCCACAGACGCAGTTCATTCATCAGAGAAGAAGAGTCAGGGATTCACGTGTGTTTAACATGAACAGGCTGCAGCTGCAGCGAGCTGAGGCTGGTGATGCTGCAACACCGTTTTCATACGGCGTTTTTGGAGGGCGCCATCCAGAAGACCCTGGGGTCATTTGTACAAATGTGCATACTTGTTTGGTCTGCAGTGCGAGAACAGGACGTCACAGTCATTCGAGCTCACGCTCTCCTGCCTGTTTGACCTCCTGCTGCGTGTCTGGACAGAGGTGCAACACTGCAACAGTACCGCGCAAACATCAGTGAACCCTCCTTGTGTTAGCCTTAAAAATGAAAGAAAATAGAGACTGAAGCTGGCTTTATTAGCCTCATATGTGACGGAGCAAATATGACGTTGGCTCATCAGCCTCCGGTTTCCCCTCCACTTGCCACGAGGCGTCCGCCGCACAGTGAGGGAGCGTGAGGGGAAAGGAGACGCGGCGGAAACTGGATCAGGAGAAAATAAAAGAGCACAAAAGACGTGATGCTGAGCTGCTGCTAGCTGTGGAAATGCAAACAGGAAAGAAGGAAGGAAGGTGTCTCCCAGCTGGGAACACCTGGCTGTCCCCTGTGGACAGGTGGAGGTGGGGGTGTTGCTGCCCACCCCCGAGACCCTGGAGCTACAAATACATAAATGCAACAGATAGTTACAGGGCAGACATTCAGTCTCCTTTGTCATTGGTGGACCAGAGCAGCTTTGTACGACTCACAGCTCACAATAATCCTTCTTTATCTGATTCTGGGCCTCAGTTCCTGCTTCGTCTGAAACAAGCTCCTCCCTCCTTTAAGCTAATGTTCTGATTGCCCAGCTTTCATAATGGGTGGGGCTTCTGGGAGATATCCCCTCTCTGGGACGTCATACAGATCCATGAGTAGAAAAACTGTGATTCAGTGAGTGTTTGAAACCATCGGCAGCACGAACATCGAGCTCAGTGGAACAGGAAGCAGGAACAACAATAACAGGAACATGTTTGTATATAATCCTGCTGTTTCTATCAAGATAGAAACGATCACACTTTCAAAGAGTCACCTGTGACATTTGTCCTTCTGTGTTCGCCTAAGTTTTGTACATTTGTCGGATTTTGTGATTTTCGACTTCCTGAGAGGCCTAAATTTTCTGATCAAATCCGTATTTTTTTACCTGTCAAAGCTTTAACGATCAATAGACTGAGCTCTAAGTGAGGTGAAAGTTTTACCTGTTGGACAGGTAAATAAGTTACAGTCCCGAAGCAGCAGCACTTTATAGAAATAGTTTCTGAGTCAGAAGAATGTTACCCGTGGGGGGAAGGAAGTCGGTCCATCAATCAGCCCATCCCCTCACTCGACAACAGCAGAATTATTTTGTAAGAGCGAAATGGAACAAAAAACACAGTTTTTAGAATCAGACCAGCCTGTACGGACTTGATGTTGAGCGATCCCTCACTGAGAGCGCTTTTCAACACATAATAATGAATGACACACCAGGTTGTGGAAATAATACTCAGCAATCAGCTCAAACCACCAAAGTTTTGAAAATCCATCATTAATTCGCCATGGGCTGAGCGTTCATGGAGCTCTGAGCTGTGCAGCTCGGGCTAAATTGGTTTTAATGGATTTCATGGGGTGCCGTTCGAGGGCCGTTTGATTGACAAAGAGGTTTGAGAGTTGCCGTAGCCCCTGCTCTCGCTCTGTCCCCGAGCTACGCACCATTGATCAAACACATACAAACTGTCACTCTGTATTGCCGGGATGCCAGTGACGAACTCAGCAGTCACTTCAATCATTAGTCAATCAGCCTCACATCCAAAAGCTGAGGTCACAAAGGGAAGCACAGGGAGGATGTTGCGTGTATTTCTAGCTGTTTCAAGGTGAAAACAAAAATAATTAATTCATGCTATACGAAGAATTTTAGTTTGTTAACTGTTTTTTTTTCTGGCATGTGATAAGATAAAAGGGACAAAAGCATGTGGACACAGTATTTTTTAGCAATGAAGCAAACTAAGGTTCACCAAGTATGTTTTTGCATGTTAGTGGGGTTCCCCCGGGGCAAGCACGGCAGCAGAGCATGCCCAGTGAAATCTAAAAATAGACATGAATTAAAAACTAACTGAATCTAATTTCTCTAACTGAAAATTCATTAAAGTTTCACTGAACATGGATGAAAATTCACTTTTACACACTCAATTATGATTGAAATAACACAGAAAGTGATGATCGACAGGAATCCAACAAATTCAACCTGTTGAATTCTGAGATTTATTGTTTTTGCACCACGATTAACAGTGAAACACCACTGACATCATCACTAAGAAAATAGTATACTTTCTTATCTCCAGCCAGGATAAATGTTTTAGTGATGTTGAGTATTATTTATCAGGTTTTAGATGTGTCCTTGATCCATCACAGCCAATTTAAATTGATAAATGACCTCCTCAACATGTCTTCAGTTCTCCAGAGGTAATGAGCTAATGATGTGATTCAGGTGTGTTGACCCAGGGTGCGATCTAAAACCTGCAGGACACCGGCCCCCGGGGCCTGGAGTTGAGGACCCCTGATCTAATGTTTAAATAATAACAGACGGCTTGACATCTGTGAGGAAGTTCTGTCAGGGCAAGCAAGGCAGGCAGTGCTTGCCCAGTGAAATACAAAAGATTGAATCCTCCTGTCTCTGCTATCTGCCGTGACCGTCTCAGGTAATGGTACAGCTGCACCAGAAGTCATAAAACTTGCTAGTCCTTAAAATATTTGTGAAACCCTTCGGTGCCAGTTGAAACATATTTTTATAAAGCATATGAACGTGTAAAGGTTGTATGGTATTATTTTGTGTCAAAACCGTGTACATTCATTTAGCAGCCTCGATCACACAGTTTCTACAAACACAGTAAAGAAACACTTTTTATTTGTAGTAAATAATTGAATCAATGACAGATGCTACAAACCAAAGCAGTTACAATCATTATGATGACTGCAGCCCGGATAAATGTCTGGATGTGGATTAAAATATATTTAACCGTACTATTGAACATTAGGCTCAATAGGTTCATTTATTTAATCAACATTATTAATAAGTTTAAAGCAAGGTTAGAAAAACTGACCTGTGCACGATGAGACGAATCACAGCAGACATAATGGACTCATAATGCTCCACAGGTAAGAAGGCGTCTTATGGCGGGTTTGACTTGATATCTGACAAAAAGTAATCCTTCTTTATGTTCAGTGACATTAACAATGGTTTCTGTTAATGAGTGATTTTGTGTGAGTGTGAAGTCGTGTTAAATGTGTTTGAAGTAACAGAGAACCTGCAGAGCTGCAGAAACCTGCAGAGCTGCTCGTGGCGTGGACGTGTTTCGATAGGCGGACCGCAGATCACAAACTTCACTTTAAAGATTAAAACCAGAAAAAAGAAGAAACAAACCAAACTTGGTGATTTCACCGGTTTACAGACCTCTGCCTGCACAGACGTACGTGCACAAGTTGAGTGAGACAAACAATCGTTTTATTGTAACGAACAAGCAGCTTCTCCAACCATCAAATAATCCAACATTCAACCTATGACCCATGATGTCCTTCAACAGCAACCGCCTCTCAATCTCCATGGAGACACCACGAGGACACAGGGGGGCGAGTGTCGGCGCTGGACATGAGAAATGAGCGCAATTACGCCGTTTGAGAGGTAATTACATGTGCGTCGTGGTAGCGAGGCCCATAAATAACCCTGGATCTACTCTGTGTGCCTGTTCGATAATTGAAGAACAGCAAGGTGGGAGAAGGAGGTGGGCGCACGCCGCAGCGCTATAGCTCATCATCCATTGTGGTCCCTTTCACCCCGGAAGAAAGGAGGGTCGGTCAGCCAGACAAAGCCGAACAATGACGAGCGCCGAGGCTACGAGCCGGGCCGAGGCTACGAGCCGGGCCGAGGCGCTCCTGACAGCAGGCTGGAGGAGAGTCAGAGAGACGGGAGAAACAGCTTCAGGCGCTGATACGTGTCCCAACAAAAGGTCCACACAGCTTTAAAGTGCTGGGAAACCCACAGTGGGCCACAGTGGGCTGTGAGGGCGTCCTTCCTAAATACAGACTCCTCCTGTAATTTTGATGGCTTAATAGTCTCAGTTCTAAAGCACTTTATCTCCTCCGGAAGCGATAGGATGGTAAATAAGTAGCTTACGGCACACACAGGAGCTTTTCCCCGACTACAGGGTGGTTGTCAGTGTTAAGTAGCTATCCTCGCACCCTCTGAGCTAACATCAAAAGTGATGGCACCGCGTTTCAGTGGCGCTAAGAGCCTGAGAGTACCAACAAAGAGCTCCAGCAGCTGGGTGCGAGGAGGTTAGCGTCCTACAGATTTCTTCCCCCTGTACAGAAAATCCGCACATTTCAAACCCTTTGTTTACTTTCAGTCGTCCAAAGGCTCATCTCTGGGTTTCGGGGGCGGGGTGACCATCTTGAAAAATGATCATCCCCCATTCGCGTTGCTTTGCAGCGTGCGACTCAGGATTCACAGCGACGCGCTTTTAAAAGCGCAAACGTAAAAGCGGGATCTGCACGAGCATCAGCGAGCTCGCCGTGAAGCCCCGGAGGACCACGCGTGGCCTCTCCTTCTTCTTCTGCGCACATAAATAATGGTGAACGTACGTTTGTCTGCTCCCGCGGGCGCCTTCCTCAGACCTCTGAAGTCTCTCCCGCTCTCCGCCGCTCTGTCTTCCTGCAGAGAGCGCCGTGTTTGTGCATAATTTTCATTTCGAGGGGTCACATAAATTCTCTTCCATGCAAATGAGTCGAACTCTCAGAGGTAATAATCACCTGAAAGCCGCGCTCGCGCTCGCGCTCGTAACGCACACACAAACACCCCAGGTGGCTCCACATCGCACTGCTGACATGAAGAAATAATTAAATGAAATCCCATTTTTTAAAATTTCATTTCCACAGCAGCCCAATCTAATTCCGCCTCCACCCTCGGAGGACGACGCCCGGGTGACCCTCAGGTACAATTACCTCCATTCAAGGAAACGCTTGTGTTTCAGGAGCATTTCCTGTGTAACACATGACACACGCAGCAGACGGCACGCGTGGTGTTTGCAGGAGGAACAAAGACGTGCAGTCATCACGTCTCTGTGGCGGTTTCCTCCTCGGTTTCATTGCAGAAGCTTCAAAAACATACTTCTGTCATACGTGCGGAGAAAACAGCGTCCCGTCTCCTGCTCGTGCCTTCCTGAGCGACTGCACCAGCACGCGTGAGGCTCCCGGCAGCCACAGCAATGCTGTCACGTCGCATCAGGGTCAAAAGGGTCGCGACCCGAGGAGGCCCAGGTGGCCGCCGTGTACAGCGCCCCGGTCACGTGACCTGCAGCACTCCATTCGTGTCGAGGAGCAGCTTCAGGATGGGAGACATCAGCTTCACACCAATAAGTGAACACAGCTGCTGGTCCATGATGTCATGACATCATCATGAGATGGACAGACTGAACAGACACAGAGGTCACACAGAGGTCACACAGAGGTCACTCGGGGAGGCGGTGCAGTTTGGCGTGTGGCGTGTGGATGTGCACACCGCACAGTTAAATAACCAAGAAATAAGACGTCACTCTGCAGGAGGCCGACATGGCAGAAACGCTCACAGGCAGGAAACAAAGAGCACGACGAGGAGCTGAGGCTGTGACGCACTGATGTAACAGGAAACAAACACAGCTGACGCTAATCATGGTAGACGACACACAGGAAGTAAAAGTAAATATCTAAATGTCCCCCTCTGGGAAAAAAGCCTCTAAGCGCCCTGAATCAGCGTCTGTGGATCACCAGGATCCGCCTCCTGGAACGAGCTTCAGTGTTCTCCTTGTGTCCTCTCTTTGCAGCGTCTGCAACTATTGGCTGATCTAACCGTGACATCACCCTTCCAGTTTGAAAGACTTCCCACTCTCGGGTAACAAGCGTGGTTTCAGGTCGTGGGTGGAGGTCTCGGCTTTGTCCCGGTGCCTTTTTGTTCTTACATGAAGCAAAGGATCCGGGGACGGCCTGTGTCCACGTGGCTCGGTGTCTTCTGCAGGCGGTGTGGAGAATCGCTCTTTGTTGGTGACGTCATGCTATGATCACATCGTGAGAATCTGACGGCCCCTCAGTCAGAAGATTGGTGATCCTCGCTGATGCCCTCCAGGCTGGTGCGGATGATGGTGGAGCAGGTGGAGCTGCATCTTGATGCTGGCAGAGCAGCCACAGACGCGTTTGACTTGGAGGAGGCTCAGAGTTTGAGTCTGGAAACAGAAACTGAAGAACAGGATTAAGTGTGAGAAGCTCGTGAGGGGTTTGATGTTGGAGGGTAACGACAGATTCCTGCTTCACCCACCAGCTGACATCACGCGTTCTTGGCCGGGAAAACGCCGCAGGCTGTAAATAGCAGCCGAATATGATGCAGGTTCTTCACGCTGTCAGCACGCATCCAGATCTGCACATCGACCGTCGATGCATCACAGCTAATGTAATTTGTCGCAGGCATACTAAAAAGGTGCTGTCATCGATTGGCATGCAAACACTCAGCGGTTATTAGCAGGCGGATTGACTGATGGGTCAGAAAGCTGCATTCATAATTTCATACTGTGTCACACTCGCCCTCGCACGTCTGCACGCGACAGGAAGGAGAAGGCGACGCTCGCCGTCCCTCTGCATCTCCACCCTGATCCCTCTTCTTAATAATTGACTGCGGGGCAACGAGGCCTCCGAGTGCGTGTGTGAGCAGCCTCCGTGATTAGACAGATGCATACGTTGAGTATTCAGCTGCAGCTCTGCTGGCGCTGACTGGCATACCTAATGAAGTGCACGGCTCCGCCTTCATTGTGTGTGTGGAGCTGTGATGGTTGGAGTCGAGCTGCAATTAAAAGGCCCGTCAGAGCCGTCTGCCTCCAACTGTCGCCGCCATCGATCGGCCTCGGCACGCACTGTACGAATCCACAGAGAGGGGGGGACTACGGCGTGGGCGGCAGGAGAGCGAGGTTAGAGGAAGTGGAAATATTTCCTGTTCTGATGCTGGTGCGCTGATGGGCCAAAACCACAGACTGTATATAAAAGATGGAGGTAGGCACAGTGACATCACTGCTTAATGACATCGCATTGTTAAGACGTGTGGTGTGTTTTGTAGTCGCCATCTTGGTGAGCGAGAGGTGTTTCTGACTGTGGGATCACATCCTCATTGGCTCGTTGTTAGCCAATCAGCACGTTCCTCCTTTCTGACGCTTACAAGGACCAAAACCTGCAAAGTGAGTTTGTCAGTCAGCGATGAAATCAGCGACTGAGCCCAAAGACTCTGAGGCTTCGTTTCTTCTTCAGCGTCAGAAACCTTTCTGCAACCATAGTTTCGCCCCCTGGTGGACGTTAAAAAGATTGCAGGCAAACTTTTACAGCTTTTATTAAACTGAGTCGAGTTTAGACTAAAACTAGCTTACATGCTAAATTATGACAAGAACGAAACAACACTTTTGTTAAAGATTTGTTGTCACGAAGAAAAGATGGCGCCGTCTCAGCCATGTTTGGATCTGTAGCCCTGCGTAGCTGTGACTCCGCCCACTGACGTCACAGCCAACATTAAAGAAGCACACAAACACAAACTTCATCCATCGGCCAGTTTTTACTTCTAAGCAACACAAATGTTTTTACAGTGGTCAGCATCAACACAGCCTGTCACACACAGAGACACACACACACACACACACACACACACACACACACACACACACACACACAGGCAGCACGACCCCGCTCAGAGCAGGATGCGGTATTTGAGGGCGCGCGGGACTCTGTTGATGACGAGCCGTCCGTCATAACTGAGCGAAGCGAAGAGCCACGGGTCGGCCGACGACCACTCCGCCGCGTACACGCTGTCCTCGTGCTCCTCGTAGGTGGACACCACGCTGTCTTTCAGCGGCTCCTTACCCCTGCGTCACACACACACACACACACACACACACACAGGTGAGCTGTGAAATACGAGTCTTATTTGCACTGAAAAGTTGACTTAGATAATGTTTCCAACACAATGATGGGCAGTATCCATAGAAACAAGCATCATGAGGTCAGCATCAGCACCACGAGACAGAGCCGCTGCTCTGAACGCTGGAGGAGCAAATCTGCCGTCATCAGTCAGAGCGAGGCACCTTTGACTTGCGACCGTTCTGCTGTGAACCTCAGTGTTCCCGGTTTCATCGACTTAAACCTTCAGGGAACCTTAAACGGATTCAGAATTGGAGGAATCGGCATCCCGGCGTCGTTCACTCAGGTCGCCGTGTGATGTGAGCGTCTGAGTGTCAGACTCTCCATCGCCTGCGTGTTTAACTCTGGTATCGACTCGTTCATGGTACGAACGCCTGTTTACACAACGCGACTTTATGGTCGTGAGCGCGCACGTTTGGAGATTCTCCCGACTTAAAAAAAGATGAGCTGCTGAGTGTCTGTGAGGTCACTTCCTGTTTCGACCTGAGATGATGGTGGCTGAGCTGTAAAGCAGCGCTCTCTTCCTGCCGCCGCACAGAGCGACGCTAAATCAGACCGTCCCCACTTCCTCCCGAACCCGCCGCTGTTAGCGCTCCTGAGGGGAAATCCTGACACACATATTTCACGTTAACCGTTTCACGCCGGCTCGAGCGGCTCCCTCCGGGCTGTGCCCCGAAATAAAATCACTCCTCAGCTCGTCGCTTGCACGGATCCATCAGGAGGAGGAACGGGGACGAGGCGCTTTACGTGAGCGCGTCTGATAAATACTCAGCCCGGCGCCAGTTAGTCTAACGGACCGGAGGGTTCAGGTCTCGTGTCATCGGATGGACACCGCCATGACATTTGACTGCTTCAGGTGAGCAGCAGGTACGCTGATGATGTCACCAGGCGCCCCACTGCAGCCTCCACGTGCACGCTCGTCAGGGTCTTTGTGGCCTGTGGTCATGTGTTCAGTCAGGCTGTGAGCTAAACGCTGCAGCAGACGGAGCGCCATGGCAATAAACGTAGCAGTCACAGCGGTCCGTCAGAGCGTTGCGGTTGCAGGGAGGTCGCCGTCCTCTTTTTGGTCTAGTGTGACCGAAGCTCCCCAAGCCCCGCCCACAATCAAGCCTCTGTCATTATTATTATCTTTATGGCCGAGTCTAATTCCTGCACACGCTGTCTGGTTTGCCTTCACGGTTCGACAGTAAGACTGAACAGACTGAAACAAAACGTACAGTCTGAAAAAAATACCCACAAACCCACGGGAGGAACGCCGGCGTCCAGGAACTGTGGAGTGGACACGCAGCGCACAGACGAGAGGGTCAGCGGCTGCAGTGGGAGGGTTCAAACTGGAGCTGAGTGCTGGTGATTAGGAAGGAGAGCTGATAATTGTGGATGAGAGTCGTCATTGACGATGAGAGCCGGCGGCTGAGAGGGGGACTGGGAGCGTAATGGATGGAGGACGGCGGCAGGTCTGGAACCATTACAGACGATCTCCCCGCTGTGTGGGAATCAGCTCTAAACGCCACGGAGAAAAACTCCTGAAGTGTTTGACAGCAACGCATTTTTAATGTTTCCACTTTTATCACCGCGAGCGCCGCAGAGCCTGAGAGCGAAAGCCCGTCAGCTTTCATCTGAGCGAATAACACGCTCAGGATACGCCGCGCTCGCCTCATCAGGCTGCTGATGGGCTCCTGACAGCGTGCCTTCACACAGAGCTCATGTGAAAAATAACATCGCAGCATCGGCACAGAGGTCAGAGGTCACGAGGGCCTCAAACTCAAAGATGTGAATCCAGAATAATAAAGTTGCACCTGATCATGTTTAAAGGAGGCGTGGAGAAGGAAATAAAATGATAGCAGCGCCGATCAAACACCTTTAAACCCCGCCCACGCACGTACAGATCACCTGCAGCTGATGGCTGTTTGCACAGGTGTCCACCCTCCCTCCTCTCACACCAGCAGAGGTCAGAGGTTACGAGGGCCTCAAACCCAAAGATGTGAATCCAGAATAATAAAGTTGCACCTGATCATGTTTAAAGGAGGCGTGGAGAAGGAAATCAAATACCTTTAAACCCCGCCCACGCACGCACAGATCACCTGCAGCTGATGGCTGTTTGCACAGGTGTCCACCCTCCCTCCTCTCACACCAGCAGAGGTCAGAGGTTACGAGGGCCTCAAACCCAAAGATGTGAATCCAGAATAATAAAGTTGCACCTGATCATGTTTAAAGGAGGCGTGGAGAAGGAAATCAAATACCTTTAAACCCCGCCCACGCACGCACAGATCACCTGCAGCTGATGGCTGTTTGCACAGGTGGCCACCCTCCCTCCTCTCACACCAGCAGAGGTCAGAGGTTACGAGGGCCTCAAACCCAAAGATGTGAATCCAGAATAATAAAGTTGCACCTGATCATGTTTAAAGGAGGCGTGGAGAAGGAAATCAAACACCTTTAAACCCCGCCCACGCACGCACAGATCACCTGCAGCTGATGGCTGTTTGCACAGGTGGCCACCCTCCCTCCTCTCACACCAGCAGAGGTCACGTGAGGAAATAATAGCGTGTTAATAAGAAGGCCGTCCAAAACCAAACGGACCCTGAGGGCGGCGGGAAGCGTGGCGTGCTCCCGACGGCTGCGTTAGGTCAGTCACAGTCACTCAGACGCAGCTGCAGGTACGGCGAGCTTTAAGCCTATGACGGATAACCTCTGACCCCTAACCCAAGGTTTTGCAGCGTTCCATCAAAGTCATTGAAGTCAAAGGCTGTGTTTTCTCTTACTTGTCCTCCTGGTGAAGCTCCTCCCCCTCGCTGAGCTCCTCGTCATCCACCAGGTGTCCAAACGGCTCCGAGGAGATGGACACCATGTTGGAGAGGATGAGGCGGCTGTCGCTGCTCGCCGTCAACACCAGCTGGTCGTGGCTGTGGTTGTAGCGGACGCTCCAAACCCTGAGGCCACACCCACATGCGCACACACACACACACACACACACACACCGAGGTGGTGGTTAGATTAAAAGTGGTGCTTTTTACGACCTCGCTGCGCTTCCAAACAGGGTCTCCCAGAACCACCCGCCTGCAGGCCCCTCCCCTACAGCACAGGTAAGATACAGGCGATCACCTGATCACAGCCGCCTGCACGTCTCCACAGTGACGAGGCTCTGAGGGAGGCGGCTCACAGCTACATGCCCTGCAGCCGACTCGCTCATGATGGAGCTTTAACAAGCCACACCCCCAGACCCACATCCATCTTTCAGACAGCTCGCCGCAGACCAAATATGAAAACATGGCCACCTCCCTGAGCTGTGACCTCATCAGTGAACTGATGATGACATCAGAGGCTCCGCCTCCGCTCCCAGTGAGTCTGGTGTTTATTTCGGTCGCACTCACTACAGCTGTAGCCTGTAAACACTCACAGTTATTGTCATAATCATAACATACGTGTCCACTGTAACATATAGATCCATGTTCTGTAACATATCTGTATTTTTGCTAAAGCACTTCCTGCATGGATGCAAACTGCTTTTCATCGTCTTCATATTACAGTTCAGTTTTATATATAATATCGTTTTTTCTGTAATCTGATGCATTTATTTGACTTTAAGCCCAAAGAGTCGATAAACTGCGACACACTGATGAAGTGACTCCTCCTTATCTTATATTATCCTCTCTCACAGCTGTGTGGTTTCACTCACACACCTGAGTCTGACTAGGGCGGGTTTTTATAATCGATTTACCGATTAAAATCGATTCTGGCTTGGATAACGTGAAATCGATTCATTAAAATCCTGAATCGATTTTTTAATATAAATTTATTTTGCCCGAAAAGCCAGAATCTCAGGTGAAACCTCACAAAATTTCAACAACAGCCAAACAGCTAAAACAGTAAATGAGAGCAGGAACACGGATTCTGCACAGAGACGTAAACACAAAGCTCGACCCGCCGACGGATCAGAATCAGTGAGATGTGACTTTCTCACCTGACGGCACGGACACGGTCGGGCTGAAAGCCGACAGCTCGCTGATTCTGATGTTTCGGCGGGTCGAGCTTTGTGTTCACGCCCTTTTTGCGCTGATTCTAAAGCTGTTAGTTTGATCTCTCTCCAAACAATATTGACCGAACCAGCAGCAAAAGAAGATCCAAACTACGCTTCACATAAACATCGTCATGAACTCACTCTGACTTTTGCGGTTTTGCTTCGACCACGATGCACAGCTCTCTCTCTCTCTCTACTGTTTTCTGCATTATTTGCTTGCTTGTTACGCACCAGTCTACCGTAGTTTACAGGCTGTCAGACGCTGTTTTTTTTCCCGTTTACATACTTCTGAAAAGAAAACCTAATTTCTGCCGTTCAATACTGAACAAATTTAAACTTTTTAAAATTATGCAGAATGCAGAATGCTTAGCCGTACCTCTAATAAAACCGCTGTAACATCAGAGGTGATGTTCATGTGTTGATTAATGATTTTCTTTCGTTTTTGATCTACTGCAGAATATTTTTATAAAATCCAGAACAGGAAAATCACCTTCATGTGTTTTATCTTCAGCTACTTTGACACAAAGGCCTCTGCTGTGATGCTCACACCTTTGATAAAGTATCGCGAGTGTCAGCTTCCTTTTTATAGATACAAAAATATGTAAATGTTCTGATCTGAATTATAATATTTCTGACTGTCAAAATTTCCCAGATTCAAATCAAATTGAATCGAATTGAATCGAATCGTGGATCAAATCGATTCGGGACCTTGTGAATCAGAATCGAATCGATTCAAGAAATCAGTGACGATACCCTGAGTCTGACCTCGGCACCATGTCGGGCTTTGACCCTTCAGAGCTGAAATGAGCTGAATATGTAAAGTTTCCCAGCAGCACCGTGGAGCCAGGCGGGCTTTAGAGGAGCGGCTCAGCAGTAACTGAGCTCGCCTTAGTGGGAAGGACATCACGGTGACAAAACCTGAGGACCAATCACTGGTGAACGTCTTACATTAGCCCCTCCCATCCCTGTGTTTGTGGTGTTTTTGTAGAGACGGGCTCTGTGCCTGTATTTGTAAGAGCGCTGCGTGTGAGAGCCAAACGCCGGACCGATCGTGCGTGAGGAGACCACACGAGAAGCTCCTGCATCCATCTCGTTCACGCACTCGCGCCCACACCCATCATGCGGTAAACGCGGCGGCTCCACGGTCTCTGCGAGCGTTCACGTGCCAGCAATGTGGATTCTGTTCCTCGCAGCCGACGCCTGAGCTTCTCACGAGCTGATGATATCATAAATGATGCTTTCTTTCTCTCCTCCCCACCTTTCCCCTCGCTCTCTCTGATTGGTGACTCCGACTCCCGCCCCGCTCTCTCTCCGCGAGCCCGGGGTGCAGCTCAGAGTCCCAGTTCCCTCACAGGGAGGATTGAGGGATAACCGCGGCTGTTGACAGAAAATCAGCCACGGCCACGCCGCTCCCCGCGCGCCCCTAATCCGCTTCCCTGCTAAAAAATAGTCCCTAATACCCCCAGCAGCCCTGAGGCCATATCCTGGCTGCGCTCCGAAAAACGAGCACACACACACACACACACACAGACACACACACACACACACACACAGACACACACAGACACACACATGCACTACACAAAAGATGCGTGAACATACAGAAACCACACACAGAGATAAAAAGAAAACATGTCCAGAAAGACAGATTAGATGGACACACACAGACACACACACACACCTATATCTCGTATCACAAGAGATCCCATCTGCAGCCATGGATATGTTTGCCAACTCTACTTTGGTTTGGAGATAACGGCTGCTCTTGAGTGTGTGTGTGTGTGTGTCTGTGTGTGTGTGTGTGTCAGGTGAGGGTTGGTGTGCTGCAGCAGTAGCCCAGTTTGGCTCTCAGACACACTGATCATCTATTCAGCTCACACACACACACACAGACACACACACACACAGAGCAGATGACCCCGAGCAGGCCGGGCGGCGCTGCGCTCCGGTCCTCGGTGACAAAGCGAGTGGCGGTGTGTTTAATTAGTAACGAGGGCATGACGAACTTTTCCTGCGGCGGGAGCAGTCGGGCCGTTTCATTAGCTGGGAGATGAAGGTGTTAATAAAAGCAGGAACCAATGAGCGGCAGGTTTCTCCTCGCTGCGGCTCAGGTGTGCTGCGACGCTACAGGTTTGCACACGTGCACACAGGAAGCTTTAATGAAAGAATCACTGCTTCCTGTCAGAGCGGCTCAAATATTACAGCTCGTGTTTGCTTCCCGTCTCTGTCTGTTTTATTTTGACTTTCTTTGCCTTCCACTTCCTGTCCTTGTCTGCATTCCCACCTGTGTCACGTGCTGCCCCGCCCTCATCGTTCACCTCCGACTCTGCTTTTTCTGCTGAGCTTCATTAAAGCTCATCTAAAGATAATGAAGCGAAGGCCAAACGTGGCATTAACGCGGCGACACCACATCCTGAGCGCAGGTCAGCACATCTCGCCGCTCGTTCTGGAGGCGAGTGGAAAACATCCCCCTCAGAATCAGCTGTTATATTTAATGAGGCCATGCAGATGATCCTGCAGGTTACGAGGACACGCTCCACCTGCTCCATCGTCTTCTGAGCCTCTGCCACAGGCCGAGGAGAGCCCTGAAAGTTTACCCAGAATGCACTTTGGGATCAAACAGGAGGCACAGCGCTGCTTCCTGCAGATATTAAACTGCTGCAGGTTATTCTCGGCCTCGCTGTGAATCTGATTGTTTTAACAAAAGCTGAAATGAATTTTTAGCCCTGAAATGTTCACCTGAGACCTGCTGCAGGTGTGACGACTGCAAATACTGCTAAACACTTACAGCTGCACATCTGTCCTCCTGACACTGTGAACATAAAGGCTGTTACAGCTCTGTGGCAGAGCTGGGGGTGGAGCCTCCTGAGCTGCAGCCACGTCGGGCTACATTAAGGTTAAAGGTCGCATGGCTGCATTTAAAGAAAACTACAATAACTTGGGGACTACTTTCAGATTTGAGCCCAAAATAAAGAAAAACCTGCAACACTTCACTTCACGGGCTCCAGCTGGAGCTCCACCCCCACACGGGCACGGTTCAGGTGTGTGGGACACCCACCCTGACCTCTCTGCATCCACCCACCAGTGCGAGTGCTCCTCCAGCGTCTTCACAGGCTCCTGCACGCTGCGGACGTCCCAGAACTTGACCTTGCAGTCGTCCCCGCAGCTGGCCAGGTAGTACTGGCGGTTTGGGTTAAAGTCCAGGTCGCGCACCAGCTGACCGTGGGCGTTCTCGATACAGTAGATCTGACTGGAGAGAGAGGGAGAGAGAGAGAGGTTAGAGGCATGAAGGCAACGAGCAGGATGAGAGAGAGAGGAAGCAACGAATGCGAGGAAGAGGAGGAGGCGTAACAACAAGAGCAGATATGAAGAGGAAGCTTCACCGAGGCTTCCCGGGTAAATCAAAGCCGCTCTGCGCCGCCGTCTGTCAGCGAAGGCCAGCCTCAATAAAGCGGCCGACACCGGCGGTGGTAAATTACAAAGGCGAGCCTCACAACGGCACAGCCTCGACTTCCTGCTAACAGCGCCTCCACCTCCTTTTATCTCCCTCAAACACACCTTTAAAAGAAAAACCGTCGCGCTCTCACACCCGTCCTCCTCTGACCTCAGAGCAGCGACTCCTCTGTGGTTACCGCTGTAAGAGGCGAGTTCAGGCCGTCACCCGTGAAGCGCTGCCATCGCTCAGCTGGAGCGCAGCGTGAGCACAATGACAGCAAACGCCGCGCACTTAAAGATTCTCATTAGTGGAGCATCACCAGGGAAGAACCAGTGCTCCCAGTGCTCCCAGAGCTCACGGGTGGAGGCTGAGCTTTTTACTCCACCCTGAGAATGAATGCATTTAAAATGTTATTAAAAAGACGGCGCCCAACAAAAGCCTGGAGCTGCAACATTGGAACAGGTCGGGTGGGTTCCAAAGCAGCTTGCAGAGACTAAAGCAGCTTAAACACTCTGAACTGTACGTGATTCGTTACTCGCCTGCACAGGCAGGTATGAGCTGAGCCACAAGCTGATGTGGGCGGGGCCTGAGGCAGCTGATCCATCAGGACCGCCTCCGCAGTGGCAGGTGGACTCAAACGTGACCCACTGAAGCAGGACATCGAACCCCAACCTTCACGTCCAGGAAGACGACTCGTTAGATCAAACGTTTCCCGACGGGCCGGACTCACAGAGAGACCGCTGATACACGGTTATCACTCAGTAACATGCTGCATCTGTCCAAACTCTGTAGGTTTAGTCCAGGAATGATGTCAGCGTTTGGTCTTTAGTGCCGGCTCCGTTCTTTCTGAGAGGCTGCAGAATTCAAAACGACGACTTAATGAGACAAATGAAGGCTCCACATTTTACCTGCTGCTTGCTTTGGTTTGCTCCGAGTCGGAGGTGATAGTTGGAGCAGACAATCACACTCGGCGTGCACGCTACCGGCGAGCAGCCATCGCACGGCTTCTTTTGTTTCCGCCTCCAACCCAGACCCGGTCAGAGGGATCAGCCTGTGGTCACTTCCTGTTTTGTGTCTTTGTTTCTCTGAGCTTCTGTTCAGTGATTTTTCCTTTGTTTTCATTACTTTTTGCCTGTTGTGTCCACATTTCCACAAACGTGACACCTGAGCGTGCAAATCATGCACGAGTAGATGGAAACCTGCGTGAGTGAAGTGGTAATTATCTGGATGTAGCGACGCCACAAATGCAGCGCAGTGTTGCAGAAACTGCAGGTTTCCTGCAGGCTGGCTCGGCCCGGCACGGCTCGGCTTTGTTCTTTGTGTTGTGGCGCAGCTGGATGCCAACAGCAGCTAGCCAGCTAGCTCGTCGCCCCGCTGATTGCGATAGGCAATTAGCATGCTAATTAAAAATCTCATTAAAATAAGGGAGGAATAAGAGAACGACCCGAGGCAGACCGCTGGGCTCCAATTAGGTCAAGACGGCTCGGGGACTGTGCGACTCGGGAGATGTCAAACAACGAGGAAGAAGTTGAAGCCCACAGAGAGGAGGGGACGCACGCCCGGCGTGACCCCTCGCTCTGCTCACACCTGCAGATCTGAGTCGATGCCAGACGTAGAGCCGTCGCCCTGAAGGTCTGACGGGCGCCGCGTCGGTCACGTTTTTTATTATTTAGCATCATCACACACGACAGACTCACTGCTCCACCCGCTGAACCAGCTCGAGCAGGAGAAGACGGAGGATGGACCAAACATGGCGCCTCTCATGTCTTCTCCTTGGACACTTATTGGCCTGGAGCCACGTGACCACGCCCACCCTTAGATGTATCTGGATGAAATGGTCGTTTCTGTTTTTTCTACATGTCTGAATTATTTCTGTGATGGAGGCCGCGAGCGGCTCTCATTTCCTGTGTGATGTGACGCCGTCAGTGTTTCTGTCCACGAGGACACTCGTACTCCAGCTCGCTATGATTGGTGTCAATCACGTGCGTCACCATGGTTACGTCTTTGTGTCACTCCAACATAAAGACAGCAGCATCAGTGAGGATAAGTCGTACCTGCCTTCGACGACAGCGTTCCTTCTGACCTGCCTGTGACATCACTTTCCTGACGCGTGTGCGGGTCACGGGGATGTTGGGTCGCCGGTGGGAATAAACACGGCCGAGCTCGTCAAGCAGCAGCTTCCTGATCCGAGCTGACTCGCAACTTCTGGTGAACTCTCAAAATAGCAATTTCATGAGTAATTTCGAGTCGCAGCACATGATTTATTTACAGCGCCGCCTCCCCGTCCTGCGCACGACTCTGAGGTATAAGGCGTGACCCGGGGCTGTAGGGTGGCTGGTGTTCAACCCGGCCCGCTGTGGAATGGGACGCGCCCGCCGCGTGAAAAGGAAATGGAGCAGGAAATTGGGTTAGTTTCGCTCTTTCCCTCTCTGGTGTCTCTGAGCGATCCCCCCGCCAAGCACGCAGGCACACACCGGCACACGCAACCCTGCCCCCCCCCGGCCCGGCCTAATGGAGGAGGGACCTGGGACTGTGTGTGTGTGTGTGTGTGTGTGTGTGTGTTTGTTTGCACGAGCAGGATTAGAGCCGCGGTCGACCCACCGAACACGCTCAATCTTAAGTCATCCAGCGAGTGTGTGTGATGGGGGGCTGACGAGGGGACGGGGACCTATTACACACACTGTTACACACACACGCAGATAAAAACATAAAACCGGGAAAACACACTCGCACAAATACCATTTATGTGTGTAAATACAGGCAGAGTGTGAGCAGGAAGCTACAAAGGTAGAGATGCACACACACAGGCTTAGTCTGGGTGATAAATCTCTCTGCTGAGGGGATCGACAATCTCACACACACACACACACATACACACACATCCCTGTTTCCATGGCAACCACAGCAAGATGGGAGGGGGAAGAAAAGAAAAATCGAAAGAGGAGAGCAATCATTTCATCGCTGATCAAAATTAAAGCCTGGCTTTGAGATGGAGCTGGCAGAGAAAGAAAGATGGGAGCAGGAGAGGGAGGCAGGGAGGGGGGAGGAGGGGGAGGAGCCTGCGAACGAACAGAAAGTAAAGGATCGCGGCATCAAGCAGGCTAAACGATGGAGGAGAGCACAGAGGTTCGTGTGAAGCAAAGAGTCCGAACTTCCAACATAAACGAAGTTTAAACACCTGAAACCTGCGTTTGTTATACTGCCCAGCAGGGGGCGACGCCCCGATCATAAACACAAAGGAGAAAATGAGCTCGCTGCTCACCTGATCTCTGAGCTCGCTGAACTCGTTCATGATGATTTTATGTTCTCAGGTCTTACTGAATAAAACATCTGACCGATCACGTGACTGCGGTTACTGTACCAACCAATCAGTGCAGGAAACAAAGGCCAAAGAGTGCAGATATTCACCCAGTTTCCCCCTTTCTCCCTGCAACCTCCGTCCAGCGTGTGCTGCAGCAGGTGGAGCAGCTAAATAAGCACGGCGGTGGGGGTGTTAAACGTAAAGGTGTTCTCTGTAATTATTTCAAAGCCTGCATAAGGTCCCGACCCCTCCATTATGAGAGCTACAGCGGGATGTCTGGTTCGTGTCTTCCGAGGAAAAGCCCGGAGTGCGGGAAAAGGTCACGGATGATCGATCTGACAGCGGCAGGGTTCAAAAGGTCACCCTCAAATCAACAGTGGCATATGGAAGAGCACTATTTCAAAAACAGCTGACATCTTTTGCATAATGGCCCGTATCTGAATGTGAAATATGATACTTTGAACAGCCAACACTTTTTGCATAATAGAGCCAGATTTGAATATGTGAATAAAATATGACGGAAAAGGCTGGTGAATAATGGTTTACCTCGGCTAACCTATCATCACGGCACGCCGAGGCGCTGTGGGTGGAATGGAAACGCTGGTTTTGGTCAAGCAGCGTTCGGGCCGATCCGGGCGAGGAGGTTTGACGATGTCCGCTCGGCGTCTTTGCACCAGCAGAGAGCCGGCGTTTAGAGAAGCAAACGGCACCGCCATCAATCATTTCGGCTTCTTTCGCTTCGCTCTCTATCTGCTCATTCTGCACATGCTCACATACACACCACAGGGGAGATGTACAGGATCCATGCTTCACTGCAACACTGCACTGCTGTTCAGTATGCACCCTGCAGAGCATGGTATGGCTGCAGGCCTGACAGCTATTACACAGCTCAGTGTGCGTCTGTGTGTGTGTGTGTGTGTCTCACTGTGGACTGTGGGTCCAAGAGGGAACTCGAGTCGATGCAGAGTAAGAACATCTCCAGTGACAGGCCTCCCTCCCTCACAGAGAGCACAGCTACATGCCCAGTGGCGAGTACTACATGGCTGTTAGCTAGCCTAATATTATTCAAAGGCTTAAAGCCCCCCAGTGGGCCCACAGTGAGATCCTCACAAACTAACAACTTGTTTTCATCTTTCCTCTTTAAAGACGTTTTTAACTTGCAAACAGCAGTTACTGGTTGTCCAAAGTGGGGAAAAGTTATTTCTTTGTCTCTGTCCATTTACTCTCTGCAGTCAGCAAGACTTCACATCCGAGTTATTCCACATGGAAGAATGGTTTGTGCCTCTGTGGGGAGACGAGTCACCGCACAAACAGGAAGCAGCTACGAAAAAGGAGGAAACGGGGAACTTTGAACCAATCCACGATTCTTATAGTGCGCCAAAGCATCCTCGTCACTCAAGCCTGCAGACCGGGGACAGACCAGACCAAACAAAGTCTTCTTCTTCTGCCTTGGAAACTTGGAAACTGAGAATGTTTGCCTTCAAAATAAAAGTTGACCTTACCAGTGCCACAAACATGCTTCAGGGGGCACTTATTTTGAAGGCCACCAAAGAAATCTCAAGCTTTTTGGTGTAGCATGTTCTTCGCCACTGAATTCAACCAATGACAGAAACGTGAGGGAACCGTTCACCAACCGGTTGGGTTGAATCCATGTTTTCCCTGGTGACTGCAGGTCGCCCAGCAGTCTGCATGGCTGCGTACCTGAGACGTAAATCTGTTTCATCACCTAAACCAGGGGTGGGGGAACTCCAGGTCTCAAGGGCCAGTGTCCTTGGCTAAATGACCTCCTCAACATGTCTTGAAGTTCTCCAGAGGCCTGGTGATGAACTAAACATTTGATTCAGGTGTGTTGACCCAGGGTGAGATCTAAAACCTGCAGGGCTTGGCCCTCCAGGTCCGGAGTTCCCCACCTCTTACCTAAACTAACAGAGAAGTCTCGATGCATGAACACAGCCAAGTAGTTTTACTGGTTAACCCGACCAAGAAATCCTGCTGCCTCTACCAACTGAGTAGCTGTGCTGCTTAAACCTAAACACACGTGGAAGATCACGCAACCTTTACACGAGTGGAACTGTACCGAAAACAAGTAAATACCAAACATCCTGATGAAACTGGTCCCAGTTCTTGAACTGGTTGAGAACATGATTCCAGCCCAGACATCTGGCAGTAGCTCCGTTGGAGCTGTGGACTGACCAAGAAGCACAGCGATTGGAAGAAGAAACCAAAGTAATGCAGACTGGATCACACACGTCTCTACGTGCTTTTAGAAACACTGACAGTGTGGAGAGAGCCGCCTTTCTCAGAACAAACTGCGTGATTGGCTTGTCCAAAGAACGCAATGAGTAGGCGGTCCTTCAAGGCGGCCCAGGACGCAGTGAACCGCCTCTGAATGAAGCCTCAGGCATCAGTGCAGCGTCACTCGAGCGCCTTCGGGGCGCCTTCGGAGCACCACGTAGAGCGATCGGCGTCCTCTCACAGGTGCTGTGAGCAGGTCTCTGTGGGGTCATATGCTTTACATTTTTATGACCGGCTGCATGTTTCGGGTTGTCGTGTCACGCTGGATAAACCTGGAGCGAGCGACTGCAGACAAGTGCATGAGACTTTTGCATAGCTCTGCTGCCTGGGCTGTTTTTATGTCCTTCAGCATCAGCGACCATGGTTACGCTCCAGCGCTGTGAGCCCTTTAATTAGAGACAATCACACTCTGAATTCTATTGTTGTAAACCGATGACTCTGACTTTATTGACGAGCTCCACATGGCTTTAGGAATCAGAAATGTGCGAGTAAAGCTGAATTACTGACATTTTAGTTACTCTGACATTGAGCTGGATCCTTTCTGGACTGTTTGTGTACACATCACCAGCTCCAATCTGCAGGCTAATTAATCTGCTGTATATAATTATGTGATATTTGTTACAGCCCACATGCTCCTCTCCGTGAGCTGATGCACATTTTGCACACATTGTTCATCTCTGCAACAATGCTGCCCAGCTCTCACTAACGACCTGTGGCACAACTGAAATAAGACCTTTTAAAAATACATTAATGAAACAGACCTGCCTAAAAAAAAAATCACAACAGCAGCTCAGTACAGCAGGGATTACTCTGTGAATAATGTAAAAGCAAAGGTGCAGTGAGAACAGCCGGCGGAGGAGGAGTGAGAGTGTGTCAGGATTTTCCATTAAACACAGTTTTCTGTCCCCGTATCAGAGCCGAGTATTCCATAATTTACATAATGCTGCATATTACATCAGTACAAAGTGGAACAGGCACCATATATGTTTTATAAGCAGCGCTATCTTTGCTTTTTTTTTTTTTTTTTAAAGAAAAAAGCTATGCATCTGGGAGGCAAGAGGGTGCTGTAGAGACCAAGCTCCTCTCCAGGGTGTTAGATAACCAGCTCGAGGCGTCTGCTGCTGGTGGAACTGCACTCCCCGTCCTTATTTTAGAGAAGAAAAAGAATGCTATAGTCACACCAGAGAAAACACTGTTGGAAACTGAATGCACAACCAAGATTATTGCCATCGTGTGCAATTAACTTGCAACTGGTTTAGAACTGGTCTGCATCTGGTCTGTAACCAGCATGAATTCAGTCTGTAACCAGTTTGCAACCAGTCTGTAACCCGCCTGCAACCAGTCTGTAACCCGTCTGCAACCAGTCTGTAACCGGTCTGTAACCAGTCTGTAACCAGCCTACATCCAGTCTGCATCCAGTCTGTAACCGGTATGCATCCAGTCTGTAACCAGCCTGTAACCAGTCTGTAACCGGTCTGTAAGCAGCCTGCATCCAGTCTGCATCCAGTTTGTAACCGGTATGCATCCAGTCTGTAACCAGTCTGTAACCGGTCTGTAACCAGTCTGTAACCAGTCTGTAACCAGTCTGTAACCGGTCTGTAACCAGTCTGTAACCGGTCTGTAACCGGTCTGTAAGCAGCCTACATCCAGTCTGCATCCAGTCTGTAACCGGTATGCATCCAGTCTGTAACCAGCCTGTAACCGGTCTGTAACCGGTCTGTAAGCAGCCTGCATCCAGTCTGCATCCAGTCTGTAACCGGTATGCATCCAGTCTGTATCCGGTCTGCATCCAGTCTGTAACCGGTCTGTAACCGGCCTGTAACCAGTCTGTAACCAGTCTGTAACCGGTCTGTAACCAGTCTGTAACCGGTCTGTAACCAGTCTGTAACCGGCCTGTAACCAGTCTGTAACCAGTCTGTAACCGGTCTGTAACCAGTCTGTAACCAGTCTGTAACCAGTCTGTATCCGGTCTGCATCCAGTCTGTAACCGGTCTGTAACCAGCCTGCATCCAGTCTGTAACCGGTCTGCATCCAGTCTGTAACCGGTCTGTAACCAGCCTGCATCCAGTCTGTAACCACTCTGTAACGGGTAAATTACACACATTCTGTTTGTGATGAATTAAATAAATTCATCTGTTGCTGTCGACATAAACAGAAATACACATTAGCTGCTAACATTCAGAACCTCACTGATCTGAAAGAAATTTCTCCACAAATCGTTTCAAAAACATGGCAGACGAGCTCATTGGATGGACGCACATCGACTGTAATCTGTTATGAAATTAGACGGCAGTTATTTGGAAACCTTTGCAGATCTGTCTGCGAGCGAGCTCACCCAGAGGTGGAGGGTGTTGCACCATCATCTCAGCCTAAGAAAATACGAGCAGTCAGTGAGTGAATGGAAACAAATTCAATGCAATGACAGGAAACCACCGATGGGTCGGTCTATTTTTACTTTGTGTGTCAGAGAGAAGTGGGGGGAGACACCTCAGAGGTCACCTGCAGAGGTAGTGGAGCATGATGATAGGCTGACACACACACAGACACACACACGCGCACACACACACACACAGACACAAAGACTGCTCTTTCACACTTGCAGCCACTTCACACATGCACAGACAGTGAAACACAAACACGACATGCTGTGACCTCGGTGTGTGTGTGTGTCTGTGTGTGTGTGTGTGTGTGTGTCTCTGTGTGTGTGTCTGTGTGTGTGTGTCTACTGAAGCATCTGAATGTTTTTTATTCTTTTACACTTTTAGATTTGTGTATCGATTTTCTGCCGTTAAAGCAGAGCTCAGAGAAAACAAACCATGCAAACTGTCTGTGATCCAACAGGAAGAGTCACTGTTTTGATATCAGAGTGGCCGACATCGCTTCAATTTATATAAACAGTGTTAAAAAATTCAACCACGTGTGTCGGGTCTCAGTTGGTCGTACAGACGTCAAACAGTAAGTAAATGATGTTTGTTTGTTTTTTTAAACACAAGCACGTTTTTCTTTTTACTGATGAATCGTTAAGGTTTGTGTTTCTGCTCGTCTCTCAACATAAGGTGATCTAACAAGCTGTGACACACGCGTGCTGATCTGACGTGTAACACGGGCAAAAGGCTCGATCAGGATCTGCTGCACTTTCCAGTATTTGGCCCAAACCATCGTCCAGCAAACTCCTCGACTACAGGAGTGGCGTTTGTCATTAACAAATGAGTATTTGTCCGTTTGCAAAGTTACTAAACCACAAAAGCTCAGACAGCAGACGGTCTGACGTCTTCAGAAAAGACTGACAAATGAAATCTGTGTTTTTTTCCATGTTCATTCAGAAGTTTGGAATTTTAAGGAAACAATAAAAATAAATGACAGTTTTGGACTGTAGTCGGGTTTTCACATGATGTACATGTTATTTATTCTCTGTGCTTGTTTGCTGCATTAGTCCTGTTTTTGTTGGAGCATCAAACATCTGCAGATGAGACTCTTTTTTTGTTTCCTTTGCAGAGTTAAAACCATTTTGTCTGTGCTGAGCTGATGGAGACATGATGGAGGACTGCTCTGAGATCAGCTACTAAAATACTTATTATTTTTCTGTCAGTTTAATCTAATAAATGGATCATTTACGCAGGTCTGGAGGGACAAACACAGGTCATGAGCTTCCTGGATCTCTGAATATGAGGCCGCTCAGGTGTCAGTCAGGTGGAGGTGTAAATTCAAAGAGGAGAAGATCAGGTTTGACTTTAACTGAAATGTGGTTTGTTAGTTTGATGTTTGGTTGTCTCTTGCCTCCACCCCGACCTCCTCTGTGCATCTCTTTACCTGCTGTTGCTTCAGACACTTTGGACCAAACAAATCAAACGAGGAGACAAATACGTCCAAGAAAAAAAACATAAATGTGCTGCAAGAGCTCCTCATTTCCAAGTTTCAGCTTATTTTTAAAAAAACATGAACCGCGTATTTAAAATGAAAAAATGAATCAAAGTGCAGAGTTTCAGTCCTGACAGCACTTGGATATATTCCTGCACAAACATCTTACTTTATTTAAACCAACGAAAAAGTCGATCGTCCTTATCGGACCATTTTATTATTTTTCATGGAAACGTCTGTGACGGTGCGCCCTCTGCTGGCTGCGCGTGTCCCTGCAGACTATAATGGTGTGTTTTCACAGCGATATCAGGGATGAGGCTGCTCTCTGCTAACAAGCCCCGCTCCGCCGCCCCCTCCCTCCCTTTGTGCCGACGGCTAAATCAGCACTGTTGCATCCTTCAAAACAGCACAGCGGGAGGAGAGCGGCCAAAACGGGGTGTGCAGGAACTCTTTAATTTGTTATGGGGCTGACGGGGAGCGATATCAATGATTCAACTATCTTATCTGGCCCTGTGATACGCATCGTGTAAATACATTCTCACTCTCTCCTCCTCTCTCCTTCACCCTCTCAGTCTCTTCAGCACTTTGCTGTTATCATGGCGATCGATGTCGAGGTGATTATTATTCCTGCAGCACAGCCCACACGTAAACACATGCTGACCTCACTCATCAAGTGCTGCAGAAACACACACACACACACAGTGAGAGGTTGGGAGGTGGGCTGCTGATAACCTGCAGTTACAAGGTTAATGTGTGGTAGTACACATGCTCCGTGTCACACAGGAACATTAGTGCTCAGCCGCCTCGCACTTCATCATCTGGCGAGCAGAAGAACGCGCTCGACTCGATTCACGGGCGTCCGCAGAGAGCCGACAGACACACCTGGATGCAAATACGAGCACAGACCGCTCAGCTTTGTGTGTTCGTCTTTGTTAGAGACACAAAGCTGACAGCTACGACAACAAGCTGCAGCCACAGCTCATAATAATCCCTCCATCCTTGATCTGAAACAAGCTGTGTTAGCTCCGCCCCTTTCAGACAGCCTTCTTCTGATTGGCTGCCTGAACTACATGTGGGTGTGTCGTCTCCACTGAAGATGGACTACTAAAAGCTGCAAGCCACTTTACAACCCGCTCCTGAGCGTGCTGATTTAATCAGCATGAACAGCTCCAGGTGCTCACAGGTAACGGTGACTGTAGAGAGCTCCTCACTGTGGGTCAGGACTCCAGTTTTTCCTTTAATTCGTCCACAGACTGGAGACAGCAGAGCAACTAATCTCACTAATCGTGAATGAATTTGATTCGTGGAGCAGTTCTGGCTTTGGGTGGACAACGTAACATCTGATTCCCCTGAAGCCTCGTTTCATTGCCAGGCCTTTATTGACTTATGCATTAGAAGAGTCCATATGCTAATTAACTGCAGCCGAGTGCCGTGTTTCCACTCCGCTGCCTGTAGTGTCGCAGGTTTCTAACTCACATCAGCAAAGCCTCTGATGTAACTGTGAAAAAATATTATTTCATAACGTTGGAATCTGATAAAGACCCGCAGGCCACGACCGATGAGTGTTTAAACAGCAGTTAAAGGTTCGAAATATTACGGTTCTTTTTAGATAAAGGCACATTTATTTTTATGTACAATTACCTAAAAGTGATCAAAAATATTACAAAATACTCTTTTAATTGTTCATCATACATCACTTTTGTCCTGGTGGCAGATTCTTACCTGATTCATATGTAGTTTAATATTATATTTCAGTATATTTGTAATTAAACGCAGTCATTGTCTTTGTCTTGGAAATACTTTCTTTGAAGATAAAACACAATTTCAATTTGAAAGAAAAGACAATGTGTAATAAAAAAAGTGAGGTCAGAGGTCAAATGTGACATATATTTAATCTGTATGTTACTTTCTATATGCTATGCTAACGCTAAGCTAGCCAAGAGCTGAGCGTGTGCAGACTGCAGCCAGAGCCTGAACATCAACAGGTGACAGAATCACCATGACGACCGCTTTGAAGTGTCTGTGCTGGTTTCATCTTTGACTAACAGCCCCAACACCGATCACAACAGAGCAGAAATATCTCCAACATGCACAAACATTCGACCTCAGCATGAATGAAGAGATGGCGGTGACTCTGACGCCAATGAGAACCCACCGAGAATCAGGAAGTGACATCGATATTGGACTCCCATCAGCACCGCTACAGAGTTCGATCAGAATTTATTCAAAACTTTTTCAGCAGTCGAGTTTTCAGACAGAAAACGGGATAAATGGTTTGCGACTGATACGATATCCAGACGGATACTCCGGACACTCGGCTAACCTGATGTATGACAGTTTTTAGCCTTGCTAGCATAATTAGCTCCCTACTCAAAATGATGACAAGTACATTAAAGCATATGATGGTTTGAGCAGAGCAAAAGCCTGCACTGCAAACAAGTCGGTTTAAAATGAAAGAAGAATCAAAATGCATACACAGAAAATAACTATTTTTACCGCCCGGCGAGCGAGCTGGCTCGGTGGAGGTTTGTGTTCGCGGAGGGCCTTTTAACTCGATATCCAATAACGACTAACGACTCAGTCATTAATCGCATTTACGACGCTGCTCGTTTCCAACGGTTACACGAACTTTTCATCTGCTCACAGCATGAGGAGATGATGTGAACCTGCTCTGAAGCTGTAACATGACGACTTTAGCACACACGTGTTTCCTGATGCTGAGGCAGTCGTGACTCCCTCAGCATGATGAGTAACATTAAACGCACAGCTCTGTGTAGTGCATTCAGATGTCTGCATGTAATGACATGCAAACACCCAGTAAAACCAGTAAGCCCAGAGTTTAACGTACACGACTCATTTCTGTCAGATTTGCACAGACGGCAGCTCCTTTTAATCAGGTGCAAAGAAAAAAGCAGAGCATTAATGCTGACGGGCAAATGAGAGTAAAAAACCCGTCAGTGACACCTCAGCTCAGCGGCTGCTGTGGGACTTATTCCATCAGATTCAGCGATCAACGCCGTGAAAAAGTGAAGTCTGCACGACACCTAAATAAAGCACCTAAAGCGTCTCTCGGGCGGCGGCGCTCACCTCATGGTGCGGAGATCCCAGCCTCGTATGGCCGTGTCGTTGGCTGTGGCGAGCTGGCTGCAGTTGTGGTGGGGGCTCCACTTGCCGGAGGTGAACTTCAGCTGACCTTTACCCTCGAGGGTGGCGGTGCTGGAGACCTGCGGAGGGACGGGGGCGCCTTCGTTAGCGGGTACGAGAATTCATCCGTACGTGTGTGACAGGTCGAGCCGGAGCAGTTCATTAAATCAGCATAATGAGGCTTTATTAGGAGTCATTTTCTCTGCAGGCCGCTCTCAAAACTACAATCGCTCGCTAACAACTGTAGTAATATTTGGGGTATTAGTGGCACGCCAGCTGCCTGCATCACGCCGGCGTGTACGCTCCTGCAAACACACCTCAACTCGTGCTGTAGGCGTGACACTGATTCACTATTCGTTTAAAGACTCTAATAATAATCATTTCACAGTATCACAGACACGATCACACACAAGAGGGACTGTCAAAATAAAACAGGAAGTGACTAACACAGAGATGAGACTAAGACATATGACCAGTGTTGGTCAAGTTACTTGAAAAAAGTAATCAGTAACTAATTACTGATTACTTCCCCAAAAAAGTAATCCTGTTACTTTACTGATTACTTATTTTTAAAAGTAATTAGTTACTTAGTTACTTTTTAAAAACACGATTGGTGATAGGTGATAAAATGATAGATCTTTCAGCCCAATTCTACTTTTTCTACATAATCATCATACAAAATGTAATCAAATGGAAAAGTCTCTTTTTAAAACTTGTTTTATTAGTTTTAATCTTTTAACTTTATGCATCAAGCAAACATTTAATTATCTGCAACATTCTCTGACTGGAAGAAATTAGTTTAACATTTAAACCTATTTTCTGCACATTCCAGCACATAAAATAAAATATTTTGTGTGTTTACACTCAGTCTTTAAAATAGATGCAAGTAAAACACAGCAGAAAATAAATAAAGTCAAAGACTAGCGGTCCTGTTGCTCTATTTTCACCTGTAAAGCAGGAGTGGGGCAGGCGGAGGGTTACCCTGGTGCAGGTGTGCAGCGGTCAGTGGAAGAATCCGCGAGTTTCTCTGTGAGTTTCCCATTACGTCGTAGCTACTCGGTGCTTGCTCGGAAGTTTAGGGTTTTTTCGCTGTAAAAAGAAGTTTTCTTCCCACGCACAACGGACACTAATGTTTTTGTCACTTTTTATGGAATCAAACTCAAAGTAAGGTCAGTACTTCCACGCTTTAAACGCTGCACGCTCATACTCTCTCTGCACTCGATATATGATCCATTGTTGATCTGCACACAGCTGTTGTCACAAACGTCGCACTCGCTTACGTCACTGTCATGAGACATTCTCGCAAAAAATCACGGTTTTAGTAACGCAGTAACGCAGCGTTCCTACGGGAAAGTAACGGTAATCTAATTACCGTTTTTGCAATAGTAATCCCTTACTTTACTCGTTACTTGAAAAAAGTAATCGGATTACAGCGTTACAAGTAACGCGTTACTGCCCATCTCTGCATATGACCTTGACAAAACAACAGTGGAGACAAACACAAACGGCTGACTGTACACAGAAGACACAGAGACGAGTTTGGACACGAAGCAGAACCAACATCAAACAGGAAAACTAGAAAATAAAAGTGATAAAACTCCAGAAGTCCACAGGCGTCAATCTGGGCTTTGATATGTTGCTTTGTGATTCGAGCTTACGTTATTGCCCCCAGAACAACAAACACACTGAAAGAATCAGAAGAATCCCCTCCTGTTTCCCATCCCCTGATTCCTGGCGTATGTATTTATAGTGTGTGTTACCTCGTCCTCGTTGCTGGTTTGTCTGTGTTATTTGGTGTTTTCGTGTCTGTGAATCTCCTGCCATCATCCTGTGAACTCTCCCTGCAAGTTGCTTTCTCTCGTGTTCAGGTTTGGTGTTTAGGTTTTAGTTTTCCCAGTGTAGTTTATGTCTAAGTTCGGTTTCTCGCCACACTCTCCTTTTGTTTGTTATCACTCGAGTTTTGTGTCAATAAGCTTCACTGCATATCCGCATGTTGGGTCCTTTGTTTGCCCCGGCAACCCGTGACACAAAGCTTCTTTCCAAAAACAGCTGGATGTCGACCTCGTCTTTCAAATAACAAACACGCGTCTTTTCCAAAACTCTCTCCAGCTCCAGGAATTAGCATTTAAAAGCTGTTTGCTATAAATCGTCAGACATTGAAAAGCCTGATTCTTTCTCCCATCGTTGTTTCGCCTCCTCTGCATCGTCCTTGGTCAAAGTGATGCTACGATACGGTTTATGACTAATCTTTTGGTCCTAACAGAGTCACGTACATCAGTGATGTTCTGCCGCGTCCAGATCCTTAAACCTCTTTCAGAAATATAAAAGTCTGAGCTCCTTCCACCATCCTGCATATGGAGTAAGGTTGGACAAACTTATCGACCGTTGACGACAGACTGAGCCGTTCACCGAATGTTTTTGCAAGAGGGACTTTGTCCGTCAGTAAGTTAGCTTCAACCAACATTATTAGAAACAATAATAGGTCTGTTTTAAAGCACGCTCTTGCAGCTGCGAACACATGCACCCTCCTCAGAGTGCGCTGGCTGAAAAGCTTTTCCACAGCTTGCTGAGCTGCATTCAGCTGCAGGATGGCTCCGCCCATCAAAAAGTCACCTGTGTGAATATATCGCCCAACCTTAATATGGAACAGGTACCAAGTCCACAGCTGTCTTATAGCGCTGGTGCAGAGCCAGGGTGATTTGAGCAGATCTGTCCAGATGTTTAAAGAAGATGAATCTATTGTCTGGATATCTCAAGTATTTTTCTTAACCCTTTAAGACCGACCATAGAACCAAGTCCGCCAGAGCTTATATTATATGTTTACATGCTGTGGAGCCATTTTTGGGAGCATTTCAAGTTGCTATACATCAATACAACCATCACAGCCCAAATTTTAATAATATGTCTGCATTAAGTGCATAGTAATTACAGTGGGGCAAAAAAGTATTTAGTCAGCCACCGATTGTGCAAGTTCCCCCACTTAAAATGATGACAGAGGTCAGTAATTTGCACCAGAGGTACACTTCAACTGTGAGAGACAGAATGTGAAAAAAAAATCCATGAATTCACATGGTAGGATTTGTAAAGAATTTATTCGTAAATCAGGGTGGAAAATAAGTATTTAGTCACCTCAAACAAGGAAAATCCCTGGCTCTCACAGACCTGTAACGTCTTCTGTAAGAAGCTTTTCTGTCCCCCACTCGTTACCTGTATGAATGGCACCTGTTTGACCTCATCATCTGTATAAAAGACACCTGTCCACAGCCTCAACCAGTCAGACTCCAAACTCCGCCATGGCCAAGACCAAAGAGCTTTCGAAGGACACCAGGAAAAGAATTGTAGACCTGCACCAGACTGGGAAGAGTGAATCTACAATAGGCAAGCAGCTTGGTGTGAAAAATCAACTGTGGGAGCAATCATCAGAAAATGGAAGACATACAAGACCACTGATAATCTCCCTCGATCTGGGGCTCCACGCAAGATCTCATCCCGTGGGGTCAAAATGATCATGAGAACGGTGAGCAAAGATCCCAGAACCACACGGGGGGACCTGGTGAATGACCTGCAGAGAGCTGGGACCAAAGTAACAAAGGTCACCATCAGTAACACACTACAACGGCAGGGAATCAAATCCCGCAGTGCCAGACGTGTTCCGCTGCTGAAGCCAGTGCATGTCCAGGCCCGTCTGAAGTTTGCCAGAGAGCACATGGATGATACAGCAGAGGATTGGGAGAATGTCATGTGGTCAGATGAAACCAAAGTAGAACTTTTTGGTATAAACTCAACTCGTCGTGTTTGGAGGAAGAAGAATACTGAGTTGCATCCCAAGAACACCATACCTACTGTGAAGCATGGGGGTGGAAACATCATGCTATGGGGCTGTTTTTCTGCCAAGGGGACAGGACGACTGATCCGTGTTAAGGACAGAATGAATGGGGCCAAGTATCGTGAGATTTTGAGCCAAAACCTCCTTCCATCAGTGAGAACTTTGAAGATGAAACGAGGCTGGGTCTTCCAACATGACAATGATCCAAAACACACCGCCCGGGCAACAAAGGAGTGGCTCCGTAAGAAGCATTTGAAAGTCCTGGAGTGGCCTAGCCAGTCTCCAGACCTCAACCCCATAGAAAATCTGTGGCGGGAGTTGAAAGTCCGTGTTGCTCGGCGACAGCCCCAAAACATCACTGCTCTTGAGAAGATCTGCATGGAGGAATGGGCCAAAATACCAGCTACTGTGTGTGCAAACCTGGTAAAGACCTATAGTAACGTTTGACCTCTGTTATTGCCAACAAAGGTTATGTTACAAAGTATTGAGTTGTATTTTTGTTATTGACCAAATACTTATTTTCCACCCTGATTTACGAATAAATTCTTTACAAATCCTACCATGTGAATTCATGGATTTATTTTTCACATTCTGTCTCTCACAGTTGAAGTGTACCTCTGGTGCAAATTACTGACCTCTGTCATCATTTTAAGTGGGGGAACTTGCACAATCGGTGGCTGACTAAATACTTTTTTGCCCCACTGTACATAAATTGCAAAAAAGTGCAATAAACTACAAACAAATTGAAAATTGTTTTTGTTTTTTAACATATATTTCTAGTTAGAGAAATTTAAGAGGCTTATCCCTCAAAACTGTAAATACAAAAAAGTTGCACAAAATAGTTTCCCACCACAGGAAATTTATTTTGAGTGTCTTCATAGTTTCATTTTTGAAATACACCAAATTTTATATACTGCAGGAAAAACAAAAATAAATATTATAATGCAAATTTGCAAAAAGCAGCATATGCATCAAAATAAACTATTTCCAGCAGTGCAATATGAGTCCTAAGCATCCCAGAAACCACACAGAAAGTCATAAAGTCAAACATAACTTTTAAAAACACCAGTATAGGCTCATGAGGCCCTGATGGTAAAAAAACTACATTTCCACGAAAATGACGTCACTTCCGGTTTCGGGCAGGTCATGGCGGACATGCGATAGTTCGCGCTGATGGACGTAGGAAGTGTTACAAACAGCTGATCGGATCAGCAAAGCGTGTTTCTGGAATATTATGTTTTTGTTGCTGCAAGTGCTTTTTATGCAGTTTTTGCAAAGTTATATGTGGAAGGAAACTGTGACCGAGGACAAGCTGATGGCATAAGATGTAAGTACAACTCCTCCGGTTTATTGTGCTAGCTTAAGTGGTTGCAGAGCTACCGGGATTTAAAAATAGTTACGCAAAACAGAGCGTTGATTTGAATCTGAACGTCCAGAAACCGTCGCCGGCACGTCAAGAGCACGCTAAAGCTTGGGCAAAGCTGCGGCGATCAGCAGAGTAACGCTGATTAGCTCGGACGCTGCTCTCGATAGCGCGGCTCACCCATCAGTGTAATATTTAAGACTGATAGCTGCTGAAAGCCAAATCAAAGGGCTTTAAAGACTGCAATTGATTGCAGTGTCTTTGGTTTTTAACATAAACACATTAAAGTGACAAAATGTCAGCGGAGCCCAGACGGAGAGGAGCTCAGCTGAAAGGCGGCAGGTTAAACTGCAGCCGGCGACGTATATTTATCAAACCTGCTGCACATACTTCACACGGCAACAATGAAGGTGAAATGAATCAAAGTCAAAATACTTCAAGGACTCTGAATTATAAAGCGTATCACTTCATCGGCTACTTTAAAAATGGAATCCAATTAATTCAGCGGGCCGCTTTGGAAATGATTATCTTTCCTTTAAACTGCGATGCATCCAACAATTCAAACAGCAGCTCTGCACCGCTTCATTTTTCTCTGCTCTATCTGCAGGTTTCATCCTCACCCCCTCCACCACCCCTGCCTGTTGGAGCAAGGATCATCGATCGGCCCGTCACCGCACAGCGCCGCGGTACACTCTCATTATTTCAGCTAGAGAGGACAGACAGAGGGAGGCAGAGCGAGGGAGGCCGGCTGAGCGGGGAGGTTTGAAGGAAGGAGACCAAAGTAGGCAGAAGGGGAGAAGAAAGGGAGGAAATCTAAAGACAGGAGCTGAGGAGGAGGAGGAGGGGAGGAAGAGAACAAAGAGGAGACGAGCGAGGAGACGAGCGAGGCCTTGAAAAATATTTCCACGACTATTTCATGAACGTCCACTCGTAAACCTCGGCTTCTCAGTCTATGAAAAATATCATTTACACGTCATTTGTAACGTGTCCACGCCGCAGCCGCGTCCACGCCGCAGCCGCGTCCACGCCGCAGCCGCGTCCACGCCGCATCCACGCCGCAGCCGTGTCCACGCCAAATCCTCAGCCTCAAAAAGGAAAAGCTGGACACCGCCATCGTGACATCACTCGCCTTATGTCAGAGGCACCGGAAACAGACTGCAGATAAAACAGACACGCCTACAGTGACGTCATGCTGTAGGTGCTCAACGTTAGCATTTTGACCGACAACACTGATCATCGCCTCACCTGTCAGTGGGCGGGACCTGTCGCAGAGCAGGTGAACATTTTGTCCTCAGAGTTTATGTCTGAAGCAACGTGAGGTGTCGTGAGGATTTGGCTGTGTGGGGCTCAGCATCCATCAAAGACGGCGGCGAGTCACGGCGGCGGGGCGCCTAGGCTGGCGCGTGTGCAGATGAGCTGAAAAGGTTCGTGCTGATTCTGATGGAAAGGTGTCAGGACACACTTACCTGGAGAACACCTGTCACCAGGATGCACTATTGGAAGAAGGCGAGCTGACGGGGGCAGTGTGATGCTTTGGTTGATGTTCTCCTGGGAAACTCTGGGTCCTTCAGTCCACGTGGACGTTTGACATGTAGCAAATACCGAAGCGTACCTGCAGACCACGCCCTCACACGGACACGGTGCTCCCTGATGACACTCTGCCATAAAGCAGACATGTTTCAGGTGTTGACTTGGTCTCCAGTGGAGCATCTGTGGGATGTGCTGATAAAGTGATGGGTGTATATCCAGCTGTGTCACACAGACACCTGCTAATCAATAACATCCACATAAAATCACTCAAACTGGAGCACAGCGTCTGGGAGGGTCTGTTAGTACAGTGACCTCACAGCAGCCATATTACTGGTCAGATGATGTCATCACAAACGCTCCGAAAGGCTCCAGCAGCACAAACACAGCGCTGAGTTTTTTTAGCGCTTGGCTTTCACAACAACGCAGCGTCGGAGGACGTGTTGCCAGCGCTCTTTAAACAAGCATAAAATAAAGTCTCCTTCTTCCTGCGAAACGATTCCTCTCCCAAATGTGCAGACAGACTCTGAGCTCTTCAAAGAGCAGACGCGCTCCCCAACTCGAGGCTCTGGAAACCCGTCCAGCAGCAGCAGCACAGCCGGGGCGCCGTGCATCCCAGGTTCCCAGCTTTATTAGCACACTAACCAAATTAGGGGCCCTAACAAGGCAGCACACACAACACTGGGGGACGCATTCATTTAGGACGCAAGCGGCACTAATGCAGAGCTATCTGTCAAAGCGGCGCGCAGCCGTGCCTCCTCTGCACGCCGAGAGAGCGTTAGTGTGCGTTTGTGGAGCAGATGTGCAGGACAAGGTGTGTGTGTGTCAGCCAAGATGTTTTCACTCAGTCCCACCAGCCGGGCTCATGATGAGCCACACACACACACACACACACACACACACACACACACACACACAGTAATCTAGCACAGGCCCTGGAGACAGACATGAACGCTGCAGCTGGACATGCTGGAGATGAACACGCCACCATGTGACAGAGGAAGGAGGAATCCCTCTCTCCTCATCGGGCTCCTTTCCCGATCGCTGGTTCCATATTTGATTATTGTGTTTCTACTTCAGTTCCAGGTGACTTTAGGTGGATTAGTTCCCTTTAGTGTTCCCTTTAGTGTTCCTTTAGTGTTCCCTTAGTGTTCCCTTAGTGTTCCCTTTAGTGTTCTCTTAGTGTTCCCTTTAGTGTTCCCTTTGTGTTCCCTTAGTGTTCCCTTTAGTGTTCTCTTAGTGTTCCCTTTAGTGTTCCCTTTAGTGTTCCCTTAGTGTTCCCTTTAGTGTTCCTTTAGTGTTCCCTTTGTGTTCCCTTAGTGTTCCCTTTAGTGTTCTCTTAGTGTTCCCTTTAGTGTTCCCTTTAGTGTTCTCTTAGTGTTCCCTTTAGTGTTCCCTTTAGTGTTCCCTTTAGTGTTCCCTTTGTGTTCCCTTAGTGTTCCCTTTAGTGTTCTCTTAGTGTTCCCTTTAGTGTTCCCTTTAGTGTTCCCTTAGTGTTCCCTTTAGTGTTCCCTTTAGTGTTCCCTTTGTGTTCCCTTAGTGTTCCCTTTAGTGTTCTCTTAGTGTTCCCTTTAGTGTTCCCTTTAGTGTTCCCTTAGTGTTCCCTTTAGTGTTCCCTTAGTGTTCCCTTTAGTGTTCCCTTTTGTGTTCCCTTAGTGTTCCCTTTAGTGTTCTCTTTAGTGTTCCCTTTAGTGTTCCCTTTAGTGTTCCCTTTAGTGTTCCCTTTTGTGTTCCCTTTTGTGTTACCTTTTGTGTTACCTTTTGTGTTCCCTTTAGTGTTCTCTTAGTGTTCCCTTTAGTGTTCTCTTAGTGTTCCCTTAGTGTTCCCTTTAGTGTTCCCTTTTGTGTTACCTTTAGTGTTCCCTTAGTGTTCCCTTTAGTGTTCTCTTTAGTGTTCCCTTTAGTGTTCCCTTTAGTGTTCCCTTTTGTGTTCCCTTTAGTGTTCCCTTTAGTGTTCCCTTTTGTGTTCCCTTTTGTGTTACCTTTTGTGTTCCCTTTAGTGTTCTCTTAGTGTTCCCTTTAGTGTTCCCTTAGTGTTCCCTTTAGTGTTCCCTTTTGTGTTCCCTTTTGTGTTACCTTTAGTGTTCTCTTAGTGTTCCCTTTAGTGTTCTCTTAGTGTTCCCTTTAGTGTTCCCTTTAGTGTTCCCTTTAGTGTTCTCTTAGTGTTCCCTTTAGTGTTCCCTTAGTGTTCCCTTTAGTGTTCTCTTAGTGTTCCCTTTAGTGTTCCCTTAGTGTTCCCTTTAGTGTTCCCTTTAGTGTTCCCTTAGTGTTCCCTTTAGTGTTCCCTTAGTGTTCCCTTTAGTGTTCCCTTTAGTGTTCCCTTTAGTGTTCCCTTAGGTGTTACCTTTAGTGTTCCCTTAGTGTTCCCTTTAGTGTTCCCTTTAGTGTTCCCTTTAGTGTTCTCTCAGTGTTCCCTTTAGTGTTCCCTTAGTGTTCCCTTTAGTGTTCCCTTAGTGTTCCCTTTAGTGTTCCCTTAGTGTTCCCTTTAGTGTTCCCTTAGGTGTTACCTTTAGTGTTCCCTTAGTGTTCCCTTTAGTGTTCCCTTAGTGTTCCCTTTAGTGTTCCCTTCCTCCTCTGTTTAGTTGTGTCGGGTTGTAAATGTATGTGTAGTTAACTTCCTGTTTTATTTTGATAGTCTTTGGTCTCTTGTGCTTTGAGATTGCTTCCTTGTTCCTGCTCTGTATCCTCCCGTCTGCCTCTCATCATCATCATCATCTTATGGACACCTCAGTTGTCTCCTTGCCCTCCCTCGTGTCCTCCCTCTAGGTCGTGGTGTTCCGTGTTTTCCGACTGTTGAAACTTCCTGTCTGTGAAACACAAAGATGCAAACTCTACGCTGAACGTGTGGAATCTGTGCCGCCCTTCATTTTTGATGTACAGGGAGCATCTTCCACTTATAGAGCATTAAACATTGACTTGACCTGGTCTTGACCTCCAGACCTGGGAAACTGAGGTAGCCTGCAGATACGAACTTCCCCCCGGGACAGCATCCTGCAGGAGTCTGCACAGACACGTCGTGTCCTCCTGCGACGTGTCTGTGGAGGCCATCGGTAATCGGTGAGGATGATTTGAAGCATTTCTAACCTGATGGTAAATGGACCGGTTCTTATATAGCGCTTTTCTACTCTGTCTGAGCACCAAACTTTATACAACTAATTCATTCACCCAATCATTCACACAAGCACTTCTAAGCTTAAGTGCTGAGTATCTAACATTCATACACATTCACTCTCCGATGGATGCATCAGAGAGCAACATGGGGTTAGTATCTTGCCCAACGATATTTGGCATGCAGACTGGAGCAGCCTGGGATCGATTGTGGCTGATCTGCTCTGCCACCTGAGCTACAGCCACCACACACACACACACACACACTCACACACACACACACACACACACACACACACACGATAATGACGTGAAACGTCCCGTCAAATCAAACACACTCACCTGCCACTTTATTAGGTACACCTGCTCAGCTTCTCGTCAACTCAAACATCTAATCAGCCAATCATAGGACAGAAACTCATGCTGAAGATGACCTGTTGCTCCTCTGCCCGGAGACCTGTCCCTGCGTCTGATTGGTCAGGTGTTGCTGGTGAACGCAGCTCAACTGATAAACCCTGGAACGACTTCTCCAACAGTGCAGCTCGTGAATGACCACACACACACACACACACACACACACACACACACACACACACACACACGCACACACGCACACACACACACACGCACACACACACACAGGTGTGTGTGACCTGGCTGGCCTTTATGTGAATTACTAAACGAGTGCATGAATCACTAATGACTCATCTAGAATCATCGCTCTGGATGGAACAACACACTCATGAAAGCCGGGGCCGACCCACGCCGCCGCTCTATTACTTCTTCCGCGCGCCCGACGCACGCCATTATTTCCAGGCTTTAAACACATAATGGGCCTTTTGAGGGCAAAGCTGGCAGGTTGGAAGACTGAGAGCTTACAGTGAAGAGCCTCTTCACCCTGCAGGAAGGACGGGACTGCCGACGAATTGATCGAAAGCGTCCACGCACGATTCAGCCACTCACTCGACGCTTTATTTTTACTGCAGTGAAAGTCTCGAGCGTGAGGCGTCTGCAGCGTAACAGGGATCCTGGTCTGAAGTGGGTTCTCCCAGTTTGCACTGGTAGAACCAGAAGAGTCCAGGACTTCAAAGAGCTCTTAACTCCGCCCCTCGTGCTTCACCACATCCGTGAATCTTCCTTCATCATGTTTTCTCCAACACAGCCCGTCTGACTGTGAGCATCGGCAGCTCGTCCACCTCTGCAGGCTCTCCTCACTGTAAACGCTTCTCTGATGAGTTCATGGACTTCAGGTCAAAGTTTTAAATGTCAGAATGACGGATTATCTGAGGCATGGAAGAAATATCTGAGTAAACTGTACATGAGACCTGTGCAGTCCTCTAACCTCTAACCTGCACGAGCTAACGGTCACTGCAGTGCATCACAGAAACAGACGCCATCACAGGGCAGGAAGAAGACGCCGAAAATGGATCCAGGAGGAGGTCTGAGACGATCCACCCAGAGCACGCGGCCGGTCACTAATCTGCTGCTGCCTGGTTTGGATTACCGGCTGTGGAAAAGTCCTGATCCCCAGTGTCACGTCCACGCTGAGTGGATTCTCTTATGAAGGTTTCAGAGCTGCAGGACGTTGCACCGCGACCGCGGTGGGTAAATGAATAAACGAGGGGATAAAGTTTATGCAACAATTCTGATTTCATCGTTTGTTAACACAAAACAACGACTGACTAAAGCGTCGTTAACGAGAGTCGGTCTTAGTGAAGCGGCAGAGCGGCGTCCGCGCGCGTTTCGAGAGCGAGACGCCGGGCTTCACGCGTGGTGTGTAATGTTCCTCACACATACATCAGGTTGTGTACTGCAGCGCCTGTAAGTGAAACTTAATGTATAACTGCAGCAGCTCCACTTCAGTGAACTGTGAAAGGAGATGGAACGATTTCCCTCGTACGTATTAAACAAGACTATTACTGTCACAGCAGGAGCAGCTTGACCAGAATAATATTAAAGCTGTGTGTGTGTGTGTGTGTGTGTGTGTGTGTGTGTGTGTGTGTGTGTGTGAGCGGCAGGATGAATAGTGGACGCTGTGCTGTTGTCGCACACAGGGAGGATGTGTGCGTCTGATAACACCAGGACGATATGGCAGTTATCAAATAATGAGTTAGCTATTGTGCGATACGGCGTGCGTGCCTCTGGTTTACAGTTTCCTCACCGCGGCCTGTGTGGAGCTCTCCTGCAGGTCCCAGAGCAGCGCATGGTTATCAGCCAATGAAATCACGCGCTTGCCGTCCCCCATGGGCTCCCACAGCACGCTGTACATACACAAAAGACACACAAACACAGAAGCACAGGGCCACGGTCAAATCGAGCGCAAACATGCTGCAGGGGGCGGGGTCTGTGACATCTGCAGCGATGGTCACACAGCTGTGCTCTGCTTGTTTAAAGAAGATGAATGTGTTTCAAGATCATTTGTAGTAAAAAAAATTAATAAGAAATCAGTTAAAATAATTCTGCATGAGTTAAGCATTGACCTCGAAACCTGCAGTCCCTCTAGTGTCCAGCAGGGGCAGCAGGGAGTCAGTCCTCACAGACTCTCATGTTAAAACTTTAGAGCAGAAACAAACATGTTTACAGCCTGATGCACAAACTCTTTGGATCTGTAGATCATTTCCTCTTTCACAACAGCTGTTTAAGGCTTAAATCTTGCATTATTAGGGGCGTGGCCTCTTTGACCGACAGCTGCATGGCGACACAGGCGGCTGTCGGTTGCCATTGGATGTTGGTTGGTCTTTTGTTTTATGCTGCCCTCCTTTTTACTCACAGTTAGTCATTTGTGTTTGAGTTCTTTCTCCTTTTCCCCGACCGCCTGACTCACCTTTATTGTTCCCACCTGTGTCTCGATTGCTAACTGACCCTCTGTGCACAACCAGAGTCTGTTTACTTCCTGTGCCCATCACGTGTTTCTCTTCTTCTTATCTTTGTCACCATCTGAGCATTCGGATCAATAACGCGGCTGCTGTGAGTTTACCTGCACCATCCATGAAGTGTCAGCTCATATTAGCACCTATCTCTGGCGATGAAACCTCAAACATGCTATTGTTGGTGTGATGACATCACAGTGGTTGCTTGTTGCTTCCAGCAAACAAAACCAACTTCAGGTTCTTTGAATCTGCGTTTAATGGTGTCAGGAGTTTAGAGGAGCAGAGCAGAACCATCAGCGGTGATTTTCTGTGTAGCAGAGCTGCGACACGCCTCACTCCTCCGTGCCATGGAGCCCTGTTGTTGTCTAAACTATTGAAAACCCATCAGTGAGTCATTCTGTTGCACTGGGCTGCACGCTCCTTTGTTAACATAAGCTCGCTGTAGTTTATTTTGAGCCAAATCCACACACGCTGCTGCCACCAATACTCACCGGAGCGCCAAACTGGTATTGACCCACCCATTTACAGAAAAACCAAACACACCGAACAGAAACAAAAGAAAAATAATACCTTTAAAAAATGCCAAATCCTTTAATCCGCCTGTCGGGTACAAACAACCGGAGCCGGATGCTGCAGGCTCATTTTTAAATAAAGCGAGGCTGTAGTCACGCTTTAACACAATTTAGGGTGAACTCATAAACCAGCTGTTCCCAGCAGGTGGCGCTATGACGACTGCGGTATTCCTGCCTCTCCGGACGCTCAGGTGCTCATGGAACATGAACGCCTCCAGCACAGCTTAGTCAGGTAAAACCTTTGGTGCACTCAGCTTCAGCATGATAAGGTATCACGTGCTCTCCTACAGCAGCTTTGCATGATCCACAGGTCATAATAATCCTTCTGTATCTCACACTGAGCCTCAGCACAGCCTCTCTGAAACAAGCAGCCTTAGCTCCTTCCTGAAAGACAACTCTCTCCTGATTGGCTGTGCCGGCATGCCAGCCGTACCCTCGCGGTGACATCACGCAGTGTGTGTTTGATTACTCATCTCATTATTAGAAAACGTGGCCATGTTTAAACTCGTACAGGTGAAACTCCTCCCACGATTTAAGTGTGGACGCTCTCATCATGCCACGCCCCTCTGGCCCCTCTGAAGCACGGCTGCTACTCTGACATCACACAGCACACAAGTTTGTGTTTGCGCGTCCATAAAGCCTCCTGAGTGCTCACGGTGCTTTGAACGAGAAGGCACGCGCTGAACTTCAGATCCATCTCCTCTGAACGTCCCTCAGGTGTCTCAGGGCGTTACCGTGGATCCCCACGCCGACACGTGCGGGGACCATCGGCAGCAGCAGTGCCGAGACCGGTCCAGAGGTGCACGAGGAGGTGATCTTGAGATCAAATCGGCATCAGGACTTTCTGATCACACTCATAAAAAGGAGAAAAAAGCCCATTAGTGCACTTTAAACGCTGCTCTGTGCTCTTAGTCACATTAGCAGCTTTCTGCACAACAGCACACGAGCTCAGCCCGGTGAGCACAGAGGACCCAGTTCTGTCAGTCGACTCTGCAGTACAGTAGAGCGTTTACTGCACGTTTTGATTCCTCCTGCGCACGCCCGTCTGCAGAGTATCGACCTTTTGCTGCAGCTTCTTTAGGCGAGCCTCTGCGCTCTACTTAAACTCTGTATTCTGGTGAGACCTTGCACGCCGCACTAACTGTTGTTCATCATTCCCTGGATACTTGTTTGCTTTTGTTCCCTCCTCTTAGTTTGGATGGTTTAGCAGCTAAATCGAGACAGAAAGCGACCGCGTGGTCAAAGAAAGACGACAGCCCGAGCGAGAAAGCTCTGCTCTTAACCCGAGTCCTGCCAGCTCTAAAAGCAACGTGTCAGTGCAGTCAGAGACCGGCCAGTAAGCTAAATATAACCTTGGCCGGGAAAAGCTGCTATATGCTCGTTAGGGTTTTGATTTAGTGTGACTTTTCAGCTGCGTCTAATCTAGGTTAGAGGATGTAAAATGTCAGCAGTGCGGTGCAGACGTGATCTGGCTGAAGGTCTGCATGTCTGTCACGGCCAGAAAACCGCTGCGATTAGAGCTTTACTAAATGATGCCATTTATTTAAGGAGTTCATCAATTAGACAACTTCATTTCCTTGGACTCATCTGTCAGCGGCAGCAACAATGCCAGCGTTTGAAAAGCAGAGAGAGGAGGTGAGAGTGTTCAGGGGAGATAAAAGGAACGACAGGGGAAAGGAGGGGAAGTTAAAGTTTGCATTTGGGTTTAATCCAGGCTTCAAATACGCACGGCGCTATTAGAAAAGGTGGAGCAGCGACGGAGGGAGGGAGGGGAGTTTATAAGGGCTGTGAAGTCACAGCTGCTGAGGGCGGCTTTTACTGCCCTCCTGAGGAGCAGCGAGTCATGGACGCACTCACAGCACGCCGCCTTCGTCATTTCGGAGCACTTCACACTGACTCACAGTCAGACCCTGCAGCCTGAAAGGGAAGATGGCTTTCTAAATCTCCCTTAATGCATTTCTCACACTCCTGTGCAGCAGGCCACCTTCAAAGGCCAGACAACTAAACGTAGCCATAAACAAACGGTAGGCCGACCACATCGCAACAAAGTGAAAACAAAGATGGGCCATAATCTGGAAATACAGGACGAATATATCTGCATCCATCCACGGTGCAACATCACATGATGCTCATCCTGGATTATTCTTAATCTTCACTGATAACACTTCACCGTCCACCGTTTAAAAACAGAGAATATGCACTGAGGTAGTAAACACCAGCAGCACGCTATCACACCCAGTAATCTTTTCACGTGAATAATCCACCGCGTCCCAGCCAAACTCTTCAGTACGTTTAATCTCAATCTAAAAAAAACCCCATAACTCAAGGGTAGACTCAAGCTAGCATAATCCAAAAGCTCGTGAACCCAACTGTAACTGTTGGAAGCCAAACGAACAATCAAAGGTAACATCTGATCAATCGATCGATGCTTTGTGTCCCCAGAAGGAAGGCAAGTCCCCACAAAAGCCCCGTGAACACTCTGTCCCCTTAATGTAGCAAAACAAGTACACACACACACACCGAGGGCTCCACGTAGACCCTGTCGATAGCGACTGCAGCATGTTCGATACCACCGCTCCTTCCTAAACACACACTTCAGCGCACCACAGCACCAATTAAAACACACTCCGCTTTGGGATTCACAGCCCATCGTTCCCTGTAGGATCAATTAATTCATGCAACACTGAGAGGCAGACAGCTCGCCTCCCTCCATCTCGCTCTCTTATGAAACACTCCAAGTTATGTGCGTTTGACCTTGAGCTCTGCAACAAGCTGGCACGCCGTGTACTGGAATGTATGCTGGGAGAGCTGTGGAGCTTTTACAGCCCCATATATCCACGTCGAGCCACGCGCTCTCTCTCTGCTCGCTCTGCTGTGCTTTGCATCCATATGAGTTTAATCCCCCGTTACAGAGAAGCCAACAAACACTTCCTGGTCCTTCTTGGGCATGAACACAGGGACAAACAGAGCATCTGCAGGACGGACGGACAAATGCAGTGTTGCTACGTGCAAACTCGCCAGATCTGCATCTCCACCACTTCCTGACATCACCAGTGGGACGATCTAAGCTGGATATTTACGGGAACGTTTTAATGACCTGGATTTGAACCCAAACCACCATGACGCAGGCTCAAACCTGTTTCCTTTGTTCAGTGTAAAGCAGTCAGCTCAGACTTACAGACACACGTTACAAAAGAAGACGTTTTCAGTCCTGCTTTTCCTTCACAGTAGAATCCCGAATGAAAAAAATAAAATAAATAGAAACCTCCACAATGAAAAACCTAAACTGTTCTGTTATTTAACGTTTATCTGGCAGCAACAGGTGATTTTCTTCTATTCAGGCTGTAAAACTGGTGAAAACAGCCTCAAATTTACGCCTTTCAATCAGCTGGATTGGACCCTTTGACGGTCCCTGGGCCTTATGTTTAGACCCTCTGGGTCAGGACACCACTTGATTTTAACCCTTCAAGACCTACCATAGAACCAAGTCCGCCAGAGCTTACTTTATATCTTTACATGCTGTGGAGCCATTTTTGGGAGCATTTCAAGTTGCTATACATCAATACAACCATTACAGCCCAAATTTTAATAATATGTCTGCATTAAGTGCATAGTAATTACATAAATTGCAAAAAGGTGCAATAAACTACAAAAAAATTGAAAATCGTTTTTGTTTTTTAACATATATTTCTAGTTAGAGAAATTTAAGATTATCCCTCAAAACTGTAAATACAAAAAAGTTGCACAAAATAGTTTCCCACCACAGGAAATTTATTTTGAGTGTCTTCATAGTTTTATTTTTGAAATACACCAATTTTTATAAAATGCAGGAAAAACGAAAAACAATCCTATGATGCAAATTTGCAAAGAAAACAGCATCAAAATAAACTATTTTAAGCAGTTCAATTTGAGTTCTAAGCATCCCAGAAACTATTCAGAAAAGCATAAAGTCAAACATGACTTTTAAAAATTCCAGTATAGGCTTTTAAAGCCTACAAGCTGATGTCTGCTTCAATGTGGGAAGTGTTACAAACAGCTGATCGGATTGGCAAAGCGTGTTTCTGGAATATTATGTTTTTGTTGCTGCAAGTGCTTTTTATGCAGTTTTTGCAAAGCTATATGTGGAAGGAAACTGTAACCGAGGACAAGCTGATGGCATAAGATGTAAGTACAACTCCTCCGGTTTCATATGCAAAAAAAATGATTGCGCCAGCTCACGTGGTTCTGGTTCTACAGGGATTTAAAAATAGTTACGCAAAACAGAGCGTGCCTGCTCCGACCGGCTTTAAAGGGTTAACATCTTCCACCTGTGGACTGTTTCCTGTGTGTCTTTGTGTCCTGGATGCTGGAAAGCTTCAGTTTCCAGCCCCAGAGGTTTCAGTCTGCTTTGCAGTGCCGACCCTGCAGGAGTCCCATAAACCACCCTGTGGAAACAGCCCCACCTCCACCTGTATCATTACAGGTGGAGGTGGGGTCACAATAAACTGGAATTATCATTTAAGGTAACTGCGAGCTCAGCCGCAGACAGATTATTTCTTTGTGCAGCAGCTGCCGTCACAGACGGGGAAAAAGCAGCAGAGCTACAAGCTTCAGTCCAGCGCCTGCACACACACACACACACACACACACACACACACACACACACACACACACACGCACACACACACGCACACACACACACACACACACACACACACACACACACACGCACACGCACACGCACACACACACACACACACACACACACACACACACACACACACACACACACACGCACACACACGGCTGATAGTCCACATGACAGCCCACGTCGGGGTCCAATTGATTGAGACGAGGCGACGCTCACAAAGACTCTTTGCATGGCGGGGACGCAGACAGAGAGCAGAGCCCATCGGGCCTCACAAACGACCACACAACAATAACACACATGGCTGCATTCGTGTGTGTGCACACAAACACATACAATCACCCCATAAACACCTCCTACCCCCCCCCTGTCACACCCCACTTTAGAAAATCAACCTCGCTGCCTTTTGCGCTTTACCGCTCCCTCCTAGGGCCGTGATTGGCTCAAATGGCTCCACGGGAATCGATGCACTCATCTGGCAAGGCTCCCAATCGAAACCAAGTGCAGGAAGAGGGGGAAAAAAAACACAACATGATTTTTCCCGAGGTTTGTTTAGTCCCGTTATTTTTATTTTTTTGGCTTTGCCGATATTTCCATTCAGAGCACGCTTCACGACGGGCAGAGGCTCGAATGTTTGCCCACCCAAACAATGAGGGGATTTGGGGGAGAAGAAAGTGTTATTGTTGCCGGGAGTGGAGGGACTCGCCGGCAACCGGAAAACGCACACATGAAGGATGCGGACACGCTACAGTGGACACACAAGCAGGTGAACAAACACACAAAACAGACAAAAGCCTCATAAGAACTCAGATCTCTTTACTCTTTGTCTTCTTACACACAAACATGCATGGGTGGTGCTGCCAGCATTATCACTGTGTGTGTGTGTGTGTGTGGGTGTGTTGGTCCTGCTTTAAATACGATTAAATGATTTTTAAAAAATTCATTTTAGTAAATGAGGCACAGCTGTGACTGATAAGTAAATATACAGTTAGATTAATAATTACTGTGGGGATGAGCAGGGAGTGGCTAACAGTAGTGGTGGGGGAAAAATGGATACTGTGTAGCATGGTGATATTTTGTTTGCTAATAATGTATGGATACAGGGACAGCAGAAATCGATACTTTGTTACAAAAAGGTTTTTGTGCTCTGACTTCAGAGCATGTTGATCCTTTTTCTGAGCAAGAATCCTGACATTCCTTCACTGTCCAAATGTGTTTAACTTGTTTATGGCAGCAATAAACATGACAGTTTACTTATTTTAATTTAAGACATGTTTTATTTTAATTAAGTTTAAAACTTTTTTATTTAATGTAAAATTATATTTTGTTTTAATTTACTTTCAAATTCTTCAGTTGCTGAAGGGGCTGCATAGTTTTCATTGTATCGTGGGATGTATGGTGATTCCCACCTCTAGCTAACAGTGACTTCCTGTATTTAAACTGTTGTCAATGACTTATTAAACACATCTCATGGAGGATCCACAGAGAACAATCCTGTAACAAGCTGCCATCAGTTTTTATCTGAATCACTGTCAGATATTCTTTATTTGTCAACAGGGCAGCAGAAATTACAGCAACGTGTAATTTTCTATAGCGGTATTTTAAATGGTCATAAAGAAATATATTATTTACTGATGTATATAATTTATATATAGCCAATCCGTAACTGCTGTTGACTACAGTCTATGTACCAACACAAGCAGAGGCTCAGTGGGTGACCGATGGAGGAGCAGTGGGCCGTCCATCAGATGCTTTCAGCTAATGTGATCTGATCTTTGTCGTCTGTGACAAAATGATCCACATCATTTATAAAACTAATAAAGAGCCAAAATTAATCCCACATACTTGTTTTGTCAAAATGTCCTTAAAATTTAAAATTAAAATTTAAAAAGTTAAAAACAACTTGTTGAAGAAATGACGTCTTTGCTGCTGTTAGCAGGACGGGGTCAGAATGAGCCCTCCTGCAGGTTCTGCTGTTACACATCGCTGATGCAATGAGCAACACCACACACATACAAGATGTCACATTGCATGGCACACTGTGGCTAACAACAGCAGTGCTAGCAGCTACATGGAGGAAGGAGAGCTTAACACCGAGCTTTGTGACAGCTTCACATCACATGAGGACTACAGGCAGGTGGCGCTGTAACACAATCTGTGGAAGACTGATGGGTAAACATGGGCCGGGTCGCATTTGTTTTGGGTTGTTGTGTTTTTTTAATCTAAAATTAATTTTCCTTTTTACATTTTGTTTCTTAAAAATACTGGAAATACTGGAAATACTGGTCCCCTCTTGACCAGTGCAGGATGACAGTCCACACTAGATAAGGTAGGTGTGTGTGTGTGTGTGTGTGTGTGTGTGTGTGTGTGTGTGTGTGTGTGTGTAGCAGAGAGATGGAGGAGGTGGGCAACAGACCAAAGCCATCCATCTAGAGAAGCCAATAGTGCACAGCATAGGCTACAGGCTTCACAGCATTGAATCCAGGCTCCACAACACACACACACACACACACACACACACACACACACACACACACACACACACACACACAGTTTGGTGCCCTTGTGAGGGTTACAGCTCTCGGTGTGTTAAGATGGTGGAGCTCAGAGACATCAATCTCTACCCAGCAGCCTTGCTTGACCTGCCCTCTGACACACACACACACACACACACAGACTCACACACACACACACAGACTCACACACACACACACAGACTCACACACACACACACACACACACACACACACACACACAGAATTGCACAAATTCAATCTCCTCGGTCTCGTCTCCTTTCTTGAGCTACCCTCCATCTTTCTGTTTTCTTCACCTCCTCCATCTTTATCTCTCCCTCGCAGACACCTGCAGTATGCATCACACTAACTGATTGGTGCCTCTAAAAATGATCGCAATCATGAGGCGGACAATGAAGAGTGGAGTAAAGGCGGGGGGGTGGGGGGGCATTGATTTTGGCTCTCGTGGGGCTCTGAGTTATGGCGAGGAGCTCTGACAGTAAGACAAAAGGATCGGGCCGCGACTACAGCCTGAGTGAAATGAAATGGACCGGGACTCACATGGCGCCGCTCAGGCGGCCATTCGAAATTCTTTCTGCCCCCCCCCCACACACACACACACACACAGCATTTTAATCTGTAATTAAGGACTCTCTAACAGGCGGGAGCAGCGTGGGATCGATCCTCTGACCCTCGGGACGGTGCACGGCCCACTCTTCCACCTGAGTCGGAGCCAGAACGGAAACGAAGGCGCCCGTATACGGGAGCGTGTGGGCGGGATCAGTGTCTGCTCTACCTCATGTCTTTAGTGCCGTAGATGCTGGATTTGTAATGTCAGCATCAAACGGACGCAGCGCGCCTGAAACCGCCTGCAGGTCGTCCGTGTCTTTATCTGACGAGGGGAAACGTCCAGTTTTACACGTGGCGCTCTGAACAACACGCTCTGTGATGTCACTGACTCACTTCACGCCGTGTCACAGTTTAAAGAGCACAGCTCGTCCCTCATCTACAAACCAAGCATCACCTCGTGGACGCACGCAGCCCACATGAGAGGCATGACGGGTTTCCTGGTAGCGTGCACTCGCAGTGATGGTTCGCTGAATGCTGATTGGTTCGATACATGAACTGATGATGAGAAAAACACCTACGATCGAAGCACGAGGACCTTTACAGGAACAACTACAGCACAAGCCTGAAGGAGAGCGGCCCACAGACCAGCTATTTGTGACAGCGCCCTCTGGTGGTCGATCGACAGCACAGGCTCAACACGGGTCAATGCCAGAGTGCAAAACAGCTCGCATGCACACATTGTGCAGCAGCGGTCTCCAACCTTTTTTGCGGCACGAACCGGTTCAATGTCCGACAATATTTTCACGACCCGGCCTTTAAGGTGTCGTGGATAAAAACAACAAAATAAAATGATACGACCAAAACAAAAACTGTGGTATTTTGTAAATATAATAATAATTCAAATTCACTGTGTAATTGTGTAACTTTATTAGCAGCGTCCTCCTCAACCCTTGCGGCCCGGTACCAAACGACTCACGGGCCGGTACCGGGCCGGGGTTGGAGCCCGCTGGTCTACAGCAAGCTTACACGTGTTCAGACCCACGAAACCCAACAAAACCAGCAAACATCCACAAACCCCATAAAGCCTCATCTCATCAGCAGCTGTTTAAGTCATCCTTAGAGCCCAAACTGTTTGTGCATCGTCCTGTAAACATGTTTATTTATGTGGACTGACTCACTGCTGCCTCTGCTGGACGTTAGAGGAACTGCAGCTTTTGGAGCTTCTCTGTTCAGCTGCAGAGGTTGCACCTTGGTGCTAACATACCAGTGTTAGCTTTATTGAGCCTCAACTTCATGTCAAGTATCTGCAGAAAGGCAAAAGCTGCAAAATCCAAGGCTGACTCTTTGTTACAGTGTAACTATGACGACTTCCTGCTCTCAAATATGTGATATCTAACAAAGCTTTGGGAGCATCAGATGAAGACACATAAATGATCACATTATTTATGACAGAGCAAACACCCGGAGAGATTCGAACCTGCAGCTCTACACTCGCCTGGTTGATCTTAGCCTGGACTGTTTAAACGTTATCAGGCTGCTTTTAAACATGTGGACAGGAAGGCCGGACAGCGCTGCAGCCTCCTCCTTCATTAGAAAGCCTGCGTTGTGCTCCGTGCAGAGTTTTGCTCACAAGTGTCTCGTTTGATAGTAAAGTTTGCTGCAGATATTTTGTGTTTTGAAATCTGTTTTTTGTCGTTTATTTGACTCTCTGCGAGCTGCAGGTCGTCCTGGAGTTATTATTAACACCCGTCTTCTAATAAGCAGTCGAACACATTACTGTGGATCAAAGGAGCTCTTGCATCATTTGTGCCACGACTCTGAGCGGTTCCCCGGCAACACCTACCAGGCAGCGTTGCCGTGGGTGCTGTCGTCAAGGTGACAGAGCAGCTCCAGGGTTTGGGGGTTGTGGGCGGATTCGTCAGGTGACTCGTGGTTTCCTGTCTCCCAGTCAGAGGGCATCCGCCACACGGCCGCGCAGGACACCACCCTGCTGTCGCTGGCTGCACACACACACACACACGCACAGTGTTAGGGAGGAGGGTGCTCTTGTTTTACTGATATGTGGGGACAGTGGTCCGAGTCCCCGATATCTAAATCTGGATATTTTAAGACATTTTGCCAAACTTTCAACTTTGATTAAACTCTGGAAATAAAAAGTGTTGCATGAAAAACACAGAGCACATCCAGGTGGATAAAGTTGTCCACCTCTAAGCACTAATGTTTGTTCTTTGAATTTCTATTTTTCCTCATTGTCACCCAGTTTCAAGCTGAATCACTGCTTAATAAATGAAACCTTTAACGATCCCGGTGGCGTCTTAAGCAGGTTAAACAGTGACTGCAGCATAAGGATAAGCTTTGTTAGTGTGTGCGTGAGATGTACAGGCACTAATGTGACTACACTCTCTTCCTAATCCACATAATAAACGAGTTATTTTGGCACATCCACGCCAGGGCTGGAGCTGCTAATTGGAACCAGAGGAGTAAATGTAGAGTGGAGCACAGTCATACAGTAATTGGACTAAAGGTTTGCGGGTGGAGAGAAAGACTCGTTTATTTTTGGTGTAGGTATTGGCAGCGCGTGGGCAGGCGTCGGGCCTATTTGTCAAATTAAAAGCATGGCGACGAGTCCACAGATTTCCTGAGTGGATTCAGACGAGCCTGCGCTCGGACTAAGTGGCCGAGCAAACGCCGGGGCTCTGTGCGAGCCCTGCATTAATGCGCTGCTGCCTGTTGTGTTTCTATATATTTGGGTTGCGCCGGTGTCGGTGTGGGCAGCGGCGCGTGGTGGGCCGTCCACCGTGGCTGTCATCCTGTGAACTCGAGCGTGCAGCTGACAGACAGACGGAGATGGAGGGGGAGCGTGGAGACTACACCCAGTCCCAGAGCGATCCGCCCCGAGTCCCACCTGACACGGCTGTCTCCTCTCCGCCTTCTATCCTCCAGATGAGCTCAAACTCCACCAGTCCAGCTTTATTAAAAGCTTTGATTTATCCAGGCGAACGTCTCGGGGAGACGCAAACGTTCACTTTGAAGTGCGACCGAGACCAGCGGGCATCGGGCACCAACGAGCGCGCGACCGCAACGTCTGGGTTCACACAACAAACAAAAACATCCAAAAAGATCGACGAAGTGTCCGGAAGTTGACGGCCACCAGGGGGCGACAGCTGCGTTACAAAAACATCTGCTGGATGCATGCACGCTTAGCTGTGGGTCACGTGATATTTATGCTTCATATAAAGCTCACAACTCGTGCGTTAAAAATATTTTTGGGACTCACAGCGACGATGTCGTGTCTCGGGACGAATTTACTACTGAAATCTGACCAATTAGAGCACTGCATTTGGCAACAAGTGCGCTCACAGCTCAAACACGCCCACTGGGACTGAAACACGCAACCTGTTTGACCTCAGACACGCGGTTACGGGTCAGCCGGCTCTCTGGCGTGATTCCCGACATCCTGAAGCATGCACGACTCCGGGATTGAACCAGCGACTCCTCCCTGCTGTGCCCGGTCCTGAGAAGACGAACCAGAATCTGCATTTCTTCTTTTTTCTCATTCAGAAACATCAGGATCAGCTCGTCACTGATTCTCGTCCACTCCGGTTTATTCTCGGCGCGTTCTCCTGTGCGCACACCTCACGACGAATTTGAATCTGAAAAATTCTGAATTTCGTGTAGTTTTTTCGCTCACTGTGTAAAAAAGGCTTTTAGGGCGACGGCAGCTCACTGGGACGCGTCGCTGCTGTAACGCCCTACAAGCTTTTATTGAAGGGGATCTTGGTCCGTCCAGCTTTCAGTTTAAAGCTGGGTCCGTGGGTTTTACCCGCTGTGTCGTGCTGCCTGAGGCGTCTGCTACATCTTTCCTTCTGTTTGTTGTCGGGTTTGTGGAGACATCATCATCTTCTACTTCAGGTTTTTGTCTTTCTGAGCTCAGATTTTCTGATTCACGCCAAACATGCTTCGTTTATCAGCCGTTTTCCTCATATAAGCTTCTATTAAATGCAATAAAGTGAAAGAGTCATTCAGCATATAGTTGATGGATAAAATACTCAAACATGATTCATCTTTATTATTGATCATTCATGAAGATTAGATGATGCGTCCTGTGGTGACAGATTGTGATTGGGTGATCTGCGACCTGCTGAGCAGCTGCCTCATCGAGTAGAAACGGGAATCTGCAGCAGTCGGTCTCCCAGACTCTTACAGATGTGCGTCATAGTGGAAACGCGCACTCATTTAAATAAAACAGCATTTCCTGTCACGAGGCCCGCTCGGCTCCTTTCATTTGACCGGTTACCGGCAGGCCCGCGCGAGCAGACTCTCTGTAAATAAAGATCAACAAAAAGAATTCATACAATCTGCACACGAGACGTTTGTGTGACCTTCATCCTGCCACAGCGAGACTCGCGTGGCTCGTCGTGGTCACAGATTAGTATCGATTCTATCAGAGTCTGATTTATAACGCAGCTGCTGACGTTGGCCTGTGAGGACAGAGCGGCTGCAGGGTCATTAGACATGAGAAGTGGGAATAAAAAGAGGAGGATGTAATATATGCACACAGAAAAAAGAGCCACAGACAGAAGGAAACAGTGGGACTCACTTTTGTTATAGCAGGTGGTAAGCACAGCCTTATCTGCAGGACTGGCGCCGATGTGCCATATCTCCCCAGCTTGGTGCAGAAGGACGTTCTTATTAATGATGTTATTCTCATCATCAAAGTCAATGATGTGGATCTGAAAGAAAAGCAGAGATGTGCTGAGGATGAGGCTGAGAAACACCCGGTGCACCTCCCTCCACTCACACCGACTGCAGTTCAAAGCGCCTCTGATTCCTCTGAATGAAGAAGAAGAAAGTTCCTCTTTTATTTTAATGTGACAGTAAAAGTCATTTCAAGGCAGACGTCGCTTTGGTTCAGTTTTTTACCCTGTAAACTCCACACAGCTGAAGATCTTCATCTCGATTTGGCCTTCAAAGCAGCGATTAAGACGCTGTGAGAGGAGCTGTTGGATTCACGCTGCAGACGTCGGGGAGGGAAAGCCAACCGATGAGGGCTCAGCGGCGTTGGCTCTGTTTACACAGCTCTGCACATGAGATGACGCGTGTCATCCTTCTCATCCTTCTCCGTGGACACTGTGGACGTTTCAGGAGGCCTGTGACGCCATCTTCAGCACCTGAACTGTAAACTCTCCCATCTTCCTCAGGAAACTTCAAAGTTTCTCCGAGCTCTGCTTACAAAAGCTTCAGACTTTGGCCCATTTCCTGACCCGCCTCTCTTTACTTAAACAGGCGGTGAGCGAACTTTATCAGACATGAAATGAAGACTTTAAACTCGTCTTAACAAATCAGAAAATATTGTTTCATTTTCCATTTATCAGCAGAAAGAATTTAAGGAAAATGATTCTGACCCAGAGCGAATCAGCGACAGCAGATTTTCATCTCTGAGAGGATGTTAAACTGATTTGTCTCCAACTTTAACAGACTTTATGTTTCCAGCCGCGAAGGCGTAACGTGGACGTCTCCTGTACGTATGAAGCTACAATGGACCGAAAATGCTGGAAAAACTATCAAAAAGCATCAAATTTGGACCCACGTGTGTAATTCTGTAACAACTGAAGGTAAAATGTTCCGCGGCTAAAGTTAATATATGAAAGCAGCTGATTGTGGGCTGACGTGCTGCTGACCTGCACTTTTCACCGTGAAATGAGAAGTGAATTCTTGCATAAAGAGTTTGCGTTTAACGTCCTTCAAACGTCCGCCTCCTTTAAAGCTTCTGTAGCAGCGGCTCCGCGTCCCAGCGACGCTCCGGCAGAGTCGCAGTGCCTCCGCTGTGAGCTGGAGTAACCGTGGAGCGCACTTGAAAACGCCGCTGAGTGTTTTACACGCACGACTTCAACAAACAAGCCAAAGTTTTATCCAGGAGAAGTTAATGGAAACTCCTCCTCGCTGCGCTCCTTTCATTAGATGGAAATCTATTCTGAGGGTCCTCGATTGAATGCGGTTCAGGGCCCGCGCCGCAGTAAAAAAGTGAGGGTCTCAAGGTTTGATCAGACAATTAATGGAGGTTTCTCCCATAAGAAAGACACTTACGGCACCTCGGGGGATCGTTAATGGGGTTGCGCTGGACAATAACTCCTTCCCGGCACTTCCACTCCCCTCGCCTGCACTACTTTTACAGGCTGAACAAGAGGATGAAAGCAGGAGGTGTGAGGAGGTGGAGGAGGAGTGGCAGCATCCTTCAGCCTCCTCAAAGTCAGCTCGGCGGCTATTAACCTTGAGTTGGACTGCGACGAGCAAAAAATTATTAGGCAAAGTTATAATTTTATGGCGGTGGGGGAGCAGTACAAATAAATTCAGGCCGGCGGGACAGGGTAATTGGAGGGCCCGGTAATAGGGTCTACCCATCCCCCCCGAATGAACTTAGGTGAGAGAGGAGACAGAAGTCCCGGCCCTCCTCCCCCAGGTGATTTATCCCCCGTTCTTCCAGGCCTGGAGAGTGACTCACAGCCTTCAGCCGCTCGGGCAGCCGGCCCAGCGCGTTTAATTATGTGCCAATGGAGGGAGGAAGAGGAGGAGGAGCTGGTAAAATACAGGGGGGTGAGGGATGCACGAGCCTGGCTCGTGGACCCCGCGTCACGGGCTCCTGCAGCAAAGCTCTTTAGCCGCACTGATGACAGTAAGCAGGAGGAGCAGCGAGCGGCCGAGAGGTGCCAAGCTCGGCGCTTTATCTCGTTAGCGGCCTTAAATGCCACGCCGGCGCGCCCCCCGATGTGTCACCGCAGCGACGGGTCTCTGAGGGACCTGAGAGGGGCTCGGCGAGTGGAGACACTTCCGCTCCGCATTACGCTTAATGGGAGGTGAAGACGGCAGCGGGCTTACGGGTGTAGCACGAGCTGTCGGGGCTGAAATGCCAATCGGACAATGGTTTTCATGGGAGTTCAAAGCAAACCGAGCGAACCGGTGCTGACGACCACCGCGCTCCTGATTCAATGCCCCCCCCCCCCCCGAAACCCAGGAAACAAAGACTTTAGAACAAGGCCCGCAGCCCCGCAGCGCGACACACCAGTAAAACCAGCAGGATCACAAACTGCAGCCATCACCGACTCAAGGTTACACCAGTCAGTCTTTCCCACAATCAGCTGATCTTTCATGAAGCAAGACTTTAGTGATGATTTAGTCTGACTGTGAAAACTGATCTGGTCGCAGTTTTGTTTCCTGTCACGTGGAGATCTGCTGCATGTGTGAAGTGTGTAGCTCGAGGTCCTGCAACATGTTCACGGTATGAAGGTAAAGCTGGCATCAGCTGACCGTCCTGTGATGTCACCGGGACTGACACGTCTCACCGGCGGCCTTTAAAGCAAACAGCCCGCTGAACGAACGAGCGGCACGACTGAAATCTGCAGCAGGTTTAGGACGGCGGCGCTCGGGCGGCAATAAGAAATCCCGCAGATCGACCGGGACGCGTTGTCACCGTTCCCGACGAGCTGCGCGTTAGCCTCGCTAAACAAGACTTGGACTGCAGCGCGTCTGCGCTCGGTGCCAGACTGTTTTCACACTGACGTCTGCCAGCAAACAGGCTCGCTTATTCAAGGCACAAATCTCTCCCTCGCTCTCACACAGCTAATTATTTCTCCCCCGTTTAGAGCCAACCGTTTCTGTCATCTGTCTCCGTAATGACCTCTGCAAGATGTGCATGCATGCTCTCATTCTTCCTGCACACACACACACACACACACACACGTCCATGTGGAGAGGAGCTGATATTAATTCTAAATATAACCATTGAACACATAATTAATCATCAATATCTTTAAAGCTGAACATAGAGTCTATAACATGGTTACAAACTCATAAAGCATGTGAATAAAAGCCTTCAGCTGCCTGTAACACAGCGTCTCTGAGGATGCTAACACAGAAAGTCCTGATTACTTTACATATCTGACCTCTGGCCCCTGGTTTGGAGGTCTGTAGAGACGCTGAACTTTGATTTCCTTTGAACCTGCTGAGTGCTTTCAAACACATCAAACCAGGGATCCACCTCCAGTCCTGCAGCTTTCAGATGCATCCTTGATGGCAGGACAGCAGCTCTTGAGGACTTGAGTTGGACACCCCTGCATTAAACCTCATTAAACTTCATTTGAATGAATGTTTAAATTGTCATATTTATGTACAGGCACAGTTCAGAAGCATTGTTTCCAGGTGTCCTGTGAGACCCTAACAGAGGACAAAGGCACCCTGACAACACTGGGACACACACACCCCTCTGCACGGTAAGGTGGGGCTTCACAGAGGAGACAGAAGCAGAGCAGGAACCAAAGGAACAAGACTGTGAACACAAGCAGGCAAGAGGAGCTTCCTCTGAAGGGCGGCTGCCTCTCCCTTAGAGATCAGGTGAGGAGTTCAGGAGCTCAGAGCAGAGCCGCTGCTCCTCCACACTGAGACCAGGACGTCTCCTGGGCGAGCCGTTTCATAAACGTCCTACTGTGAGGAGCCCTGAGGCGGACCCAGACACCTTGGTGCTCCGGAGGAGGAGCGGGAGGAGGTGGCTGGGGTCTAAAAGGTGTATTTCTTTGTTTTTACTAAAGTAAACACACTCCTTATTTACATGGTTATGTGTGCAATCAGCTGTAAAGGCCCATTGTAAGCAGGAAACCTGTTAAAGTCGCAAAGTGGGAGGAAATTTAAATCTTAGCTGTGATTCAGTGATGAATAAAATTAATTTCTCCAAGTTTTTTTTCCATCAGTTTGTGTCTTTGTGTGGCAGGAGTCTGGCTGCTGTTCAGTTAAGAAACTTCTATACTCGAAACATTCAAACTCAAAGAACCACTACAGCGAGGCCGCTTATCTTTATAAATGCTTATAAGTCAGAAACCAAAAAGGTGTAATCTCACAAGTGTTCAAAAGTCTTCATTACTTCAACAAGCGTTCAATGAAGTGCATAAAGGAAAGATGGGAGAAAGAGGGGTGCAGTGACCACCGAGGAAGAATGGCAACACATTTCATTGGAAAACCAGGAATCACAGGTGTGGAAGGAAAGGTGTGCTGGAAAATTCCTGCCGTGTTTTATTATCCCAGCTCCAAAGGCGCACTGTGATGATGGAGGCTCTGTGGCTCGGGGCAGCACACCGCTACCATATATTTGGGGACTTTACGAATATTAAAAATTACTGGAGTGTTTTTGTGGTGATGTTTCCACGCCTCCCCGGGTCCCTGTTTTTAGTATTTACATGATTTCGCCTAATCCCGAGCTCTCCCTCACCTGTGGACTGGTGCTTCTCACCTGGTTGTCAAACTTGAGTGACTGCGTGCCCACGAGGAAGCGAACAGCGTCGGTCTCAGCTGCCTGCGCCGTCAGAGCTCGAGCCTGCGGAGTAACGAAGTACAGAGTAAGGATTACATACAAGACTCCAGCGCAGAGGCAGCTGTCAGACAGCTCGACGGGAATGAATGGAGCCGCAGTGAAGCAGCAGCACCTGGAACTCGAGCCCGTAAATGACGGGAGCGTCGTCCTCCATCTGCGCTGCGTCCTCTGCGCGGTTTGATTCTTTTAATGAAAGGCTTCGCTCAGAAAGCGCCTCTGCGCTCCTTTCTGCTCCAAACACAACACAGCGCCTCACTTCCGCGATTTAAAACCGAAACGTACGGCTAGCATGCGCAACGACGGCCGTGTGACGACACTTACGCTTTAAAAACAACGTAGAAGAAGATCCGGAATAACAAACATGAAACGTGTCCTCTCTGACGCACCGTACTAGTAGCTGTACTGTGTGGCGCATGCGTGTTACAGGCGCGTCTGTCAGGTTGCAGTACGGTAAGTAAACAGTCCGTCCTGCTTCTCTTCCTGCTCTTTTATGCGTTTGCGGCTCTTTGTGCGGTGATGTTAGCGGCAGCGAAGCAGCTGAAGACGCTCTGCGCTGTTTTAAAACACTGTTAGCGGCATTGGACGGTTAGCAGCTCGGCTCGGCTGGCTAACCTGAGCTAGCTGGCTAAAGTAGCACTAGCATGACAGACAGAAACGACCCAATAACCGGTTTTACCTGGACGGTCCAGGTGAATTTGCTGGGCCGTCCACTCCTGAGACGATTGTGTCATTGCGTGAACGCATCTGAGTGCTTCAGACCTGCAAACTTCTCGTTTTACAGAGGTGCTCACCCTGACGATGATCAGTTAATAAATGTATTTGATTAGCAATGTTTCCCTGCGTCTCATCCTCTTAATTCCCGTGGAAGCGGTGACACGCCTGCTTTGCTGTCCCAGCTCTCACTTTATTCTTTAAACATCTTTGAAAGTTTAAAGTTGTCACAAACATTTGGAGTCTTAATGACTGAATCTCTTTTCACAGTCAAACTTTCTGAAAGTTTAGTTTTCCAGTTCACGTGACACCAACAGTGAGACGACGTCACCAACCCTAAAAACATCTTTCTACTTGTTTCCAGCTCGTAGTTTTCCTCTACAGGCATAAATTACACATCATAACTGGACATTTTTGTCCTCTTTCACCTGATGTTTCTGTCCCGCGACGCAGAGACCTGTAATAAATTTGAAAACAATAAAGAATGACAGGAAATGAGTGTTCCTGCTTCACAGGAACGCCACACGACAATGAGAGGCATTGTTGGTTCATGTGTTTGTGTGTTTCTGTGTGCAGAGCAGTGAGATGGACAGCGGGGAAGCTCACGCCCAGCGGCCGGTCTCCTTGGACATCGCCGTGGAGGATGTAAATCAGGAAGTCTCGGCTCCGGCCCCTCCTGAGGTGACCACAGGTCAGACTCCGCCCACAGACGGTGGTCTGCCCCAGGAGGACAGCATCGATCTAGGTCGGGACTTTATCACACCACAGGAGGACAGCAGCGCCACGCCCTCAGAGAGCCTCATGGACAAGCTCAACGACCAGATGATGGAGAGCGTCATGATTTCTGATTCGCCCAATAACAGCGAGGAGGATGACGTGGCGCCCATCGATTCCCTCCTGGATGGAGGCGAGGAGGAGAACGCGGTGGAGGGAAACCAAGAGGAGCAGAGCGAGATCGGACAGAATACGACTGAGATTAAAGTTTTGGTGGAGGAGCAGGAGGACGGAGGCTCGCAGGAAAAACCAGAGGAGGTGGCGACCAGCGCCGTTTCCCCGGGTGACGTGAAGAGTCTGTCTGACAGCGAGGAAGCGGCGCCGGAGATCACCACAGCGACCAAACCGAAGGACGAGCCTGTCCCCGTGTGCACCATATTCAGCCAGGGCACCCAGCCCAAGTCTTTAGTGCCCGACGGCTTCCAGCCCACCCTCATCAAGTCGCCCAGCTTCAGCATGGGCGGCGGCGAAGACACCGTGACGCCCAATAAGATGGCGGGGGCGCTTGTGTGCCAGCCCAGCCCGAGCCTCAGCAAGTTCTTCACAGATAACGGACAGACCAACCCGGCGTCCGACTTCTTCGACTCCTTCACCGCCCCCTCCTCCTTCATCTCCGTGTCCAACCCCAATGCTGAGATCCCTCCAGGCTCCGCCCACGCACCCGAGCGCCAGCTCTCCTCCACCTCCTCCTCTATCTCTACCCCCGGAGGGAACCTGGACTCTGGCGCTCCCACACCGAGCTCAGCGTTCGCCCCTGCTGAACCATCCCCCAAGCCCCAGCCACCCACACCTCAAACAGCCTCGGCTCCAGGCTCCGCCCCCACCTCAGCTCCAGCCGTCCCACCACAGCCCTTCAACCAGCTGTTTTCAGGCAGCGACGACGCGTTTGCGACGGCGCTGAGCCTGAACGAGGCAGACAGGCGCCACGACGCCTGGCTGCCGTGCGAGGAGACCAGGAAGGTGCTAATCTCCGTGGCAACGCAGCAGTACAGCCCCGCCTACTTGGAGAGCAGCAGACTGACCATGCCAGGACTCAAGTTTGACAACCTGCAGGTAGGAGCTCTGATCTCAGCAGTAAACGCCCCCGTGCTCGTGTTCAGGTCGCGAGGACGTTTCTGTCATGTTGCTTTTGGATGATGTTGAATTTCTGTGTTTTTAAAAACAGGGCGACGCCGTCAAGGACCTAATGCTTCGTTTCCTGGGAGAGGCGGCGGCGGCGAAGCGTCAGGTCCTCACAGCCAACTCCGTGGATCCGTCCTTCAACGGCCTCAAACAGCTGATTGTGAGTCCCTTTAGTTTGTGAGCGGAGCATCGCTCGGCGTGAAACGGGACGTTCACGTGCGGGTGGAGCTGACGTTCTCCTCCACCTGCGCGGTGTCGTCTTCAGCTCTGCACTAACCTGAGAAATTGTCACAGTTAATCTGCTGATTTTGGTTTCTGGTCGGGATTTCTCTGATTTGTGCTTATTCTTGTCACTGTACACAAAGTTAATAGTTTCCTGTTTGAAACGGTGGAAAAGCTCGGCACCATCAGGTTGGAGGAGTGGGCGGAGCAGCAAATCATTCTGCTTGAATCATACACGTGGCAGACGTTCACGTTTTTATTTTTAGCATTTTTAAACTCGTTATTAACTGAAACCAAGCAGCGCGGCTGAGTTTAGGAAAAGATCCTGATGAAGTCTTTGTTGTCTTGGTTTCCACGGTGACGTGCTAAGTGATTACTCGTGTCCATGAAGAGTTTTACACCGTCAGGACTTTGGCTCCACCCAAAGAGAGCCACCCACACGGTGATCACAGACTCAGGTGGGCCACTCGTGTTTACCTGCCTGATCACATGTGTGTGTGTCTGCACACACGGCGCAGAGACGCATCATCAAGGTGACGCCTCCTGGGTCAGGTGACACTGGAGAGGATGATTTGAGGAGCTGGAGATGGTTTTACTCTTGTTGTTGTGCGTAATTTGAACAGTGTTTTAGTTCATGGAGTTGTTTGAAAGCGTATCTGCAGCTCTGATTGTAACCAGAGGAGCTCAGGCAGCTTTTGCAGACAGATTTAAACGCTGGTCACTCTGCATTTGTACTTCTTGCACCAGGCTCCGCGGCGGCGGCTGGAAGGCTCCGAGAGCTCGTGCTGTCCTGCAGGAGCTTTCTGGAGGTAAACGAGTAAAGCGGCGCTCGGCGTCCCGCGGCGGCCGCAGCCTGTCTGACCTCCTGACAGTCGGTGTTTCTGCTGAAGCCGCCGGCTGCTTTCGGTCTCAGCTGACTGAAAACAGTGAATCATTCGCCTCCTTTCTCTTCATATCCTGTTTCTTCTCCTGCCAAGCATAAAAATGCGTGTGTGTGTCTTTGTGACCGCGCAGTCTCACCTCATTCCCTCCGCTGCTGCCGTCCGTCTCTCGTCTACCTCTGCAGCCCTCGTGCATTCCCTCCATCATCATTTCTGACCCACAAACGACCCTGAGAGACGCTTGTTATTTAAAACATATGCACAGCAGCAGCAGTGATGGAGAGAGGTGGAGTGGAGAGATGGAGAGGTGGAGATCCACTCGGCTCACAAGTTCTCTCTTCCTGCTGTGCCCATGTATTATGCATAGGACTGCTGTGCATATTTCAAGGGCCTTCTGGACTTGGTGTACACACACACACACACACACACACACACACACACACACACACTCAATATGGTGCTTTCAGCCTGCAGTCAGCTGCACTATATGGCGTAGGTGAGTGTGTGAGGATCATACGCTGTCTGCTGATTGGTGTGGGTGGCTCCCTGGAGCAGGAGAGATGGCGAGGCAGGAAGGTGACGCGGGCTCGCCGATGAATGACGAGCAGAGAGAGCGAGCATCAAAGCAGGCTTCGCCCGGACTCAACTTTTACCCACAGAGCCCATTAAAGATGGATGCAGCCGCCCTGATGTCACAGATGGCCTTCGTTTTCCTGGAGGTTGCTGCTCGCGCTCACTTCCTGCTGTGTTTGGACGTTCGATTATTGGAGGCGAGCTGATAACGATGTCTGTAAAACAACAACCTTGTTTATTGAACAGTTATGTGAAACTGAAAGGTCCAAAGCTGCACGTGGAGCGCTCTGGGATCCCTGTGACTCCTCCTCCTGGCTGTTCTGATCGGAGCCCATTGGCTGAGACCTGGAGCTCCTACACCAGACCTGGGTCCAGGTCGGGCCCTGCGGTCCCTGTTCTGGGTTGGAAGTTGTCATCCTCATACGAGGTTTTCACACACACGTAGATAACGTTTATAATCCACAGAAAGAGCCTAACAGTGTGGATACGAAGCAGTCCATCTACCGTTTACATAAGACGAGAAACGTTGAAAGAACGGCTCGCTCAGTGAAGTCCAGTGTGGCATCGTAATAGGATGTCACCTGTGCTCAGAGGTCACCGACTTTCTGAAGAGTCAATCGCTGCAGACCTCAAAGCTCACGTGACCTTCAGATGAGCTCAAGAACAAGAACGAGTTTCCATCTAAGACTACTGCAGTGTAGCTCAGCGTGCACCGTATGACCTGTTAATGTGTGGTTTCGTGCCGTGTGCTCGGAGTAAAAGCCTTTAGAGCGACGACCTCCAGCTTTCGTTGGGGCGGTTCGCAGGTCAGTCGGCACCTGGAAGCTCAGAGCTGAAAGAGGGCGGAGCGCCCAGTCTGACCCGGGCTGCTCGACAGTGATGCGGACGCTGTACGGCTCTGTTGTGCAGAAGGCACAGCTGCTGGTCGATCCGTGACCACAAGCCGTGGGCAGAGACCAAAAAACAAGCTCCAGGATAGACGCAGCAGAAATGAGCTGAACGATGTCTGAGGAGGTGTGTCCTGTGCACGGCTGCAGAGGCTGCATGGTTGGACAGATGGAGGCTCTGGGAAGGCCTCTCAGAGGAGATGCTGCAGAGGTCTCTGTGTTTTTGCAGGAGATGCCGGTGACGTTTTGTTGTTCTCAGAAGAGCTTGAGCAACACTGGATGTGTCAGAAGTCATGCTTCATGTCCTCGGTGGAGCTGCGTGACAGAAGAGCTTCTCTTTGCTGAATGTGCAGATGCTGTGACACGTCTCACTCTTATATCCTTCTCCACATCGGCACGTCTCGGTGCCACAGACCTGGAAATCCCACATAATGTGATACTTGAGCGCCTCAAAAGATCTTCTCTTTTCACTCGCCTCTTTTTTTCTCGGAGTTCAAAGGTCAATGCGAGCTACAAGGCGGCTTTCTTTCCTTCTGCTGCCGCCTCAGATTCGGCGTCTTGCTTTTGTTCTGTGAGGCAGATGATTTCCAACACGGACTTGAACCCGCGGCCTCCGGCTGAAGGACGACATCTCTGCTCGCTACATCCTGCTTAATAAGGAGCTTGTGTGGCATTGCTGACATAATAATGGAGCACTGAGTCACTCCGGCTGATGAATGGATCCGACACCATCTGCCTCCTCCATCTACGACCATCTACTCGCATTCAGATGATTTACTTACCAATAAATTATGAAATTTTCAAACTTCCAAGATCAAACAAACTCGTAGATCAAAGCTGTCGTAGGCGATGTAGCTCGCTGAGCTGGGAGGGGAGGTTAAGATTCAGAAAACGAGAGGATGTGAACGCACACAGGCGCACACACACACACACATGCAGGCGCACACACACACACACGCACAGTTAGGGAAGTGCAAATGTCAGAAAGCTTTCGGCCATTAAAAGTGCAGCCTGCTGAAGAGTGATGCCTTTAAAGACAGCTGATCAGTCACGTAGAAACAGAGGATGGACGGATTGTTTGTGTGTGTGTGTGCGTGTCTGTGTGTGTGTGTGTGCATGCGTGTGAAGCCTTTTGCTTGGCTGACACTCGTCGCTGAGCTTTATCCTGTCGTGCGGCGTCCTGTGTGATGCAGAGGCCGCTATGAGCTGGCAGAATGAGTCATGCTGCAGATCCAGAGTGTGACTGCACCCACTGCCACTGTTCATGCACGCACACATGTGCAGCGAGGACACAAACACACACTGAACACACTCACCGGAGGGCCGAGAGTCTGCACTTCCTCTCGCTCTGACTCTTGGCGTCGGCCTCTCTGCCCTCAGCTGATGAATGAGCACATCGGAGCTGCTGTCACACCACTGTGCTGTTATTCAGTAATCTGATTACAGTTACTACTCTTCAGTTAGCTGCACAGCGGGGAATCGAAGAGTAAAAGTAATTAGACTTTTTTTTTCCCTGAACACGTCTGATTTCTGTCCGTGTGGAGGAGAAACGACAGCAGCTCGCTTTGGAGAGGAGACTTTATTTACATTTTTATAAAACATAAAAAGAGCATCGCAGTAAAGATCACAAAAATACTCAAGCTTCTGGTGCGAGGGGGAAAAATTCAGGATGCCACTAGCTGAGTAATCGTGGCTGTTGTCGCTCGTCGGTACCAGAATAAGGAGTCGTTTAATCCCATTGTTAAAATTTTAATGGATGACCAACGGCGGCGAAGTGTTACGCAGCCTCCTGCCACCAGATGGAGCCGCGTCGTTGAGACTGCGCTTCATGTGTTTGGGAACATTATTACAATCAGATCGCAGATATGCGAGAGCGGCGGAAATGAGGTGGACGAGCTCTGCCGTGCGATACGGCGAGGAGTTAAGTTATGGAGGCGGCCACATGGAAAGGAGACGGCTAAGGCTGTCGGCTCCCGGGTATTCCCCCCCAGCTCGACTTCAGATGAGCGGAAGAAAACGCCTGAATGTTTCATCGTTCTGATGTTTTAGATTTGAACTTTTATTGAAGTTTTTGACCAGTGTGCGTCGTTCATAATGCACGACTTTGTTCTTCTCGGACATTTTCCATTAAACGGTTGTTAAATTTCACTTCGTATCTGAGAGTTTGTTTTAAATGAGTCTGTTAGTCTCGTTGTTCTTTTCCTTCATTTAGTCATTAAGAAATTAGTCGTAGGACCATACCTAATTAAATTTAGTGAAGTGAACCGATATCATCGTTTTTAGTCCGTTTTTATAAATAAGAGTTCATCATAATCAGTTGTGTGACCAAGCTTGGACCGCGCTGGTTTCCAGTAGCAACTGGTTGGCGAGAGGTTGCTGCTGCACCGACAACTTCTTTGTGATTGATTTGATGCCTGCATGACGGCTGTGGCTGCTCGCAGTGTGCCTGCAAGATTCAGACGCTACCAGCGCCTGCCTTCAAAGTAAAAGTTCCACTTTATAAAGACGCAGCTTTTACTTTGAAGGTGAACATTCTTTGTTTCCTGTTTGCATTTATATTTATACAGCAGCACAACAGTAACAACTGTTAGAAGAACTGTTACTGTTACAAGAACAGTAACAGTTCTTGTAACATAAAGGCCCTACAGTAATACTGAGACACCCCAACCATCACGTGACCATCACATGACCATCACATGACCCCTGAACTTGGCGACAGTGAGAAGAAAAAACTCCCTTTAACAGGAAGACGCTGCTGGCAGAATCGGCTATCTGATTGGTTGGGGGTGAGGCGAGGACGACTGTTCTGTGAGTAATTGGCGAGTTTTTCAGGCAGGTTTGCGTCTTCCATGCAGACTATAGGTTACCATGGCAATCTGAGGTTTACCATGGCTGAGGTTTCGGTGCAGCACCCTCCCCGTGACCAACGCCAGGTGACGTCCAGGCTGACCTAGACAACGTCACGCGAGTGCTTTTCATGTTGCGTCCGATCAGCGGCGGTTGTAATAACCTGGTGTCGTCCTCCATGTTGGCAGCCCTGTGAGCTACGCTGCACTTTCACAACAGGTGTGAGCGTACGGCTGCAGCCTACATAAACACAGCAAGGTGAAAACAACTGGCAGGAAGGCTTAAACGTGCCCTTCAGCGCCGCAGAAGCTGACGGTGCATTACTGCAAGCTCGGCGGCACGGAGGTGTAACGACGGAGGAAATGACAGCTACGTAGAAAGGTTACGATAATGACAAGTAAAGGTTAGAGCAATGATATCAAAGCCGGCTGCAGCTGCCGGGTCGCTGCAGTGATTATAGGGGTGTGTCTGTCTGACCCGCCAAGGTAGGTTTAACACACACACAGACACACACACGGGCACACACAGACACACACACGGGCACACACAGACACACACACGGGCACACACAGACACACACACGGGCACACACAGACACACACACGGGCACACGCACGCTGGCCGTGGGCCCAGGCAGCTGCACAGTGAGGGAGGGGAGCGAGGTTAGAGTCTCCGGTGGGAAGCACGGAGGGAAGGAAGTAGGAGACAGAGATGAAGGAGATGGGGGAGGGGCGGCGATGCTAATGAGGGAGACGGATGAGGAGCAGCCCGGGGTGGTGCTGAGCTGGAGTCTAACTCTCTGCTGACCACAGCGGGGACGAGAGAGGAGACGGAGGTCACCGTGAAGAAGAAGCCGAGCTGAGCTCATAGATTATCCAGCCTCAGCCCTTCATCAGCTCTGCAGAGGAGACGGCGCCGCGCTAGGCCGACTCTCACCTGTAAACCGCACTGTTTGCTCAGCTTAGTCGCTTACGTGTTGCCAAAGTTACATCAAAGTGCAGCCAGGTTTGCAGCCAATCAGAAGCATCGAAATTTGTCCGGTCACCTGTTCAGGGTCGTGTTCTCGTGCTGTTTTCAGAGCAGCTCTTCTTTTTAGGTCTTTGATTTAGAGATTCAGCTGCTTCAGATACTCCGCATCCATCTTTGTGTTTAAACACTAATACAGTGTTTTACTAACACTACAATTTCATGGCTGATACGATTAAATTAAGAATATGGATGTGCTGGGGGGGGGGGGGGGGGGGGGCTGAGGACGGTCTCAGGTGCATCCTGGTGGACAGAAACGTCCCTGAGAATTTCTATTGGATTTAGTTCAGGCGAGCGTGTGAGCGCTGCACCAGTGTATGGTCGTCCACCTAATGGCAGTCAGGGTGCTGTTGGCTCGCCTGTGGTGGTGTGTACGTCCGTCTGTCGGGTAGGGCTGCCACGATTACGTCGACTATCAAAATCGTCGACGACAAATTTAATAGTCGACGCGTCGTTTGAAGCTTTGTAAGATCCTGAAAGACGCAGGAATAAGTAGCAGGATTTAAGAGTGTAATAACGGACTGAAACAGAAGATGGCAGCACTGCATGTACAAGGATGCCAGCTGCCGTTAAACCCTGAAGAAGAAGAAGCTGTTTCCCAGAATTCATAGCGCAGCCCAGCTCAGTTTCCAACAATGGCGGCAGCTAGTTAGTTTTAATATTACTCTTATTATTCTTTCTGGGTCACAAAATAAACGTTTAACATATTTTCAGGCGAGAATGTAGCTGTGTAAACCTCAAATATCTGCTCAGTTTATCAAGACACCACATATTTTCAAAAGCGCTCCGACGTTTTCGGAGACGTCTGTTACCCACTAGCTCGATAGCTAGCCGGGGGCTAGGCTAACTAGAGCCGTGAGAACACCGGACTCCCGGCTAATCGTTTTCAAACCCACCGCCGTCTTTCGCTACTCAGGTTAAACATGATATATAAGTCACTTAGATAACTTAAAAATGTTATTGTTTGGCTTTTTTCAGTATTTTATTTGTTCCTGAGTAAATCGGTTTGGCTGAGATTAAAGTTATAGTTTTTACACAGCTGAATAAACATCAAGCAGACAGCTGATTATCAGAAGTGTGAGATGCTCGAGAATTTACTCCGGTGTCCTGTTATATTTTAGATAGCAAGGAGTTTATTAAACTTCACAGAAACAATCTGCAAATTTCATTAAAATTTAATAAACTATCATCTTGTCTTTATTTTTAGTTAGCACATACCTTAAACACTTAAAGCTGTAAGCTAATGATAGTTATATAAGAGCAGATGCTGCTGGTGCAATAATCTGTACGTTTTACGTCCAGTGGATGATGATCTGATTAGTCTACTATCAAAATAATCATTTGTGGCAGCGCTACTGTCGGTCTGTGCAGCCTCAGGTGTCCTCATGCTCCCTGCAGCGACGCTGAGCTGAGCCAAGTGCAAAAAAACTAGTGAAAAACAGAAAAGATGAGGAGGGAAAGTTTCCAGCGTCCTTCACCTGTGAAACGTTCCTGTTTTGTGGTCGTCTCACTGTGTCCGCCTGTGGTTCATGTCATTAACACCTCTGCTACTGCACTGACCGCATCCACACAGCAGAGGTTTAACGATGCTGGGAGTCTTTCCTGCTCAGTCAGTGCAGCTCCTGAAAGCAAAAACGATGTCAGTACCTCCCTTAGCTTTAGTAGAAGTCCTCTCGCCTCCCCTTGCTGGTTCTCCTCCAGTGTGTCAGAACAGCAGGAGACAAAGTCGGCGACTCCATCCCATAATGTCTGAAATCCCAGTTCAGGTGTTTTCCTCCCGTTCTTCTCTCTGTAACACCTCAGGATGTTCCAGCACAGGTATGTCTCACCCTGTGAGGTGAAATAGATCATTAAGCTCGATGATGCAAAATACACAGAATAGAAATGTTTTATAAATGTAGTAAAGCAGTGACGTTCAGCGGGGCGGTGGGAGGGATTTAAACATGACTGGCCCGTTACATCGCACGTCTGAGAGGTTCAATATCTGCAGCTCGCTGTGTTTAAAGCTTTGCTCCGACTTCCTCTGCCACCTCCATCAATGATTTGGGATTGGCATTACAGGGCCACCGTAGGGAGGACTGCGCTGTGCAGTCAGTAAAGAGAAGCTGGAGGTTTCTTCCTGTTAAAAGGGAGTTTTTCCTTCCCACTGTCCCCAAAGTGCTTGTTCAGAGGGGCTCGTATGATTGTTGGTGTTTCTGTATTAATGTAACCTTACACTTAACGTCGGGTCTGTGTGTTGTTTAGTTTCCTGTGCCCGGCTGTGAGTCCATGAGCAGCTTTACTGTGACGTGCTCACAGCTTATACCTGCACTGCTCACGTGCACGTCGCTGCGAGCTACAGAAAGACATCAGTGTTTCCAGCATTCAGGTCGATTTTCATCTATGAAGACTGTGTGTGGAAGATTAATGACACTTTGCCAGCCGTGTTGCCTGTCAGGTGGTCAGAGGCGCTCTGGGGTGGCCGTGTGCTGCCCGTCGCTGCTTGTGCCTCAGACCTGATGCAGAGCTCTCTGATGCTCCTGCGGCATCGCCGGGGTAACAACTAAACCTTCAAACGCCGTCCGGCAGCGCGTTTGTCCATCAGCGGCTGATTTGACCCACAGGAGCATCTCGGGGAGCGCCGGGCGGAGATTGCTGCATCCCGCCGCGTCTCTGTGAAGCGACAAAATGGCTGCTGCGTGAAGTTGAGTAACCAAACTCGACGTCCTTCAGCTCGAGGGCGGAAAGCGTCCCCTGGTTCGAGTGTCTGCAGTCAGGCATCAAAGCACCTTTTTCTCTTTTAGCATATCACGAATGTTTTTACTTCCCACCCCCTCTGTGTAATCCGACATGCAGGGTTTAATTGAAGCAGCGCTGCAGCTGCGTTAAGCAAAGCCGGTGCGAGGAAACCTTTTTATGTCTGCCTCGCCTGGAGGCTTCTGGGTCTTGCGAGAGAACGAGTGGGCGTTCGTTTGTTCATCAGGCTTTGTTATGCCGGATTTTTTTAAACTCACTAAAGGATGGGCGCAGTGAACTTCCGATCTTCAACGCAATTAAGGAGCCTCACCCCTTTTAAACTCGCGACGAGACTAATTATGAGTGTGTGTGAGGGGGGTGTGAGTAAGTGGGAGTTTGGGTGAGGCGTTGTAATGCTGCTGAAGTCAGAATCATTCATAATTAGAGTTAATAAAAGTGTTTTTATGTTATATTCGAAGCCTCGATGTGCAGAGATCATCAGCGCTGATGCAAACTGACACCAGAGCTCAGCCTCTTAAACGTTCTCTCCTTCATCCTCTTTCTTTGTTTGATTTCTGCTGTAAGGACGTTTAAACGTGCCAAGCTGCAGTTCCTCTGACGTCCACCGGAGGCTCCAGAGGTGAGGCGGCCCCCGCAGACGCTCGTGTCAAACCCACCGTGCAGGCGGGACGTCACACGTCCAGTGTGTGACTGGTCTTTCCTCCATCGGCGGGCTCAGACCGACGTTTGCCGTGACTCCGCTCCGCGACCTGCTCGCTCTCTGGCGTTCGGGCCGGTGACAGTGTCTGAGCATGAAGTTATCGTTGTGTAAATCCTGAGGTTCGGCTCCTTGTGATGCATGTTTCTGCATTTTTGCTCCTCCCTCTCCTTCTGGCCCATAAAGACGAATATCACCAGAGTTTAGCTTCAAACATTTATTTATCTGTTAAACCAAACATCTAAAACAGCCTGTCAGCCGGGATTTAACACAAACAGGAGCTCACACCTCTGTTAGCACGATGAAGCCCACACCAGCCATGCTATTGGTCAGATAAGTAAGACCACGCCCCTAATTATCCAAACTTTAAGCCTTAATACGATGTAAACAGCTGTTACACAGGAGTGAATTCTCTATAGAGACCAACCAGTTTGTGTATCAGGCTGTAAAGATCTAACATGAGTCTACGGGGCTGACTCACCGCTGGCGCCCCAGCTGGACGATAGAGGAACTGCAGGTTTTTCACGCGCCAAAAAGTGAAGAAAACGTTGAAAAACAAACCCCTCCAATATGTGGGGCCACACTAAAGGTCATTTACTTCCTGCGGTCTCTTCCCCTCCTCACGCAGACACCTGTCTTCCTCTCGCACCCCGTGGCGGTGAGCGGCGTGCTGTAGCGTGCTGCAGGAAGTGTGTGTGTGCGTGTGTGTGACTGACTGCAGCTGCTTTTGGCCATCCAGGCTGCCTCCTCGTTTTCAGCTTCATTTCCCGCCCTAATGAAGATTCAGAGGCAGCGCCGCGACTGGCACAGGAAGGAGAGGAGGAAGCGGTGACGGGAGGAGGAGGAGGGCAGGAGTGAGAGTCAGATGAAGGGGAAGGAGGCGAGGAGGAGAAGGGAAGTGGTGATGAAGGCTGTGATAAAGAGAGCAGCCCTCTCTCTGCCTCTCTCTCCTAATTAGCTCGCCGGCTGTGATGAATGGCGCAGCACTTAGGATCCAATCGGCGAGCCGACCTTGTCATGCGTGTTGATGGGGTGGGGTGACTCTGCACCCCCCCTCCCAGCACACGCTCTTACCTATTGTACCTCCTCCTGTGGAAGCAGATGCTGATATCTGGGCATGTGTGCACTCGTGTTCTCGGCCTTAATGACCACACACACACACGCACGCGCGCGCGCACACGCACACACACGCGCGCACACACACACACACACACCTGAGCTCGTGTGGTCACTTTCACTCTGCAGCAGGATCAGCTCAGGGTGACTCGTGCAGTGTTTCAGTGTCTCTGCTGCAGGATGCAAAACATCCACAAGCGTCTTCTGGAGATGAGCTGATTTAACCTTTGACCTTTAAGGTCTTTGTCATGTCACATGAATTCAGAGGTGCAGTCATGCTGCTCAGTAACGCAGGTCATGTTTAGGTATTTGACTTCCTGTCATCAGACTGACACTGAAACAACCTAAACGGCACTTTCAGAGGAACGAGCGCGTTTGGTGAACTGTGCCTTTAAAACAAAGTCTCCAACAGTCTCTGAGCACAAAAGGTCATCGAATCCTCTCGAGCCGCCCGGTCCTTCCAGAACCTTCTTGGAGTTCTTTGTTCTGAGCTGCATTATATTCTGTCTGTCGGTTCTCCTCCCTCAGCTTCCTCGCTCTGTTTTTTTGTGCAACGGTTATTCTGACTTGTTTCTGACGCCTCGTGTCTCGTCACCCCTGCAGAGCAGTAAGAACTGGCGCGCCGCGGTGGATCTGACGGCCCGCATGCTGACGGCTCACGGTCAGGGATACGGCAAGGCCGGCCAGCCGACCTCCCACGCCACCGACTCGCTGCAGGTAAGACGCCTCACTGGTTCCCGATGGCATGAATCCCGCGTTCGCTCAGTCGAGTCTGCGTCAGGCAGAGTCTGAGATGCTTTTGTTGTTTGCTTTGCCCTCATCTCGTACGTTTTACTGCCATATTCTCCCCGTGTGTTTGTGGAGCTCCATCCAGAAGATGGATGGCTGCGCGAGCTCATTAAGAGGCCACCCTCGTGCTCGGCTCTGTGAATTAATTAGCCGTGTCGCTGCCTCATGCCACATATCACAGTTAGTTTTATGTTCTTAAACATCCTCACTTTAGTGCAGGAGTCCTCGTGTTGCAGGGGTTTCTCACGTTGTGTTGCATGGATGTGCACATGTTAGATTTTTTTGCTCATAGATCTGTGTGATGTCGCAAAGAGGGAATAGTCCCGCCCACCCTTATGTTTAAACCTCCTATAGCCAGTCGTCTTCAAAGGGGCGGGGCTACAATGACTTCTTTGACCTGTTGGCCTGCACTAAGGCTTATTTTGAACTGTGAATCATGCAAAGCTCCTCAAGTTGAGTGGACAGCAGTCCTGTTTACATGTGCTGCAGGTTCTAATAAAACACACGTGACAACGCTGAGAGAAGGTTCAGACGCTTTTCACGTGTTTGAGGGTTTTTTCATTTCCAAAATATGTAATACAGGTCACACTGAAATGGTCTGACACAGGATTAGAGCCACAGGGAGAGAGCACACGGTGGGAGAACTGTCTTTTTAAGACTCCCTGAATAAAAATGGCCACAGAGGTCACTGGCTTCGTCCCGAGGCCGCCGGTCCTCCCAAAGTCTTCTTGAAGTTCTGAACAGTTGACCTCGTGCCACCGTCCTAACTCCAGCACGCCGCCTCAGCCGGGTCGAGAGGGAGCAGCGTGTCTGCAGGGGTTACAGATGCCGTGGCGAGGCGGTCCATCTTCCAGCTCGAGCGGCTCAGCGTACAGCGTGAGCCCTGGCTTCTGTCCAGCAGCTGAGAGAATCCAGCGCCCTCCAGATGTGGAACAGCAGCCTCCACTCAGACTGCAGCCTGAGGTGGAAGATGTGTTGATGAAGTAAAAGGCTGTATGTATTCATCCATTCAAAAGGTTCTTGGTGAGCCTTTCACAATAAAAGCCCTGCAGAGGAAACTGTGGATAATCATCGAGGACATCATGTCTCAGTCGTGCCTGTAGTTTACCTCAGGAGTGTGGGTTTACCAACTCACACACTGTGTGTGTGTGTGTGTGTGTGTGTGTGTGTGTGTGTGTGTGTGTGTGTGTGTGTGTGTGTTGCAGCTCTGGTTTGTGCGGCTTGCTCTGCTCACCAAGCTGGGCCTTTTCCAAAATGCCGAGCTGGAGTTTGAACCCTTCGGCAACCTGGATCAGCCGGACCTCTACTACGAGTACTACCCCACTGTGTACCCAGGCAGGAAAGGTACGGACACACACACACACACACACACACACACACACACACACACACACACACAGCCTCAGTGTTGTATCACGATGTTCCTCGTGGTGTTTCTGGGTCATACAAGAAGAATAAATCTGACTAGACTTAAATCTTTATTTAAAGTCTGTAATCACACCGTCGTGGAGTAAACACAACTCAACTTTCACACGTATGAAACTGGGTTGAGAAACGGCGTCCGCGGCCCATCGCACAGACGTCGTTACCGCCTTTACGTGACAGCAGCCAACCAGGTGAGTCTGCGGTGACGCTCGCGTTATTTCCGCTGCTGATCATAGATCAGAGGCTGGAGCTGAGCCCGCTGCGTGTTGTGTCCGTGAGCTGCTCGCTGAGGCCTCTGAAGGCTGAGCGGCGGTGCTCATGACGGCGCTGAGAGGCTGCTCTGCGAGCGTTGAATGCGTTATTAGGCTGCTGGCTGCTGTACGACAGGATTTAGCATTTTACCCACGTTTTTTTTTATTTTTGTAAGAATGCACCACCACTGTCCTATTAAATATTCAGAGGAAAGTTGGTGCCAGGAGCTTGATATCAGCCTGTATCATCGAGAAGCTCCAACAACTCCACTTGTCTCCAGCAGCTCTTTGGTTTTGTTTTTCCTCTTTTTACACTGCATGAATTGCTCTCTAATGTATTCCCATTACTTTGGATCTGCTTCGCCCCTCGGGCTACCGCAGTGTGCAGGCAGCACACATCACACACACACACACACACCCTTACATAAAAAACACTTGAAGCTACACTGCACAGCTCTCTGAAGAGCACCGATTGACTTTCCATTGCTCAATATTAAACGCTTTGTGCCCTGCTAAGGTGCTCTCAGACAAACTGGCATGAGTTGTGAGCCTGGCATCACAAGTCGAACAATTCTCCGCTTGCATCGACTATCTATTACCCGTGATCGCGCTCTTTGAAGGCCTTCAGAGACGCCCGGTCTGCGCAGCAGCGAGCGAGCGCTCGGGGAAGGAGCAGAGGTCCTCCGTTGGGCGTGCAAAGCTGAGTCCAGTTTGGGCTGAGAGACATCCGAACCTGCACACAGTTACTGCAGCTGGTTCAGAAGGAGACGTCCCACCTGACCCGCTCACAGGCAGCTGTTTGTGCTTTTTGTTATATTCATACTATGAATATTTTCAGACTAGCAGACCTCCAAGTGTGCAGGGCCGGTTCAGATCTGGTGCTTTTTCAATTGTGTTATTTTTCCCCTCCCAGCGTTGGAGCTTTGAGGAACACAGTGAGTCAGTCTAAAGGCTAACTCTGTTTTCTGATAATTCACTGAAGAAAAACATCAAACTGCCTTCTGGCTTAAATTTTCATGGCTCGTATCGCCGTGCGGGACGGGTGAATGCCCAGAACATTTAGCAGTCTTATGCTTTTCAAAATAAAAGCCTTAGGATTCCAGAGACATTGTTTCTTCTGAAGGCTTTTATTGTGATAGGATGTTTCTATCCTGTTTGTCTTCAGTTCTTGGGTCGTTGTCCTCAGCACCTTCAGCTGTCTTGCCTCGATGTTAGTTCTGCTCACCAGTACATGTCAACTCCATATTTGGAAAGAGGCCGTATTATTGGTCAGATTAAAAAGGCTCTGACAGCACAAACACAGCCCAGAGGTTCAGCAAGCAGCTACAGACACCTTTGTTGCCATTCACCTATAAGTCAAAGAGGCCACGCCCCCTAATGATGCCTACTATCCTGACCAATCAGGCTGTTTATTTTAACATGGGCATCTCTGGCGACTGCTGCCTCTGCTGGATGTTAGAGGAACTGCAGGCTCTGGTTTAATGCTCATTCCTTCATTATGAAGGATGCTGCTTTTACTAATGAAAGTAAAAGCCATAAATTAAATCTGCTGAAAATGACTGACACCCCGGGAGACGAAGAATAATGAATCGCAGAGAGTCGGCGAGGTCCCGTCACCGTGACGATAAAACCCTGTAACGCAGGGCGGGGGCAGAGCAGGGAGAGTGTCGAGTTGGAGCAGATAGACGAGGAGAGATGGAAGGTGAGATAGAAACGGGCAGCGATGGACCAGACTTTCACATCTGATGGCGATATCAAAGAGGCGCTGATCAAAGCCCGGGGACTCACCTGAATATAGGCTCTTCCTCAGGGGCGCGTGTGTGTCTGTGTGTGTCTGTGTGTGTGTCTGTGTGTGTCTGTGTGATGTCGAGGCAGAGAGATGAGTGATGGAGCTGAGCAGCGCACAGAGAGAGCGAGATGAGAGGGTTTAATAAGCAGCCATACGTAGCTCGGTGCCATCTGTAGGTTCCTGCCTCCAGGGCTGTGCAGTCTGTGTGTGGGTGGATGGCTTTATATTCTCATCCTTCTCCCGCTCTCCTTCCTGCTCCGTCCTCATCCCACCTCCTTTCTTATTCCCTCCCTCCATCCTGTCCAGGCTCCATGGTGCCGTTCTCCATGCGGCTGCTGCACGCCGAGCTCCCACAGTACCTGGCTAAGCCCCAGGAGGCCCTGGACCGCCTGCACCACCTCAGAACCGTCTGCCTCACCGTTAGTGCTAACACACACACACACACACACACTGTAGTATTCACACAATAAAAGCACACACCCACGCAGAAGCACATTAGCTGTACAAATCCTGAAGCCCACCTGTGTAAACACACAGGTATGGCAGGATTTAGGAGTTCTTGAATATGCAGATTGTAACACAGAAGTGCTGGAACTCAACCAGATCACACACACACACAGACGCACACAGACGCACACAGGCACACACAGGCACACACACACAGACGCACACAGACTCACTCACACACACACACACACACAGACACACACAGACGCACACAGACACACACAGACACACACACACACAGACACACACACACAGGCACACACAGGCACACACACACAGACGCACACAGACTCACACACACACACACAGACACACACAGGCACACACACACAGACGCACACAGACTCACACACACACAGACACACACAGGCACACACAGACGCACACAGACTCACACACACACACACAGACACACACAGGCACACACAGGCACACACACACAGACGCACACAGACTCACACACACACACACAGACGCACACACACACACACAGACTCACTCACACACACACAGACACACACAGACGCACGCAGACTCACACACACAGACGCACACACACACATACACACACAGACACACACACAGACACGCAGACACACACACACACATACACACACAGACACACACACAGACACGCAGACACACACACACAGACACACACAGACACACACAGACGCACACACAGACACACACACAGACGCACACACACACATACACACACAGACACACACACAGACACACAGACGCACACACACACATACACACACAGACACACACACAGACACGCAGACACACACACACAGACACACACAGACACACACAGACGCACACACAGACACACACACAGACGCACACACTAACACACACACACATACACACACAGACACACACACACTAACACACACACAGATGCACAGACCATCCTGAGGTTTTAGCCCCTCCCCCCTGCTTCCTGTTCCTCAGATTCTGGAGAACCTGGAGACGGGCTCAGCCGAGGACGGCAGCATGATCACCTTAACGCAGGAGAACAGACAAGGTAAGCTCACTGTGAGCTGGCCGCAGTCCCAGAATGCATCACACTGTGGGAGGAGAGTGAGGTCACGGGCGCCCACCACACACACACACACACACACACACACCTGGTGCAGGACTGCAGCATAGCTCAGCCTCTCAAACACACGATGCGGCGCTCTGTAGGTGTTTCTGCCTGCGCTGAATACCAAACGGCTTCTTTCCCGGCCGTGCGGATCCATACCGATCACTCCTGACCAATCCGCTCACACCTGCTCGGCCACGCCAGGGAGACGGGTGGAAACCCACGCCTGACTTGATGTGCACTCTGGTGTGTGTGGCTGTTTCAGGAAGTTTTCCAGCCTGAGCATGAGCAGTGGCGTTCGCCACGCCGTGTTTTTAAAAGCAGTCGCGTCCTCTGTCTCTCCTCTCCCGCCCACGCCAACAGTCAATAACGCCGGGTCTCGCCTTCGCACATGAGACCCCTGCTGAGTGATTAGCTCTTCTCCCCAACACACACACACACACACCATGAATAGTAATAGGCACACGAGCTCTTCCACTCTGTGCCGCAGTGTGTTTGTCTTAAAATAAACCCCGCTGTATTGGGGGAGGGGGGGGAGGGGGGTATAGGGATGCCAAAAAAAAGTTTAAAAAAAACCCCTCTTCTTCTTCTTCTCTTCCTGTTTGCAGCGTCTCTAAAGCTGTGGAGGTCTCGCCTCAGCCGGGTCATGTACTCCATGGCCAACTGCCTGCTGCTGATGAAGGTAGGTGTGTGTGTGTGTGCGTGTGTGTGTGCGTGTGTGTGTGCGTGTGTGTGCGTGTGTGTGTGCGTGTGTGTGTGTGTGTGTGTGTGTGTGTGTGTGTGTGTGTGTGTGCGCGTGTGTGTGTGTGCGTCAGAGATCTCTGATGCCAGCCTGCTGGAGGATTCAGTGAAATCCCCTCAGACTGATCACTAATTGGATTCTTGGTCAGTGAGCGAGCGTGGGTGAGAGAGGTGGGGTAGAGACACAGTGCCATCTAGTGGTCGCAGCTCAGATTACATTAGCTTAAATGTAAACATGCAGAGTTCCGACTCTGAATGAATAAAGATTTGATTTTATCCACGTTTGAGCTCCAGCCAGGTCATGTGACATTCAGAGCCTGACATCAGCGTCATGAAGGCTTTGTTAACGAGGGCGCGGCGTTCATCAAGTCTCTGTTTATCTGAGACTATTTTTGTGTATGTTCACGTCTTTCTGTATACAGTCGTCTTCTGCTGTGGGACACGCCGCAGCGAGTCATCTTCGTCACACCTGTCCTCAGCACGCTGTCTCCGCCATGTTTGACAGTGTGATCTGGATTGCAGACCGCTGCGTATCGATTTCAAACTTAATCCGTGTCCAGTTTTAAACTTTTGGCGATTTAGAAACGTGCTCATGAGCAGCACGCCGCCTCCGCAGGTCGTTTCCAGCACACGCCCTCCCCTCTCTGACCCCTCTGTTGCCCACTCAGCGCTCCAGTCGCCACGTGAGCGATGTGGAGGTGGACGGAGGGTCACTCCACCTGCTATTACTCCATATGTTTGATTAATGCTCTCTCTCTCCACACCT